>NC_142635.1:7074015-7377045 GCF_059453375.1 Lepisosteus platostomus | reverse complement strand
ACTTTAATTTGATCTGCTCCACATTTTTTTAGCTTGTAAAAAGGGACCTGGTATCCACTTTGGAATGAAAGCCACGCTGTGGTGTCCTGACACACAAAGCCATGTACACAGAACATCATGAACAGAAATGACATGTTTCCTTTACAGCCAACAGCTACACTCAGTGAGGTGCATTCTGCATCAATTAGATCTGCTTTAAAGGCACAGCTCTGTAGGTACAACCGTGGCAAATGCTAAACAATGCAATGCAAAACATGCATCCAAAATGTATTTTAAATCATTAGCACTAATTTAAAGTGACTATATGCATTCATGCCTTTATGGACCCTGGTTAGGTGCACAAAAGAAGAATTTGAGGTAAACCGTGTTTTCAGGTAAATTGAAACGAGCAGTAAAGCACTCAAAATTAATATTGTGGTATGCATTCACAAGCATTTCCTGTTTTTACATCCATTAGGAAGTTCAGTAAAAGAACATGTAGCCACACAATTCAGAGTCAACAGGCATGTAATCAGGAAGTCCAGATTGTGTAGTCAGGACTGGAGGGGATAATTGAAAGGATTGCCTCATAAACACACTAATTACTGACTGTTGGCCCTGATTATTTGTGGAGTGGCACATTTGTGCTTTAGCTTCAGCCTTGACACAATTGGAAGAAGAACAAGTTTCATGTAAAATTTAAATGCACCTCCAATTATGTACTAACAGCAGGTTAGAGTTACTAACAGCCAATGTGAAACAAAATGTTAATTGATGTCTGATTACCACTTTATTATGTGTCAGGGTCCAATAACCATTAAGTATTATCTAACAGGGTTTTAAAAGGAGAAGCTAAAGCAACAGCTTTCACTAAGTGCAAAGGAAATTCTTAAACTAAGCACACAAAAGCACACAGTCACAAAAGGTCAGGTAGGTAAATTTGGAGAAACAGGCCACAGAATTGAACTTCTGACTTATTGATATTCCTTTAATGAAGGTTTATTAGCTTGTGCAGACACATTAGAGCTGTGTGCTATTGACAATCTGACATCTGACAATTAAAACCTGACATTTCCCACATTTATCTGGAAGCATTGATCTACTTGGGTTTCACACAGTACAGGAAACATTTAGAACACACTTGCGCAATGCTTGATGAAGTTAAGATCCCGATGCTGAATCTTCCAAACATGCTTTGGGCTTCACAAACGTACCTTTATCCCAGCCTGTGCTCCCTGAAAATGACCCTGCTTACCGTAGACATCAGTACTGATGGAAGAAAGAATCCAGATGCATATATTGCAATCAGTAGTCCTGGAACAAGTGAAGACCATCCTTATAAAAATAGCCATAAACAATAGAAAAAAAAGTAGCTTTCCTGTAATCATACCTGAAGTTTCTCTCTCATTACTGTAATATATATTATAATATGTAAGCTTCAAATAGCTTTTTCAAAGTGTAATGGGCTTGACAGGTGTTTTTATTAGGATGATAGCAGTATCGCACAGCTATATATTTTGTCTTCCTGCAGATCATTTTTGTTTTAGAAATTGATTTACAAAAAATGTAAGCTTTTCAGTCATTTTGCTAACACAGGGTTTTTTTAGGCTCCTATGTCCTAATTCATAAAATGCAGTACTATCATGTGTTGACGAGACAGATTTCTGAAGACTAAATCTGCTTGAGACTGTCTATTACCTATGCATGTGTATTTGTGATATTATTAAAAAAAACAAACCGATATAGAAGTGCATCAAACAGACACAAGTTTCAGTTTGTCCAACATATCAGCAGCCACATTTTGCTCATTATCACCCACTGGACTTTTTGAAGAAGAGCGTTTGGTTTGTTTCACATGTGCAACAGCTTCTACTTTTTGTACAGCTGATGGCCAGCGTTTGTGACTTTCTCACCACGACTGCATCCTAGCTTCACGTCCCTTTTAAGTCCCATTGTGCTGACCCGCATTACAATATTCTTAAATCCAGTTCTGATTAGGAGGGGGGAAGTAGCAGGAGGACAGGAAGGAGTGACGCTATACGATTGTCCCACTGCTGCCATTTAATCCTCACAACATGGAGCTATACAACAATGCGCTATACACATTCTGGCAAAGTGCAAAGACCCCACTGGAAGGACCCTTGCTACCCCAGCAGAAAATAAGCAATTAACCAAATCTGTCTCCCTTGACTGAAAAGGACCTCTCGCTTATTTATCTGAGGAGCGCTGGACTTCTTGGCTGTCATGTGAAAGCCCTGCCTACCCTTTGGCACAGCACAGTGATCATGCAAGACAAGATAAAAAGTTAGCTTAGTGAACTTCTCAAATTTGGATTAATAGTTGCAATAGGGGTAGTGAATTAGTAGTGTTGTAGTTGTATCATTGGCCATGGTGACAATTTAATACATGCACAGTATCATCAATCCAAAATCCTTATTTTTTTAGAAAGGGTCACAGCAAACTGGACTCTACCCCAGAAGCACAGGACACATATACAAGCACACAGGCACAATTTAAAGGCAACAGTAAACAGTTCATTTAAAGGCAACAGTTAACATTGCAAGCTCGTCTTTCGGAAAGTGGAAGAAAACTGGATCACAAGGAGAAAATCGGTGTGAACAAGAAAAAAAAACTCACAACAGACACCCAAACCCTGTAAAACAGATCTATCGTCACCCAATAAAGCAGGTAGTGGATATCATTGCCTGTGCTCCTATATCATAACTGTGAGGAAGTCCTGTATTTTATACACATATAACGCTGTTGCTATTCCGTAAGTTTAGTTTTCATATAGGAGCAGAGGGCTGAATTTCCACCTGACTGATTAGATTGTTGCCACTTCCAACAGCATATAACCACACTAGACTCTAAGGTTTTTTTCGAGAAGTGAATCTCATAAACGGCTGACTATTTTCAGACGTCACGTTAGTCATCACCGGCTTACGTGAGGTGTCACTCATATTTATTTCTGAATGACAGCTTATGTTTTGGAAAAGTCAGCACAAACTCCCTGTATTCTGCTAGAAAACTGCTCCCAAGCCCAGATATCTGCGATGCTTACTTTTCCAATTTCCCCATGGATTCCACTGCTCATTTGCAGTGCTGGGGACCATTTTATTTCCGCCTGCCTTGGGAGAGGAGACTCTAAGCAGTTATTTTTCTTGCTCACTTAGGGGTGTAAAATTACCAGCAAGGACTCAATTAGTATCATGTCTGCTGGACTATTGGCAGGGCAAGGACTGGTTAAGTTTGCATCATCGCACTGTGACATGACAAAAAGTGGCATCTGCCTTCTCCAGATTTGCCTAATTGATTTTGACTCACCCGTTTTATGAGCTGACAATGAGGTTTTCTTTTCATCCTGTGCAGGACAAAGCTCTGCAGCTACTGCTCTCCGAATCTGTTTCTTTTGTCAGGCACGAGACGTGATCCAGCAGTGGACATCTCGCAAGTAGTGGGTATTGACCCCTTGTTGGGGGCCCTAGGAGGCCAAAACACTAACAATAGTGTAATTAAGAGTGGGACCCCCTGAGCAGGGGATCAGCACTCAGGAAAAATAGTACACAGCCAATTCTAATTTAGTGTGCATAAGGGCGTCAGCTGAAACCTTAATGTGTTTTCGGTGTTTATAAATCAGTTAAATTCCCCATCACAAGTATTTAAATTCATCTTAATATTTATTGTGTTATTAACATTTTTTTTCACAAAATCTAACATTTTTAACATAGAACTACTGTAATTTCAAAGGTTTGTATTATGAAGGGCCAAAGATATCTAAATATGGAAACTACGAGTGCACAACGTTTCAGCCTGGTATTTTGGATATTATCGTTTTCTGAGTATCTTTAGTTTTTTTAGTAGTTTCTTATTGAGGATGACACTATTTAAAGTTCAGCATAAAGTTTCAGACGTACAGAACAGGTCTATATATAAAAATGAATTTTAAAGCAAAGCCTCCTTGTATCCATTTGGATTAAATTGAAGATCCTTAAAAAAAAAGACAAGCATACAGGAAATAAAAAAAATGTGTCCAAAGATTCATATTCTTTTGAGGATTAAGGAAAACACTTTTACATTCAGAGCAGAGTAAGAGTATGGTCAATAACCTTGATGAACCCAACCTACTGTCATTAACAATAATTTAACAAGATGTTACCTCTGAGCAATGTTTTCTCAAAGGTCTCTCAGGGTCTGTAGATAGTGAGAAAATATGGCTGCATTCTGTTGGCTGCATTTGATTTGACTGTACTCTGAATGTTGTGAAGTCCAGCCATAGATAAAACTTATATATTTATCCATCCATCATTATTAAGCATAATAATGTTTCCAATTTGACACTCCAAAATCAGTCACAGTAAATAGCTACAGTGCTAAGGAACATAAAAAGAGAGATAGGTTTGCACTGATATAATTTGTACCACAGAATTACAAAATAGAGACAGGAATAATACACGAGTCAAGTTTAGTGAAAGAGAAAATGGAAAAATTTAGGGCTGTGAGCCTCCTTAATGGATATCTTTGCAGCTGGTTGAAAATGGGACACAAGAAGCTGTTCCTAATGTGTGCTAGCAGTGTTACAAAGAGAAGAGATGTATTGGGGAAAAAAATATCTCCCATCATTTCTCCAAGCAATCACTTAATGGGAGCAGTAAATTTCAGAGAAATGGACAAGTACTGATCTATTTCTGGGGCTGACTGATAGAATGAATCTCTGATGCTTTCAAGACAAAAAAAAAGGAGAAAAAAACAAATCTTCAGTGCAAACAATGTTTGTGTGCCTCTAAAGTGCAGACACTGACAGGAATTTCAATTATTTCATTATGGAGGAAATGAAAGGACTTAAGTGTTGTGATTTCAGCAGTCTTTTCATAGATCAATCTAATGTATGCTCACATTGGAAATCAAGCAAAATGGAGGGGAAAAAATTAAGCAGCGTCTACTTAAATCATACAATTAAAATGGCAAATTAGTTTCTTGATATATTCATTTAAGTGGTTAAGTGGAAGGGTTTTTTTCCACAAAGATAGTGCTGCCAGACAGGGAAGAAAAAAAATCATCTGCATGCTATTTTGATTAAGGCTACCTGTTAAATGCTAAGGAAATGCTGAAAGTGCTTGCAGCACAAATTAGTCATCCGAGGACTCCAGAATGAAATTCTAAAGAGTTGATTTAAGCATTTAAGGGCAATCTGACTGCTGATTTTGAAATAGTCAGGAATGCTTTACAGACATTATTTGGCGTTTTTAAGATTTCATTACTGGATGCCCAGTTCAGTGTGGTGCGAGAAAGGTCAGTGTGGACCACAAAGGCAGGACATCCAATGTCTTCTTTGAAGGGAATGAATAGATTAGGTAGATGAAGCTGAAGATTACAATGAAAAAAAAAGCTATTTATCAGCATATGAATTACACAGAATGTCATTACCACAGCTTGTTAATATTTCTGTTTGGTAAATGTGTAGTTAACAAGAGTTAAAAAAAATGTTAAGATATTACGATGCTTTAACATATTGTGTGAAAAAAGAGTCCTTAGGGTCATATTTTAAGAGCATCATTCTAACTAATGAAATTAGAATTAATTTAGGACACAGTATGTGGTAGACAGGAACCATAAGCTGCACATAATATAATTGTTCAATGATCCAACGTGGCCTTATGTCCAAAAACAATAAGAAATTAATTTAATTACACCGCCTTACGGAACAGAATAATGGGGATCTTTTTAACATGTACATCCATATACACTATAATTTTTTCCCCTACGATTTCCGAAAATACTTAATGTTTATATATATAGTATGAGCCCATACCTTCTACAGCCAATTGCATAAGTACAAATCCAAGTATCAAATGCTTATACAATAGTAATTTTCAGCTATGTAGACATGAAGGTGTACTCCTTTAGAGGCTAGATCTTATAAACTGAACTTACAGCTCTGCTTATATTAAAATAGAGTATTATCAGTTGATATTTTTTCCACCTAGAATGAGAATCACCTGGTGTTTTGCAGAGTACATTATATATAAACAATGAAGAGAAAAGCTTACTTTAATGATTCCTTGCAGAACAGTTGTATTCTAGATTTTGAGGGATTTTTTTGTCAAAAATTGTTGCAGTCTGTTTATTTCATTAAATTAAATAAAAACACTGTATCTTCATCAGTTCGGTGTGGTTGGTCCAAGGTGGCAAAAAGCATCAAGCCACATGATGACAAAGCCCTTCATTAAAATGATTATGTACCCTAGTTTTCGGCTTGCCGACAGGAAGATTGGGCATCTTTTCATATCTGTAGGATGAGGAGAGGCTGTTAAAGCCGAGGATTTAAGTAATTGAGGAAAGGGGAGCTGGGAGAGAGAAACTGAACCTAGCAGAGCTGTTGGATGATTAATGTAAGAGCCGGAAATGCGATATGAAAAAGGTTCCTCTGGGCTGCACAGGCAGGAGATGAACTAAAAAATGGAGACAGGAAGGAGGAGGAGGTGAGGACATAAAACAACGGGTGATTTTACCCCTTAAAGGTTCAGAGGCAGATACAAGCAGCAAATTTAGAACTGGGTCACGGTGACCTGCGATAATGTGTGTATCATGAATATATAAACACTGTGGACTTTATATATAATGTATCATGCATCAATTTGTTGAATCTTCTTGATGTGGTTCAGTTACATTAAGCAACAAAAAAAAGTTGTGCCCAGTTCTAATTTTGCTCACTTCTGAAAGAAAGCTCACTGTGAAATGTTGTTATTTTAGTTGAATTCGAATTTGGAACAACTTTTGCATCGACTAGTGAATTTTACTGTGACATCAAAAGCTTAACGTGCCCCAATAATAATAATATGATCATTTTACTGTATATATACAGTTTCTTCTAGAGAAACCAAATCAAATTGCTCAACCAGTGGCTCAACCAGTTGACCACTCACAGCGATGAACTGCCCACCTTCAAGCTATTCATTTTTAACTTCTCAAAGGCAACAAAGCCACCACAGCACTGCATATTTGCACAAGGCTGTTCAAGCAGTGACACGCCATGATCCAGTTTCGAACCCTGATGATCCAAAACAACACTCAACAACATTGCTCAGTCAGAACTCAGTCCGGGATTTTAAGACTAAAAACAGACAATATGCTGGTAAAGGATAACAATAATAATAAAAGGATCCCTACCTCCAAACAATCTTTCATTGTTCAACAACTGATTGCTTTTAGGTATAAATGAAGTAAACACTCTCTCTTCATACAGGGGATCAGGTACCCCATCCAGGGAGAGCGGATGAGAGGGGTCATCTTTAACTGTAATTGCAAGATAAATAATATGTTGCTCTGTTGGACGTGTCCAAGGATTATTCATGTACTAATCTGTCGCACCTTACATACATTTTTAAAATTATATAGCCATCAGGTCTGATGAGTACAAAATATCTTGTACAAGTGTAACGTATCGTCACTAAAGCAAAACATGGCACAAGAAAACAGGAGATCTCATACAATGTAAAAATATCTAAAAGAATTTTCTGATATTGCGACTTTGAACTTTGATTCTCCTTTATTAATCTAATTGTTTGATTTCCCCCCTCCCCCTCGCGATGTATCTGGACTCCCTCTCCTTGAACACATACAAATGCTTTCTTTCCATAACAGAATTCATCTTTGAAAAACCTTTATCACCAGATGCATTTGATCCAGAATTGCTTTTCCATTGCTGAAACATATTGTCCACTTTGTGGGCGCAGGATGATATAAAATGCCCTCATACCGGCTAAGTTGAAATAGAACAAAATAGGCAGCAGTCTATAAAAATGAAGTTAGGAGTAAAGTGTGCCACTCACATCTTTGAAAAATCCATTCTTGCTGTATTCCGTAGTCATCAATTGGTCTGAGCAACTCTCTCTAATGCATGTAATGGAGCTACACTCTTCCTTTCATCTTTTAGAAGGTTAGCTACAAGGAGAAACATCTGGGATGACGAAGAATGCGTGGCAGACATGAAAGAAATGAATGTCTGTCTTAAACTAAAGGGATAAATTCGCATGTGGCTAACTCAAATTAAGCAAATACTTACATTGAATGCATTTTAATGGAATCAGCGCCATTCGTGATTCACCCAACATGCTCGGGTTCTTGCAATTCATGCCGTAATACACTTTGATTATTTAAGTCAGTTGATTTTTTAATAATAATGGAAAATGTAATAACAAACATGTTTGCACAAAACCAATTCGAATCAAAACTGGCCAGAGCTGAAAGCATAATTGAACAAGAGAGGAGTACGTTCATTTAAAAAAATTCACACACGTTTTCCAGGCATGGTTAAATCCTGAAAACACTCTGACACAAACGCCCAAAACAGTCTTTAGTGACTCCGTGTTTCTCTGTGAAAGTATACGTTGTCCATCAAAGGGTTAAAGAAGAATCAAAAGTTTATTTAACAGAACGCAAAGGAAGGGGAGCAGGCGTCTGACTAATCTCACCACAGTGATCTAATTATGATGGTCATAACAGGTAAGAACGCAACACTAACACTTTTTTACATATCTGACAGACAAATACACATACTGTACAGTCCATACAAGAATAACATATGGGGTTCTGGAACATCACTTTCTGGCTTCTGAACAAGGAGTTCTAGTGGGAGACAGATTAGGAGATCCATAGACAGCAATATTCATCCCTGGATCGGCCAGGAGTGTCTAGAAATTAATTATGTCCTTTTCCATAAATTGTCCCGAAGAAATCCTGCCCTCAAACTTGAGCAGCTCACAAAATCCATCAGATATATTGTGTAGTTTTCCACTGACACACTGAGCTGTGAACATGCCCTCCAGTCAACAGGTCCTTCCTGGTGCCTTAGAAGAGTATTTTCTAATCCACTGCCATGAACATCAGGCTTGTACTACCGAAGAACCTAATAACTTTCATATAGCCACCATTAACAGAGGGAAAAGGACAGTTATTTTGCTATTTAAGAGCTGAAACACATCAGCCCCTTCTCTTGCTTAGACAACAATAATTAAATAGTTTGGTAATAGTGCATGATAAAAAGCATATTGGAAATAACTACAGTCACACAGGCATAAGAATTGTACTTCATACCTCTAGGCATGAATATACTTTAAAGAATTTGCCTAACACGCATCATGTAATGCTTATTTTCATCTGTTTTTTAGATTAATAGAATAAACAGAATGGAGAGATATGTGTACTGCTTGCTTTTTAAGGCAATATGTCTTTTAAAAATCCAAGGACCCGAAGAAACCAATCGCTTCTCTTTATGCATACTGTATGCATAGGTCTGGTTTTAGAGAAGTATAGGAATTATGGAATTAACTAAATTCTCCTGAAGATCCTGTGATTAATTAGAACTGACAAATGGGATACATCTGAGTGACTATGCCTGTCGCATATGCACTAACCCACGACATTAGTGAGAGAATTAATTGGGCATACCGACAAGGCAATGAGGTGATTTAGCTTGTTGAATGTCCTGCCTGGTAAAGATCCAGGAAGAATTTCCGAATGGAACAAATATGCACCATTTATCAAGAGAACTGCACTTTCATGTCATCAGTAAGCAACTGCGGTGACCAAACCACGTCAGGGGGACTTGGCGGTAGTACAGCCACATCCTCTGTAACAACAGCCTAATTGATGGGTTGGGCCGAGTGTGACAGTCTGGGCGGGAGTATCTCCTCACTTCAGAACTAGAAGTGATTGGTGCCAACCACACTGCATGGCGCTGTTGATCACATCTCGGGTCCTCACGGGCTGCCCTGTGCGCTGCCTCATCCTGACTCAGCTTTCTTGTGAGATAAGAACCGAACTGGCCAGAAGGGAGCCCTGTTGAACATCTGTATGATGGACTGCTAGGCTGTGTGGCTTCTAGGGCTCAGAAACCTGTGTGCTTCTCCAGCATCTGCAGGAGGAATGGCACAGGATCAGCATCAGCAGAGAACATCTGCAGCAGGAGCAAAGGAGGCATCACAGATGTGCTGCTTGAAACGCCTCCAACACACAATGGCAGCACATGCTCCTAGCCAGTGACTTTCACAGTACTCCTCCTGTTGAGGACAAATGCTCATCAGCATAATTAATTTATGTAATCTCTGTTCAATAAAATGTCTGTGCACCTGCTAACTTTGTGAATGTATTGCAGTTGTAAGGTTCTTTAGATACTCAGCAATTATACAGTTATTTTCCAGTTCCACAGCCCTTATATCCCCTCCTCCAGTGTGTTTTAAATCTTTACTTAATAATAAAGTATTGCTGTTTTTACCGAGAAGAAAAAAGGAAGAAACTAAGATTCCAAATTTTAAATGTGTTGTAAAACCATTAAAAATAACGTAAAGCATGGAAAATTCACTTAGACCAGCTAGACTTTACTGCAGAACACAAATGGAGAGTTCTGAAACCTTCCTTTGAAATTTGAAGAAGCTCTAAGTGTGATAAACAAATTCATAGAAAACCAGACTGCTTTACTATAAATATAGTAAGCACCTACAGTAGTTCATTCTTCATTTGCATTTTTTTCTAGTAAGCAGTTCATTTTAGTTTAGACTCTAAGACATCTGCTTTCAATTATGGGTGTTATCAAAACACAGCAAAGTGCACATAATCTAACTAATTTGTTGCTAATTTATACAATTAATGGCAGGTCCTTATTATGGGTAGTATGCAGGCAAATCCATTCTCTCTGTCTTCGGGCAGTTAATATTTATTCATGCGTACAATTTTTAAATTAAAAGAAGGATAGTAAATTACCAATATCATTAGCATTTATTGCATGAAAGTGCTGTTTATAATGTTAAAATATATTTTAAAACAGATAATCAGAAACCATTTTATCTCCTGTTGGTTGTGATGATTTCTATTGCACGTTTGACTAAAACAAATGTTATTGCTATTTTTTCCTCCCCATATTCCTTATTTAGATACTTCTGTGGCAAGTAATTCCACCTGCAAACTACAGCTACTGTATTCCTCAGGGTCTTTTTGCTTAACATTCAGAATTTATTGTACAGAATTCAGAATTTTTTTTTAAACAAGCAGAACAATGGTTCTTCTCTTTGAGCCTCACTGTTGCTCTGTTTCGCTCATCATCTATCCGCCTCAGATAATACTATTTAATTTAACTACTTTCTTTTCATGCGACAGAAAAGCTAAAAGGTATCTATTCACTTTACCACTTGGCAAAAGTTTTTTTTTATTTTACTCAGCTGTTTTTATTTCTGACTACTTTAGACTTCAAGCCTGCCTCCGGAACGCCGCCCTGCTATTCTCTGCAAGAATTATTCAATGTGAATCAAAGGAGAAAACCGAGTCACTCTCCAGTCTTTTAAGAGTTTCATTTGAAGCTACTGTACACACTGCCATTACAGAAGACATCCACCCACCCATTTTCTAACAGCTTCTTCCAATTCAGGGTCCCAGGAGAGCCGGAGTCTATCCCAGCAAGCAACAGGCACAAGGCAGGATACACCCTGGATGGGACGCCAGTCCATCACAGGGCACACAGACACCCACACACTCACATCTGGACCAATTTTCACAAATGCCAATTAACCTACCAGTACAGTATGTCTGTGGACTGTGGGAGGAAACCAGATCACCTTGAAGAAATTCACATGAACATGGGGAGAACATACAAACTCCATGCAGACAGCACCCCAGGTCTGAAACTGAACACAGGGCCCCATTTATAAAAGTATATGATATATACAGATTAAAGTGTGGCATTTTTATATAGGTGACAAAGTGATATTGTACCTGCTTAGCACTGAGTTCTAAAAAGGTGCCATGGTCTACAATTAATTGTGCTTACTGTACATTGCGTATTTTTCATTTGGGATAAGGTGTTTATTTACCTCAAACAATTAGGATAGGGAAGTTAAAACACCTGAGCCTGATATTGTAATTGCGTTGTTTAAACAGAAATAAGAGCAGGTGATGCAAAAACCGGACAACATTTTGAACTGTTCCAAAAAACTGAAGAGAGAAACATTTTTGTATTTTGGATTCCCAATAACCTAACATTAAAACTTCACCGGCTCCAGCAGAGGCTCCAATTTAACGCATCGCCTGACCTGACTAAAGAGATGTTAGTACCGATCTGAATCAAAGCGCCCCGTCATCACTTCGCTCAAACTTGCAAGCTCTAAATATTTTTGTTTTTTCAGCAGATTCCCAAACTACAACACTAGTGCAACCTGATTGGTTGCCACTCTCTCTCTGCCATTGTCTCTCTCCTGCGCTAGCTCTTTCTGTGTCTCGTGCAACACACACCACTGGCCGTAGTTGCTGGAATCTGCCTTTATTGGCATTATAAGGACTTTGTGTATTTTATTAGGCCATTTTAATACGGAATTATTTAATCTTCCTAGAAGGGATCAGAAAAGGTATGTTGTGTTTAATCTGAACTCTCTGATACACCTGTTTTTATTTAAATATACTATGATAAATCAGCAGTGACTAAAAGTTTTTAAAGCCTTTTTGGTGAAATCTATAATATGTGGATTTGCATCATCAGGTGGCAGTACTTTTATATGCAGCAAACCTTTTTTTTAATTGCATTTATTAAAGCAATTTGACAGCACTTAAACTGTCTGCAAAGAAAGTTCTTATCTTTTTTGTTAAGTTTTAATAGCAAACTAAATATAAAATATGATTCAATATAATTTAACGTTTCTTTATATTTGTGTAAGTTTTCTCCCCATCTTACCTGACAAAAAGTATTATTATAATACTAGAGTTTCATGGAAAAATACACTTGTCCATCTAAAATGTATTTTACACTGAAATACACTTATCAGATTCTAGATTTTATTTGATTTTACATCTAAATACACTTATCAGTCTAAAGATAGATTAATCAACATCTATCTTGTTTGTTTGCTTCCTAAGATATGTGAATAGTTTAAATGCTAAAGAGAAGGGTAATTCTGAGCTTTGAAAAACAAAGACAGGGGATGTCAAAGAACCAGGTTATGGATGATTTGTTTCATGTGTCATGACACAGTTCACTTACAAGAACACACATAAATAAACAGAATGCGTTTCTGTCATATATCTGTCTTCATTACTTTGTTACGCTTATTTTGCTGACAGTTGGGTAAGCACTTTCTTGGGACTGGATTAAACAAATAAGAAACACCCTGCATTTCAAACGCTTTGCATGTTCATAAAGCCAGTTAGATTTACAACATTCACCAAATAGTAATTTCTTACTGAAGAAATGTATGCATTCATATTCTAATTCACTTATCCAGTGCTCATTAGGGAAGCTGGAACCTAACGAGGGAAATAGCGAGAGCAAGCCAGGGTACACCAGTCCATCGCCGGGCACACACAGACACAGACACACACTCACACCAGGCACACTTTTTCCCAAAGCCAATTAACCTACCAGCATGCTTTTGGACTGAGGGAGGAAACTGGAGCACATGGAGGAAACGCACACGAACACAGGGAGACCATGCAAACTCCACCCAGATAGAGTTCAAGGTCCAGAATCAAACCCAGGGCCCCGGCGCTGCGAGGCAGCACCGCGCCACCCTCAAAGAAGATTATACATTGTTCAGGTGCAGTGGAAATTAAAAAACAACAGATGAAGAGGCATGAAGGAGACATAAATGTCTTTTAAATCAGTCGACGAGACCCTCAAGAACAGGAATTTACAGCAAGCGACTGGGAGGAAGAGCAGCTGTCCAATCCAGCACTCGCCTCTTCCTCCTCCACATAACTAAGAGACAGGACTTCCCTTCCCAGCGAACTCCTCTGTGCCCCCGTCTCCCCATCGGTCCTGCTGCCCTCTCCTCACAACTGGGCTGCCACCCCTCTCCCTCAGCGGGACCTAGTCTGCCATCAGCTGAACAACCCACAGTGAGCACCAAGCTTGAGCCTGCTTTGCCCAAACCTTAATGGCAAACAGTCACGGGCTCGGTCTTGGGCACCGGCGGGTTCCGACACGGGAAGATAGCATCGCCACCTGCTGGTCGTCACAAAAATAAACACCGTGGCATGATGGGACACTGCAATCACCTGGAAATAAAATTAAAATACTGAGAATAAATCCAAGCTAAATCATGTCATCTCAAATGGAAAACATCAGTAGTTTGTCACTTCGACATTACTTTCTAGAATATATTAATTCCCATGGATATATAAACTTCAGATTACAACAGTACTTTATGATATTTTGCTTTTAGAGCCACTGCAAGACAATATCGGCGTTACTGGTTGCACCATTACAGTTCAGACAGTGAGACAGGGGGTTGTCAGTAAAGATCCCATGGCACTGTTTCTAAAAGCAAGGGTCTTAACTCTCGTTTTTTTGGCTAAATTCCACTTTAATCTTACACAGTGGTCCTGCAATTGTTGAAACAAATTTCTCAACACTTTCTTCACCTCATCTGCCCTGCAACGGGGCTGCCGGCACATAACGGCTGCCATATATCAGACATTATGGGTTTCTTTGCCATGAGGAGAAGTCATAGTATAGTTCTTTCTGGTCTGCTTTTTAAGCATTTGTTTTTAAATGAATGTACAGTATGTCGGTTTTGATTTTGTCCTCAAAGGGCTTGGTTTTTTAACTTGCAGATAGGAATTTTAATTTAACATCTAGAAAGACAACATTTCTTTAGTATAAGCTTCTACCCTCCATATCCTTTGAGACTGAAGTTCATTACCTCGATATCTGACTGCGAATTAACCTATTTTCATTCTTATTATGTATTTGGCTGATTGTCTTATCCAAACAGCAGCCGACTGGGTCTTTCACAGGGGCCCTGTGAATGCAGTACCTTGCTCAAGGGTTTTTCAGCAGCTGTGTCCCACCTAGGGGTTGAGTTATCAATCTACTGCTGCTGTTGCTTCTGTCCCTGACTCGCTGGTTCTGTCTGTTTTGATGCAGGATGTACAGTTTTATGGGAGGTGGGCTGTTCTGCGCTGGAGTGGGGAACATTCTCCTGATCGTTTCCACAGCAACAGATTATTGGATGCAGTACCGCCACTCAGGCAACTACATGCATCAGGGTTTATGGCGGTACTGTGTACCAGGAAAATGCTACTCGCACACTGAAAGCATCGGTAAGGCAGTCTGCGAACTGAGCCCTTCTCCCCGACGATCCTGTTCAATAGGAAACACAAAAGCGGCCTCCCCAGACGCGTCTGCGATATTGCAAAAGGGTCTGGACAGGAAGTGAAAGTGCCCGTGAATTCAAATTTTAAACCCCAATTTTAAAAGAAGAGGTATTTCGCCAAAGCTGTGGTGCTTGTGCCCCTCACAGCTGCCTCTCCACATTGAAACAGTGCCAACAGCAGTATGAGACGGATTAAATTCTGCATCAGAACCAGAAGCTCCTTAAGTTTCACTGTATGAATATGACATGAAAGTAAAACCTATAATGAATCTTGGACTAAAGTCAAAGTGGATTTTAAGCAATTTACCTAGTAGAAAATTACACGTCACACTATCACCACAGGCTAACAAGGAGATATAGCTTTAGCCACTGTATTTGTTACTTGTTCAATTCACCTTCTAACAATATTTTAACACAAGCATTTAGTAAGTAGGAAAATCTATCTTATAAGCTGCATTAACAAATGGATCGAAACTGAAAAATAGGTAGTGAGACAATGTGTGCAAATGACAGATTAATTCTCCACTCCTGTGTCAATTTAAATTAGGAAGCAAGGAGTGACTGGCTCTCACTACAGAGGCTATTTCTAAAACCTCTTGTGCTTGAACCTTATCCAGGCATTAAAATATCTTAAAGTGAATGTATTTGTGGCTCATATTACATGTTAATTCCAGTATCTACTGGATTGATCACTTGCACTGTACTTCCATCAGGTGTGACTGGGTAATTTACTGTTAATTGAGGAACATAGAAAAATACAAAGATTTAACAGTGGGCAAATGCAAGCTCTTGACTTATATGGGACTGATATGACAGACATGTTAAAGAGGCTTGTAGAAAGGCAAGCTAACTGTTTTATGTCTAATGTGTGAATCCAAGATCTGGATCTTTTTCTCTAACATGACACTCCACCTGTTCCAGTGTACTGGGATGCTACCCGAGCCTTCATGATTCTCTCCTTGCTGGCCTGTTTCATTGGCATCATCATCGGCATCATGGCCTTTGTCCATTACTCCTCCTTTGACAGATTTGACAAGACATTCGCTGCAGGCATTCTCTTTTTCATCTCATGTGAGTTATTTCTCATGTATCTCCTGGCTTCTGTCATTGTGCCTACAGGGAACAAACAGCCATAGTACTTTTCAGAACAGCAAAAAGAACTGAAAACGTTCTGTGTGCATTCAGTCCAGTTCTACAGTAGATGTAAAATCAGATAGTAAAATATCTTACATTTAATGAGCATAAAAAGCTCATAAACTTACTCTAAAAGTAGGAATCCTGCTGTTGCTATCAAAAACAATGCTAGATGGGACAAATGATCTGTTCTTGCTGGTATTTTTTCCTGTAAACTGCAAAATGTGTAACATGACCGAAATGATATTTAAAGGCAAATTTTATTTTTTCTAAGCAGTGCAATTGACAGCGAGTGCAATAAGTGTGACAGGAACGCAGTGGGAAATTGTGAATGGTTATTCCTTTGGAAAAAGATGTGGGGGAGGAACTAAAAGCATTTTTATCCAACTGTTTCAAAGTTTTCCATGTTTGTTGGTAGGGGCTGGAGCTCATCACCTCCATGACCTCATCAACATCAGACAAATTCACCCTCTGACTGTTGTCATGGGACCTTTCAGATGAAGAATAGCAAACATCTGAACTTCATATAACTCTGAGAGACGTGCAAAGAGATGAAGAAGTCATTCTAATGCATTGGTCTTCCCTCCTGCTCCTGCCATTCAATCCAGTTAGTCATACAGCTCACCTGTTTCTAAAGAATTACCAATACCTCCACATTGCTGATGAATTAAGACAGTAGCCTGTTCGGTTTAGAGATCTCTGACTCCTGAAAGCTGCAAGGTCATGGGATTAGGGGCCCAGATGATCTCTAAATTACTTAATTTAACACTTCCCGCACTTAAAAGATCACAATGAAATTGCTCACGTTAGTTAGGAATTAACGGTGATTTCTACATTTTGCTAAATATGGGTTCCTCAGCACCAGGGCAGGAGAATCTGTTTCTGATCTGCCCCCTGTCTAGGTCTCTGTATTGGCCAGGAAGATGCAGGGGAGTTAAAGGGAAATAAAAAGGAAAATATTTCAGGACATTCAGAACCAACAAGCCTGAAGCTAGTTGCTCTTTTCATATTCTGTAATAATCATTAGCAGACGGTGTGTCTATTTTGTATTTTCAGGCCTGTTTGTCCTGCTGGCGATGGCTGTTTACACTGGAGTCACAGTGAACTACTACGGTAAAAGATATGGAAACTGGAGATTTTCCTGGTCTTACATCATTGGATGGGTGGCTGTAGTTCTCACTTTCTTTTCAGGTGGGTTTTTTGTAAGAGTTTTATTAAATAAAAATAAAAATAATGCCAAGAACTCTATCAAAAATAGACCAGCCCCTCAACTATATTTCTATTCTGTTCTAAATGGTCCACTAGGCTTTTTCATCTTCAGGTTGTTTCTCATTGTCAGCACGCTACATTTGCAATAACAGTATTTTGTCTGTTTTGTGAATTCTTCTGGCTAGATTTAACTGGGTAGCGCTGTTTTGGATTGGTTTTGTTACTGACGTACTGTTTCTTGATTGGGAAGAAATAATAATAAATACATAACGCTACATTAATTCAGAGAAAAAAAAACATAAAAAATCAAATAGGGAAAAAAGCTTGATCTGACAGAAAAACAGTATATCCTTTTTCTAGTAGATTTACTTGAACCTCATCAACTGTTCTCAGAAGAAATGATAAAAACCAATCAATTGCTCATTTGATGCTTAAAAATACAATTCAGTCTTTTTCAGTGTGTTGTTGGCAATGCTTTATCTTATATGGTATAAATAATCTTAAATGGATGTGCAATTGCATATTAAATAATTGATACCTTAATGCTTGCAATTAACATTTGACAAATTACAGGATCTGTAGGATAAGAACAGAAATAACAAAATTGCTAGATCTAAGACCTCAATTACTATAATATTCCCACTACACATTTTTGTGAGAGGATATTAATTGTGTCAAACACAAGGCTACAAACCTAAAGGAGACTTATAACCACATAAAAGTTAATCATTAAAAATAAATTGGGTTAAGGAAGATATAAAGTCATTTCATGTTGAATGTATTACCTTTTTGAAAATAGCATCAAATTTGGACATTAAATGTAAGTTATAATGTATGATTTAATGTGAGATTAATTTGCAACTGCTTATTAATTTAATGTGAATTTATTGACACAACAATAATAATGTGTTGTTTAATTGCTTAGTGTTAAAGAGCACACAAGCAAAACTGAACATAAGATGCTACACTGACTGCATTTTTTCTGGATTTCAGTTATCAGATGGCACAAACTGGAATTGTTTTCTCTTACTTATCAGTGAGGCAAAATGAATACCATACTGTATAGCTAAAGAGTCAACATATCATTTGAAAGTGATAGAGGTGCGTTTATTAATTGATGGTGATAAAACATTTTTGAATGGCTTTGCTCAGGACAATACAGTACATGCTAAGACTGCTTGCACAAGTTCTCACCTATTCCAAGGCCAGTGGGTGCTAAGGGAATCATCTTTAAAGACATTATTAGTTCAGTTCAAGACAGTTAGAATACCTCATGAATATCTTAAAAAGCTAACTGGCATGCAATTTTTAAAATCAGTGTTTTACGATTTTCTGACCACTGGGAGGCATTTAATGCATAGCAGTTCCCACATCTGAACACTACAATTCACGAAAACTGTGGGCAAAAACAATTTACTGGTGTTAATGATCGACAGTGTTGATAGTTCATCTTTTAATTTTCTCTTGTTGAACAGGTCATCTCTCAGCTATTGTCGTTTTTGTTTAATTAAATACATATTTCATTTCTTCAAGGTATTTTCTACATGTGTGCCTATCGTATGCATGAATGCCCAAGAAGCTCCAATCCTCATTAATAGAAGACACCATGAAAATCCCAATCTTTCTCTTGTGATAATGAACTGATTATGAACGTGTGCCCTGAACTGTAAATCAAGAAACAAGTTTCCTAATTCTCCCCAGGAAACTGAATTCGGTAACTATTCAGTAACTAGAATAAAGAACTGTGAGAATAAATCTCTTCTCCTTTTTTAAAACTTAAAAAAATGAAATGTCTAAAATAATGGATGTTTGGCTCACTGGTCTTTATGCTGCTTTTACTGTTAATTGTACACCACATAGTATAGAAACATCATGAAAATGTCAGTGTGACCTGAATTTAACTGAGATGCGTGGGAAGAAAGAACTGTCTCGACCCATGCCTGAATCTTCCTTTCTTGCATCATCTTCTGAGCTGTCTGCTGACAAGATCAATGGAGCTAAACAAGACAGCAATTAGTGTAGTTTAACTGGTTTTTCAAATTCATCAGAAAAAGACAGGAACAATATTTGATTGCTATATTTATCTAATATTTGATCCCAATGGAAACCCAGTACATTAATTACTTCCACTGGTCAGAAGTTTTGATGAGACTGCAAAAGCTGATGATAGAAAATGCTTCAAAAGGTCAGTACAGGATTTGCATTGCATTTGGAACACCTTTCAAAGTGCAAATGTTTATAAGATTTCTCAAGGTCTGCCATATTCTACTTCAATTTTTAATACTGATATTTATTTTAATTCTGCAACAACTACTAGGTTTAAAAATAAGGTCTTAATTAGATTCTAGTCTTAAAACTGTAACACAAAGCATATTCAATTTACAGGTCAGGAGTAATTTTGACTTACAGTAATTCACATATTGGGGTAGTTTATGAAGGATATCAAGTTTAAGGCAATTTCGCAGTGGACAACAGCATCCATGAACAGGATGCTTTGTGGATGTTTGGAACACCTGGTGAGAAAAGTCTGGCTTAACCGGCTTGGTGAACGGGCAGCCTCCTGGCCACAGAATGAGGAGGCTCCAACCCCACTCAGACAGGAGAGGATGCCTGAGACAAATACAAGTTCATCTTATGTAGCTGGATTATTGATGATGTTGATTACTGTAGGTGCAGCTGTGTGAGACTGACTTGCGTTTGTTATCCCTCCCAAACTACAGTTAATAACTTTCATTTTGTGCCAAGAAAAACGTCTCCATTTTGAAGCTACAAGGAGAATGATTATTTCTGAGTTTTACTGGTGTCATGTCTGTAATTGCTTCCTTTGAAACAATACCATAAACTGTTTAACAACACATATAAATTTAGGCCTAATCCTTAAAAAGGAAACATCATTAAACCTCACCCTGCCATTGAATGCTCATTTTGACCTCGTCACCTGCAGAACATTTTATAGCTAAAACCACATCTCTCAAGGTATTACGGATGCTTGCTTTTGAGTTAGGACAATTAATATGTTCCAAAAAATGAAAGAAAAATAAACCAACATAAATTTGTTAGCTTATTTTAGCAATGAACGTGTGATTTGTAAAAGAAAAGGGCTTCCGAAATTAAACGGGTAAGAAACACGTCTTCGAAGTACAATATAAGGTTTCACAAGAGAGTTCAAAAATCGATAAATCAATTACATATAAATACAACACTTAAAGGGAGAGACGAAAGATTTGGGAATCATAGCTGCTGGTCTTCTAATGACGGGCAACAAGGGCCATAACATCTCCGATTACTTCCAGAAACAGTGTCGGGCTTGCCTGTCCTCTCTAGCCGCTTTCTTCCCACCTCTCAGAGCTGGGACAAGGGGTCATTGCTGTCTCTAAACTGCGTGTGTACGCCCCCTCGGGTGGCCGGCGACCCGTTCAAGGCGCCGTCCTGCGTTGCAACTGAGGCTTCTGCATCGGGCTACACCTTTTCGTTTGCAACGCAATGGCAAAGGGAGCTTAACAGCAACAAACACTGAACTGAAAATAGCAGTGCTGCTGCATTAGGTTTAAGAACCCTTCTAGAAGATGGTGCAACTGTTAAAGGTATTGGTCTACCCAGTAAATGTGTATGATCTTATAAAGTCACATTTACCATTAAAGCAGTAGGGATCCATTATTCCGTTTCAGTGTTGCGCCTTGCACTTTTTCAGCAGTTGGTCCACCATATAAACGCAAGGCTGCCCGTACTGTGATATACTGTGTATATAAATAAATACCCTTCCCAGGTGCTTGTGAACTAGTTGCATGGACTGCCTTTTTGCTTCGGAGTCCCCTAGACTGTGAAACCTGATTTTTTTCCAGAACCCCCAACGCTTTCTTCTCAGGAATGAGCATTTAAACAAGCGTTTTTTTAGGATAATTAAATACGAGCCACTGCACCTGTTAGCTCGTGCCACCTGATCTGGAGTTTTTTCCATGACGTCATGCATTTGTGTCAAAAAGGTGTTTTTCGTCTCTTGCAGAATTTGCACGATACGAGCGCGGAACGTTTTGCATTGTCAGATGCTTAGCTGCGCCCTGTTTTGTTGTTTTAGGAAAGACTTCTTCTGCAACGCGACTCCTTAGGCTTTTCTTGATAATGAATGCTTAAATGTGCTTTTTGATGCTTAAAGAATGTTTACTGATTGTAAAATCAAATGAAAAGGGGGTTTCAATGGTTTGTGCAAGAAAAAATCAGACAGCTGGCCCTCTCAGTTTTCAGTACAAAGCAACAACCGTAGACACACACATCCTGTATGTGTAAACTGCACTCTCAAACACTGTACAGTAGGTCGCAATGTAGATATCTCTCAGTTCTTGTCTTGCGAATGTAGATAAATAAAAAAAATAGGATTCTGCTCTTTGGGAATGTCACCTCTATTGATATTTAGGTGAGTTCGTATAACTTCCATAATGCAGATAATAAATGCTATTAATACTATAAGAAAAATCTCACCGTTCGCCTTATTTTAATATTTTCTTAAAAGCTGCTATTACTTGTGATATTACGGGTTTTTACACGCAGAAATTAACAGGTCATTTATTATGGTGACGTTTTTCATTGCAGTGCATGGATGTGTAGGTTAAAATGATTTGCGGCGCTTCGAAAGACAGCCAAACTACACCTTCAAATGAATCGTTAATCGTTAAAATGTTATGCAAGTCGTTAGCATGTTGAAAATCACTTTGTCTGCGACCTGGAAGATTCCCAGCAAATCACTCTGGCTTTCACTGCTAACGCTCTTAGGATGAGCCGATTTCGCCGCGGTCGCTGAGCTCCTTGGCCAGTCATCCCGCCCATCGCCCGAGACGAGCCCAGCAAGTTTGCGTCTGGCCGGGATTAGCGCGTCCCTCTCCCCCGCAGCGCTACCCCTCCAGTTCACCACAGAGCCTGCCCGGACCGCGGCCCCCTCGCCCCGCCGCGTCTCCTGACTCCCCTCGGGGGGTATTTTCTCCACAACTGCCCTCAGATCTTTCGAGGACTCTTCAAAGGTGCCCCATCTCCTGAAATAACCTCACCACCTAAAATAAAACTCAGGTGAATTATGAAAAGCCCACATAAAACATTTTCTGCTTTTTGATAAGGTTTACTACAACTTCTAATAAAATGGTAGTTGTATATACCCTTTGATGTTTTATCCTTCGAATGTTTATTTGTTTTTAAATAAAGCAATATATTAATTGCACGCTTTACTCATTTCTTAATATGTATTTAATTTTAAACGTAATATACTGGCTGTACGTCTACGCATGATTTAAAATGTAATTGAAGGTTGGGAGCGTTATAATAGTTTGCATTCAATATCATTATTTTTGTTTACACATTTGTGTCATTCATATAAAAATCGTCTCAAAAACTCGTACGCTGCTGTTTGAATACCCCCCCAAAAAAAAACAGTCGCTTCGCAGAAACAAAGAGGTATCAGAAAATACACGGAGAATTAATGCGACTTCAACTGTCAATTACACAGAAGTGAATAAGCTATTATTGCAAAACAAGAAAGGAAAGTCTAATCATTCCAGAATCTTTATTTAACATGATTATTCAGACCCACTTGAACTAAATCATGTTGTCAGATCAACAGTAATATTATGAAGTTAAAAGAAAAAGCTCTTTGTCAGCATCCTGAGTGATTATTTATCAAAAGTATTTAAAATAAAAGAAACGTAATTAGAGTCAGTTTCGTGAGCTTCGGATCTCATAGGCGAACTGCCTTCGAGAGATCCGTCTATTCAAGACAATAAAGAACAAGCGCTTATTCAGAGCCGGATCAGACAAAGAATCTAAAAAAGGCTTCAAAAGAACAGATAAAAAGCCTTTATGTGCTTTAAAACCACAACATTACAAAACCACGGAAAACCTCAAAAACATATACGGTAATCACAGTATGTCTCTTCTGTTCTGCGTCTTATTAAGGAAAATGTTTCAGTGTATCACATATTAGCCTATATTCTCTAAAACAAAATGCTAGACACTGAATAATAACCTATTTTGAGCATTTGGAAATATATTCTTGGGCTTGTCTAAGGTCTTTTAATCATCTATGTCGTTTTAAAGTTGTGTAAGGAGTTTTAAATTCTGATGAAAATTGTTTGATCTAAGCCTAGTGATCGGACCATTAGGGAAAAATGTAGTTCGATTTCTGTCGTGTCTATTAAGTTTTACAAGCTAGATAAATGCTAGCAAAGAATCGAAGAAAGAGCGACATCACTGTTTTGTGGGTTTTGTTTGGTGAATTAAGTTGCAAATTAGCTGAAACTAACGGGAGTCTTGCAGATATAAAAGTTGCATTTAATCCTTCAAGCTCCTTAAAAATGTGTCACTTAAAAAGTGACGCTGCTCTGTCCCTGCGCCGAATTTCACTTGATGAAATTGCTATTCAGAAAGCGGCTTATCTCTCTCTCGTACCATACACTGCGGCCGAAAGGATTGATTCTCCTGACTGTCGGAGCTCTAAGACAATTTCATCACTATTAATTCATTTATTTTCCCATTTGCTCCTAAAAGCAACTAGTTACCCTGTTGTGACATTAATCTGCCTCCAAGGGAACAAATGCCGCACTCACTTCTGAACAGAGGTGTCGATTAATTTGACGGAATTGTACAAACAAGTATGAAATCTAATTTAAAAAAAATAAAAATAACAGGCATAAATACTTAAGCCCGCAGGCAACGTTTGACACAACAGCGTTATGTAAATAACAACAATGAAAAATC
The DNA here is from genome assembly GCF_059453375.1 of Lepisosteus platostomus. Taxonomy (NCBI): domain Eukaryota; kingdom Metazoa; phylum Chordata; class Actinopteri; order Semionotiformes; family Lepisosteidae; genus Lepisosteus; species Lepisosteus platostomus. Next base: position 7,352,851 of record NC_142635.1, on the reverse strand, counting down.
TCTATGCTTTTAAGTACTATTTGTTACGATATTTATGTTTATCGCAGATAGGAAGGTGGTGAATTCAGATTGAAGGTGTGCTATAATCTACAGTACGTTTCCCAGTAACATTTGCACCAAGCAAAAGCATGGATTTTTTTTATAAATGACATGTGCGAAAACATGTCTGTCATTTATTTTAGTGGTGCCCTTTGGAATGGAATATTTTAGTGCTCTAATTATAAAGGCCGTCCTTTAAAATCTTGCCACTTTACAACCACAGGCACGACATCCGAGGCCTTCAGAGGTCGCATATCAGCACTTCACCAATACCCAAGAACTGAAAGATGACACGTCACTGGTCAGTTTTCAGAACTTACAGAGAAGCGTGATGACCAGCACCTCAGAGAAGCGGTGTGGATTGAAGGCAACGTGAAAGGCTCTAACCACCTGTCTTTGCCAAGCACGGTTTCACTGCGAGTGAGGATTTTGTCCTGTGAGGGTCTACGAGAGACACCCACACCCCTTCGCCTCTTTTCACTGTTTTCTTGATCTTGATTTATCTCTTTCTTTTCCACGCTTGGCACTAACTTTAACGCAAGCTTGGCAAGGCGAGAGAAAGAAACACAATTACAAAAATCTACTCCCTCCCCCCCAATTTTCGTGTTCATTAAAGCAGAGGCAGCACTGCCATTTGTAGTCACTTGAAGGTGCTCATCTATTTACCTTATACTCGCTCATACATATGGAACACATGTCTTACACTTGCTGGAGTAATGCACTTTTAAGACTAATTGAATCCAGTAATTAATTTGTTCTACCTGCCTGATCGAATGGAAATCCTGTCCTCGTGCCCAAGGATTAGCACTTGCCGGTCTAACATCTTCCCTAATTATCTAATAGCATTGCTGCGAGAATTCTGGCTGTATTAAAACACTTTCGGCATTAACTGCAGTGATTGGAAATGTGATGACAACTCGATTTCAACAAATTACGGCCCCAAACATGGAGATGGAACAGAAGTACCTACTTGTAATTTCCCAGAGTTTAATATCAATAATTAGAGCCAATTTAGCGGAAAATGAGCTGAAATTATCTCTTGGTATGTTTTAGTACAATGTAATAATGCCGGAAAACATACCCTCCGGGAGGAGAACACCGGACTGCGGGGAAAAAAAGTTTAACTTAAAGACCTTGGAGCGAAATGTGAAGGCCGCCGTGGCAGGGAATAATATGTGCCATTTATCGGTTCGTATGTATTTATTAGTTTATTTGATTCAGATTAAGTTTCGTGCAGCAATTGAATTTCCAAACTGCAGTACTGTGTAAACATATCAGAACGCTTAAAAGCTAAAGTCGCCTATAAAACAGACCGTGTGGTTTCTATAATTCGCAACAACAGTACTACTACTCCTCACTGATAATCTAACAGAAATGTTGTAATTACACCGTCTTTCAAAGAGTGTCATGTAGGTTACAGCGATATATATATATTAATATTTATATATAGTCAACTGTTTCAAGTACGTTATTAAACGCAAACTGGACAAGGATGATGACGAACAGTGTAAACTCTGAGGCAGAAGCAGTGGCGTTCTCAAGGGTAGCTGTGTGTTGAGAAGGAAGGAAAAAAGCAGAAATAATGAAATGGCAATGTCTTAATTCACAGCGACTGCCGGAAAAAAAAGGGGGACTGTTTCATAAACAGGAGATAGTTTTTAAGCGTGCTGAGGTTCAAAGCGGTTTAAGAGGCTCCTCAGAATCGCTCGGGCTCCTCATGAAAGTCCGTTTCAGCACCATGGCGAGCGACCCGCCCTCTGCTGCCGTCAGTATAATTAATCCATATAGAACTAATTCAATCCCCGACCACGCCGTCGTGCCATTGGCTAATCGCAAATCCGTTCCACAATTTGTTGCCGTCGGTCTTCTACAATAAATACTAATCTACCTGGCTCTATCTACTCTGTTTCTTCACAGATTGTAAACTATAGCGTCCTCAAATTTAGAAGAACCTGGCTCGTTCTTTCAAACCCGGCTGCCGCGAGTGCAAGTAATATTCATCTCCGAACCCAAACACACTCAGGAACTGACAGTTTATTGCATGCTCGGATTGGATATGAATCTAAATTTTACATCGCCCGTCCATCAAATGCCCGCTCAGAGGCCGACGTCGTTCTTCATTGAAGATATTTTGCTGCACAAGCCCAAACCCCTGAGAGATGTGTTTCCTTCGCCCTTCACAAGTTCATTGGCATCCCGGGTGCCGCTTTTGGAGTATGGATACCCTCTGATGCCAACCCCTACTATACTGGCACCCCATCCTCATCACCCCCTGCATAAACCAGACCATCACCCCTATTTCCTCACCACCTCTGGTAAGTACAGAAACGGGCCTCAGAACAAGTGAGCTCTACATAAGTCAGATTCAGAAATAGTCTAGACAGTTAATGATGTTATTAATGTTATTACGTGAAAACCGTCACCAGGTAACAGTATTTGTATCAACATTAATTGTGCCATCTGACTGTAAGACCTGCGGTGAAAAAAGTCAACTTAATAGTTCAGTAACACGGAAAACGTCCGCTCCACAACTTCTGTACGGGAGAATTATAAAATGCCACGTTACGTGTTCGGAAATGCACATTTTAACAATGCACGTATAAAAATGCAATAACAGAGATTGGGATTGAACTTTTTTAACTTTTTCTTCGCAAAACAAGAGTGCAGGAACATTACTATGGCACCATCCTAATTAAATAATGGTTTAATGTAACTGTTTAATGATATTAACTGCATCGTTATTACTTTAATGGTATGATCAAGCAAAAAAGTTCACAGTTAAATAAAACAGTAAAATATGCGTTTTCCTTTATGTTCGGCCTAGCCATCCTGCATATAGTGATTGTGACAAATATCTTCAGAGCAAGCGGATAGTTCAATTAATCTTTGATGGCCAACATTATTTTTTATTAAACAATTTAAAACGAACTGCATGCCATCTGTCTTTATACTGCTTCGACTCCCGGGATGTCATTATTCTTAGGTCTGAATTGTCACACCACGAATGTATCGAAGAGAGCTTTTAATTTCTCGTTTTTTCATCGTTTTGCAACAACTCTCGACGTGATGTTTTTTTTAATGTGTATATCTCAAAATGAAAAGATTAAAATTGTTTCGAAATCATTTAAGCATTCCACTGTTTGTTTTTTTTTCGTTTTTATGAGAAGCTACGTTATCAGACCAGATTATAATAAATTCTTATTAACTAATCTTTTTAATTATTTACTCAGGTATGCAGGTTCCGGCATTATTTCAACACCACCCGGAGTTGCCGGGAAAGCACTGCAGACGCAGAAAAGCCAGAACAGTGTTTTCCGACTCTCAGCTATCGGGTTTGGAAAAGAGATTTGAAATCCAGCGGTATCTGTCCACTCCAGAGCGAGTTGAGTTGGCAACAGCCCTCAGCCTTTCGGAAACACAGGTAAGGAAGCTGTCTTTCACTGTTCTCTTTTCTGAACCTACGTAGTTTATATGAAATAATTACTAGTGTAATAATTGTATGTTATTATCCATACTATTAATATGATAGAGGCTACCAATAGATTTTTTTTAAGTGACAGATCCTTACGCCGCCCCTATTCAAACATAACTCAATCGGATAAAACACATGTGTATTGAACCTCCTTTGTTACATAGGTAAAAACGTGGTTTCAGAACAGAAGGATGAAGCATAAAAAGCAACTTAGAAAAACGCAAGACGACCAGAAAAGTCCAAATGACTTGGATCAGTCTCTAGAGAACAACTCTAGCGAAAACGAAGGCAACGAGAAGATCTCTCTGGATGTCAAGACTGCAAGCGCCCAGAACACCTACATCCTGGAGGAAAACGAAGACGACGTTGATATTGAAGACGACGACATCTGTTCCCCCGAACACTTAATATAAGCGACTTTTAGGTCAAGTTTTTGAACACTTGCAGAATAACACATTGTGACGACTTGGAAGAAGACAAAGGGGGTTTATATTCCTAATAGCGGTGTAAGGTGCGATCTCAGCAAAAAAAACAAACAACAAAATTAAAGCACTTCTGTGAAACATCCATATGATAAAATAGTACTTATTGTACGGAATACGAATAACACTTATGGAAATAAGTGAAATAGAGCACAGAAGCAGTGTCATCTTCTGGAGTCCCAAACTAATATAGTTTCATGTCGACTTTTACAAAATGCAGGAACTGCCCTGCTATTGGTGATAATGACAATAGTTTAATGAACATCGAAAAAAAAGACGACTTTTTTGTTGTTGAAAACAAGCAGGGCAAGTTTCGAAATGGCGCAATTTTGAAACTTTTATACTAATATTCCATTATTTTAACACAAATTGGCGTTGTACCGTATTGCACACAAATTGTTTTCTCCTCTTTTTGGGGTGGGGTATTGATTAGGGCAGGGGGAGATTGAAATGATTTAAAAAAAAGATTTTTTTATATCGCCGACATTTTGTTCCCATGCTAAAGTATTGTGATACAAGTAAAATCATTTCGCAATATTCTGAAATCTGAAATCAGGTAAGAATAATAAATGTCCAAGGAAACAGAGATAGTGTATTGCTTCTGCGCTTTAAATGTGATGTTAAGTCTCGTACGATGACTCAACACTCCTATACATTGTAAAGACAATCTGTAAAATATTATTTTTATGTTGTATATAAAACTTAACGGACATTAAACGCTCTGACAAAGTCTTGTGTTTAATTATAGAGCAATTTTATAGGTATCTTCTGTTATCTGTTGGCACTCGCATTGTAAGAAAGTGCATGCTTTCGCAAGACTTGTTTATGCTAGCTATGCAGTTAATTTAATGATTTGATTTTCATGTGCATTTTTATTTAATGTTTCGTTTTAATTAAAATTGTTTTACATTTTGTTGTTTTTTTGCACTCGTGTGTTTCTCCTGCCAAGTGTATTACTGTTAGACAGATTTCTAACACCGTTATATAACTAAACTGAAATACGTAACGTAAATATGTACGTTAAATCTACTTAGACATACACACCGTCCTATACATATGTTTCTCGGTAGAAATAACAATGATTAAAAATGTTTTACAAAGAGCAGGTCGGGCTAGATCTGTTTTCAAATCGTTCAAAACAAACAGGAACTGTTTGCTTGCACAATTATAAAAAGCACAAATATGCTACAGGTTTTCTTCCTAAACCGATCAAATGTTTTACATTTGCTTTCGTTAATTTGCGAGTACTCTTTGCTTAAAAAAACATCTTTAATGTTTAACGTAGACGACGTTTCCTTTCCAGTGCAGCTTGGAAATAAAAAAGAAATTATAGTAACAATTTTAACTCCGAAACTGACACTTCGAATAACGTTTTATCTTCTCCTTTTCAGTAGTCGAAAATGCAAAAAAAGCTTCAGTGAAGCGACCGAGAATTATCCTGTCAAACGTGGAGTAATGCAATATTTATTTATATAGTGAAATCTTAAAGAAATAATTATGAAAAAAATCATTAGGTACTGTACCTCATACAATCAACAAACATTTCAATAGTTCTACTCCAAACAAAACAAACTAAAACTTTTTTAAAGGAAAATAGAACAATTTTGATAAAAAAATAAGTAAGTTATTTTCTGTTATTAACTAAACTAATTTACGGAAACATGCTTTTCAATCTCGGGGAGGATATTCTTAAAATTTCACCTTCGAGGGCCCATATCTCACCGGTTCCCAAGCTTCGTTACCCCAACCACGAAGCGACGAAATTAAAATACCGTCCTGCGGATGTCGTGAGACCAATTTTTGTTTTTGCTCGGTATGTTTTTAGTTGTTTTTTTGGGATGGGGGGTTAAGATAAATGTACAGGAATGAAAAGCAGTCACCAGGCCCCACTCACTGTTATTAAGCTGTGCGGAATCTTAAAACATCAGCCATCGAATATTCATTAAGCTTTGCTGTACCTCCGGAAAGCAACATTTGTTACTCTCAGTGCTATCATCCGTATGATACTCCTTAACCTTTGATTCATGATCATGTTATGCTGCATCGCCGGGCTGTGGTATAATGATTTAACCAATTTCAACGCCTTCAACAAGCCGCGGTTTATCCTGTCGTACTTTATAACACAATGCTTAATGTCGCCAGAGCCCCTTTTGGTCATACTGTCAGACCCGTAATTACAATGATACTTCAGTGGCAACTAACTACGGGATACCAGATGGTGTCTAAATATGCTCGACGGTCTCTTTAGAAATAATATCATAAGAAGTAGGAAAAAAACATTTATGCATGTTGTAATCAAGCCCTTGAAAGAGAGGGGGTATCTAGGCTCCTTGGTGTCTGTAAGTAACACTAGGCTGTACAGTCTGCTAGCTGTTTTAATTGGAATCGCATAGCCATGCGGTCGCAACATGAACTCAACCCAGAAAAAGATATACCTCTTACCTGAAGTCTACTCTTTACATATTACGCCAATTCAAAAAACCAGCCGCGTTTCACGAGTCCTTGCTTTGATTGCGTTATGAAATATTCCTGCACGTTTTTATTGTGTGTTGTCTGGCTTGATGGGTACAGTTTGTTTCTGGCGAGTCGTTGGCGCAGGGGGCTAGTTCAAGCCCGGGTCACGCTGAGGGAAGCGAGAGTCTCGGTTTGCACCGCAGCGGCCTGGCTGAGCGAAATCGTCTGAGCATTGGCGAAAGCAACACAGCTTCGTTTTTTAGAAGGGACTGGCAAGACAGTGGTACTGAATCAAGTAAAGACGATCCTTCTCAGTTACACATTACTCCGTTGTTTAATGCAAACCTACTGTTAGAGTTATATGGATAACATTTCCCATATATGCGAACCGGAAAGCTCAAGATTGAAATTGGTCATTTTTCGCTGCATGCTTTTTTTTTTACCTTGCAATTACTGTATTCATAATCTAAGTGCAAAAGTTTAAAAGCTTATACCTCGTTAAAAAGTTTAATCTAATTTAAAATTGGGGTGGAGAAAATTTTAATTAACAATAATTTCCAGACTTCTGAATTAATACTTCTCTCTTTGCCATTGTTATAATTTGCGTGTTGATAAAGTATTTATAGCGTTTTCATGTGCTGACTTTCTTCCCTCCCTTGCAAACCGCTTCATGCTGAACTTTAGAGTTTATTCTCAGAATAACTTCAATTGTCCTAAACATTCTAAAAACATAGACATGTAAAAATGGTTTAGAAAGTGATCAGAATAGAAGTCACAGCCAATTTAATTGAATGCGTTTAAGCAGGATCTGGATGAGCAAGTTTAAAGGTTCTTTTAGAAGCACAACAGGGAATTCTTTTAAGGAAAAGCCTAGGAAAAATGCTGTTAGACTCAATCCACAAAGAACTAAATAGAAACCTGTCTAGGATTTAACATCCAGCCAGAGCCAGAAGCCTTACCCTTCTTCTTCAGAAGATCAGTACACCTGTCCTGTTCCCTCACTGGAATGCTTGTGCTCATTGTTGTCACCTGAGTTGTTAATTGTTAATTATAGAGAGGGGTTTACAATTAAAGGGCCTGTATGGTGTCTGATTTCAATATAAAACCTAGCCAATATTTCATAGTAGAATTTGTTTTCATGCTGTATTATCTTTGTATTTGCATTATACATTTGTCAGTTATATAGTCAACGAACAGGAGGAGAGTATGTCTAACTGTGAGTCTAACAGTATATTTTTTTGCAATGCTTCTACCAGTAGCCATTAACCTGAAAGTAGAACACATTGTTAATACTTGTCCTTAATTTTCAGAGGGAAACTAAATCATAAAAAAATACCATTGGTTAGCTAATTATGCAATAAAAAGTTCTAAATCGCTTTTCTAAATTCTTCCTAAATGGACAAATGGGAATTTGTCTGAATTGTTACAATCATTAGTGAGGTACAGAATTTAAAACGATAGCACTAATAAACCATTATATATCTTTTTGACAAGACTTTTTTGTCTACTTGCAAGTTCTATTAAACATTTGTAATTTTTTTATTGAAAAATGAACATTTTCTTCTATTTACACTACACAATACAGACTCCATCCTTGAATAATATGAGCTTTTAAGATGTTATATAACTTTATTTTGTGGAACTCGATTTTTGTTTTCAGCTTGTGTCTACACATGAATAGACATAATAAAGTACTGTACGGCTACAGGTTACATTTTGCTTCTATACAGGTAATATTTCTGCATTGAGATGGCAAACAAACTAAATTACATGATGACTACAAAATTAATCGCACATTTTCTCCTGAACATCGTCTTTATGAGACAATGTAGCCTCTTCTAAACACTGTAAGTGTCCCCTGTCCACAAGGAATCCCATGACCAAAGAAGAGTGAGACTCCTCTGTCCTGGTGTCCAGACAGTGAACCTCTGAACAGTGGACACAGCTTCTCTCTCTGCTTCACAGACAAAACACAGAAGACATTGCAGTGGTGATGGAAACAGGACATTCCAACTTTAAATGTACATTTCTGTATTGCAGTGATATAAGCCTTCATTCATATTACCCAGGTAATCTCAAAGGCGTTATTGTAGTTAATAAGCAAAGGATCTAAATCCAGGCATTTGTTATAAAATATCTTTCAGCGGTGATACAAAAATTGGGTAATGCTGACACTGTTCTTTATTCGTTACCTTTTATATAATAATTAATATTTAATTAAAATATTTAATGTCACAATTATAGAGAGACACCAACATTTATTTGATTCACCTAAATATAATTAGTGGGATGTGGCACACATTCATGTAAACATACCATGTAAACATTTATATTAACTGCACATTAGAAAATGTTGTTGTTTTTTTATGAAACCAGTGACCTGTATTATTAGAAGACATTAGAAAAAAAAACCTTCAGGTTTATGGATAAATGTCGAATGTTAATATTCTGGTTTTTATTAGGGTTACATAAGTGTTCCTGTGCAAACACAGTCTAGCATCCTGTAAGAAAAAAATTCAATTGATGAGAGTTACCATCTGGCTTTAGAAGATATAATTCTGGATTTAAAATACAACTATATCTGCAAAACTAGTACATTGCATACATTATATTAATTTACGCATTCTAAGGATGGGAACTGCAAAGTTATTCTGGGGGAAAGAAAAAAACATATCAGACTATTATCTTAATCAGTCCACCTGTACATTTTGTATTTTCTCCACACTGTCTATTTACAAGGCATCATCAAAAGCAGACTTGGTACCAAAACCAGAGATTTCAAACTTTTGTTTCTTTCACAGCAAACAGGTCTGTTAGATGTTTATCCCTTTGCTGCCCATTTGTTCAGCCTCATGAAATTTGTTTTGAGACCTTTATTGCTGCAGATGGAAGCTTGTAATTTTCTTCTGTCTTTCTTTTTGTGTAAATTGTACCCTTTCAGCTTGCGAACAAAAAGAAGGAAAAGGGAAGCATTTGCATTAGTATTTAGCAAGAAGATCAAACGATCTTCAGTCCTTCTAGGTAGACAGCCTATACACATCTTTTGAAATTTCACCTTAGAAAAACACACACACACAAAATGTATTCTTTTATAAGTAAATGGCAATGATTATGGAGCTTATATAGTCATTTAAATGTGTACCAGGAAGGCAGTTCACATTAATTTGGGAGGTTTACATTAATAGGTCTGATTTTTTCTTTCAAAGAGGATGTGCATTACTTTTCCCCTTTGAAAAGCAATTCATTTAATTTCAAAACGTGATTCTGATTTACTGAGAAAATAAAAAGCAGGGAGAGAATAGACAGTGCGGAAGGTGATCAATTAAGAGATTAAGCATTTTGCAACACATGGACGCATCTGCATTTTATTCTAATAGCAAGGCCATCAGCTCATTTTCAGGGGACTGCCGCCTACTTCAGCACAGTCCTCAGATCAAAGTGAGCACGTCTGCCCGCACTTTCTAATCTGAAAAAGGGATGCTAATTTAGCCTCCTTAATGTGTGGTGGTGAGAGACTCCTTCAATTAACTGAATTCTATAGCTAGGGGAAAATAAAAAGATGCAGAGAGAGTTGGTCTGGAAAGGCAGCATTTCTCATTAAATCAAAAGGTCCAGTATTCATTACCTCACGCATCTGAGGCTAAACACTAAAACCATAGAGCATCAAAGGAGGCCATGATGGGTTAAATAGAGACTATAATCTAATTAAAATATTACATATGAGTAAATAGCTCTTTGATATTCATCTAAAGGTTCCATTAAAGAAATAGGTGCTTGAGATTTGTATTATGGGGGGGATTATCACTTTTAAGTATGGAAAACAAGTTTGGGGGCTCTAATCAGAACTGCTTCAAAGTGTCATCATGTTTGTGATCCATTTTTTGTTTGTCTCGGGACCAGTAGTGCAAAAAAATAGGAAATATTGAGGAAGGTAATCAGGAACTGAAAAGATACTGGATTATTTGAGTTTAACCGTGGCACCAGGTGCAAGCAAAGGGAAAGAGAAGTGGAAAATGTAATTTAATTAATTGCTACCTCTTAAACGGAGACCAGCATACACTTTTCTCCATCCTTCAGATATTGCAGTGGCTTCATATATTGTCCACATCTTAATTTTGTGGATATACAGGGTATTTATGATATAAACAACTAAATATAGTGGGACAAGAATAAATGTCCCGAGATTTGCAGATACTTTAATAACGTTATGAATTTCTTGGCTCTTTTCATCTTGTTTTTTAAGTGAGTGGCTCACTGCTATACTTTCAAACTCAGAACTGTCATGCATCTTGGCTTGAAAATAGGACCACGAATGTCGGAAAATCAATGTAAATTTAATTTGAAAACTGGAAATTGAAAACTTCAGGATGGGAAGAGTGAATTAATTTGTATTGCACGCGTATGAGTGGATTTCTTTGATAAGCAACTTTCTGCAATTTAAAACCATTTAATCATTTTAAATATACAATGCAATGTGCTGCTTCAATCTCAGAAGAATTTCAACTAATTAGACGAAAAATTGCAAATGTACCCATCACACAACATCCAAAGAAAAGCATTTTATATTTCCCCTAAAGTTGTATGATTATATATAGAAAATGGATTCTCATATGCAGTATACACTCATAATAAGAGAGCACAATAACATGGTGTGATCTGCTTGATATCCAATGACTAATGTGATACTAATGTATTCACCCAGTGCAGAAAGTTGAAGAGAGAGCTACTTTGTTTTTAAATATTCACTTTTCTGTTTTGTTTCTCACATACAGGACCTGTAGGCTTCAGGGGGCTGTCACTTCTAAAAGAAAGTCAATCAATCTAATGACATCCAGCAGAGAAAAGGAACGCATGCTCGACACTGCCACTTCACGGGATGGCTAAGAAAGTCATATGCTATTCTATAGCCCATGAGAAATCTTCCAGGTCCTTTTACTTCATCATTATTCCCCAACACTTACACAGAAAACCCATGTATCTTACAAAGGTTATGCTGTATCACAGGGCACATCTGAATTCCTGTATTTTTGAAAAATCTCAATCTGTACATGTAGTATGCAACATTTGAAAGACCTACACGCAGTATATAATTTAGAATTAAGTAAATATTTAATTATACATCAACAAATTAGGACTTAATAATCAACACCAAGGTAGTGAGTTTACTGGTGCCATTGTCTGTGTGTTCTAGGACTGCAAAAAGTGCCTTCACTTCAAATAAGTGCTTAGAAATGTTGCCTCAGCATCTTGAAGAAGGATATTTCATGTGCAGTTCCTTTAAAAAACATCCTGATTTCAAATCCCAGATTGATTAAATGACACGTAAGGCTCTGAAATTGGCTACAACTTGTTTTTCCTCCTCATGCCTCTTCTGTAGCATCTCCAGTCTTGCCAGCTGTGACAGATCTACATCCTCCAGGTACAGAGCATGCTCATCATAGCCTTCCTTAGCTACTTTCTGGTTAGTCTTCGGCTGCAGGGGTGGTTTGGGTTTTGGGATGTTTTTGGCATATTCCAAAGCCTGCAATATAAAGATAGCGGTGGCATTAATTATTCCAGGTTCACTGCATTGCTTTCAGATGTTAGACATAAAATATCCTATATTTAAACAACTCATCCGCTTTAATCACATGAGAGACCTAAGTGTTGGGAATATAGCAGGGCTGGATGTCCATATGCAATGGTATCTGTCCTGTCATTTCTGTTCATATGAGAAATGCGAAGTCACATCATCCTAAGCAAGCTTCCACATGCAGTTCCCCATCTACAGGAACTCATCTTCCAGTGAATTAAGGCACTGAAGCGGACAGGTGTTAAGGCGACTGATTCCAGCTTTTTATTCTGTGTTGAGCAATATTTCACCTTTCTCCGGGGAGCTGCATCCGTCTTCCCACTAGCCACAGCGTTATGCATCGGGAAAGGGGGATTTTGACTCATCTTCTTGTTCTGTTCCCTGACCAGATCCGAATACTGCCTCTGCCGTTTCATTTTCCCGGCCTGGCGTCAGGAAAAAGAAATCAGAAAGCAAGCAGTGGAAGATGACAAAGGGATTTAATTAGCAAGACCATATTCTCTCACAAGAGTCTTCTCATTGTCTGATCTCTAGTGCACCCAAAATAAAAATGTTCTCTGTGTTCTCATTATTTACACATTCACTTTGAGTCCACCCTTTTGAGACACAAAATTTCAGAAACAAAAACTGTTCCCAGACACATTATTTTTTTGAAACTCAAACTGAGGTCACACACTGGCAAATTAATAGGGGACTCCGTTCCATTTCACAATGCCCCACTCTCATTTGTGTTGTAAATTAATTGCAATTCACGGGGGATAATAATAATAATTATACAAAACTGTTTTCTTTAAATTTATTCAAAAAGTACTTGCATTGCGGTTACCTGCACCATTTAGACCATTTCATAACCTAATCACTGAGGACTGAATGAAATGGGAAACAGGTGGAAAATAAAATGAATACTATGCCAAACTTTTTATCTTTCATCTAGAATTATGTGATTGAACCTTTAGATGCAGCTGTTCACAAACCTTTTTTTTAATGAATACATACTGTACTGTGCTCTTTAACTTTGGATTTGATTTCAATGAAAGTTTTTAATTCTGAATCCTTTTCCCTAGTATTTGCACTCAGAAGGTCTAGTATACTAACACATGGCAAAGCTGCACAGAGATTCATTAAACCGAGGTCAAGATGAAATCAAAACTTTGTCAATAATCTGGCTCAATTGCTTGGTAGTGGCTTTATCACACACTTCTTCATGGTTTTACCCAGTGGCATGAAAAAATGGGTCTGGCCACAAACTAAATCCAGTCCTAAATGGTGACTCTGCAGTCTAACTGTCCTCCAAGCCATTAGGTTTTCTCATCACCCTGCACGTCACCCGTTTGGATAAACTCAATACACACACACTAGATCTGAGACACGAAGGAACGTAATGAGCAGTTATCAATATTATATTTAAAACTACCATAATGAACATAACTGCATGATGAGAGAGGTGACAGAAAGGCCTTTCTACTCTCGTAAACCTCACGAAGACCTTTTATGACCTTTGTTGCATTAAATAAATCACAGGCATTCGTTTAAATTCATGATACTTACAGTCTCTTCGGACACCAGGTTACTTGGTCCAAGGCCTCCCAGCTTAACGTCCTGCTTGAGAGTTCTGTAGTCCTTTAATGTGTAAGCCTTTAAGAAAATAAATCCAGAAAGTAAGTCAATAAATTGTATTTAAGGGGATATTATTAGTTATGTTATGCATGCTGCATAGAATCATGTTGCATTTCAGAGCACATCACCCTTTATTGTTTTGTTTTATTGATTTTTCATATATTTGTTTCTTTACACAAGGCACGTTGCTCATAATTATAAATGTATCACCCGGACTGACTTTGAACGTCTTCAACTGCAAAACAAAAACAAAATGTTGATTGAAAACGTTTCTTCACAAATAGATCTCTTGGCACTTAACTGAATAACTGGACATCACTAAAGAATGAGAAATAGCAATTTCAGAAAACAATATTTAGTGACATGGCTATTGATCAAGGAAGACTTGGTAATTTCATTTCCAGAATTGTAAGGCATAGTGGAATCCGTCACGTGCTGCACTGAGCAGTACCTCTGGACAGACCAACCACTAATCCCTTGTGTTAGCCTGCAGAGCACTGAGGCTGCAATACACAAGCAGTACAAAACAAAGGGGGTAATTATTTTAGATCAGACTGTCTCCTTTAGGGTTTTAACAAGGCCTCTAAATCGGCCATTGGTCACGGATACTGTAAGATTTGTGTTACTCTGAGCTGTTACCCCTACGGTTCCAATGCTATTAGTGTACAAATGCATCCTTAAATCTCGTCAGATATAATGGTGTGGAATCTCAGTTAGAAAGTTCCAGACGCCCAAAGCAAAAATGGCTTAAAATTTCTGAAGTGCCGTGGGGACAAATTCAATTATTTAATCAACTGACATGAAAAAATGGGCTACATTTAAGTATTGGAAAAGTAAAAACGAAACACTTAAAACATTAAAAAAGACAAAAAAGGACTAATTTTTATGTGTTATGGTTGAAAATCAAAACAAGTGAACTATACACTGCCTTTTATACCATAATTACTGATTTGTTAATAATCTCTGTGAATTAAAAGAATAGTACAGTATGTAAAGATGTTTGCATTTTACAAATTATTCAATTTAAAGACAAAAAAGTTATGGATATTTATATTTTATATTGAAATAATTATTCCAGAAGCTTCACAACAAAATACTGAAAATTTACTGAAAATATATATGGAATATTTCATATATAAATAAAATATTGAAAAAACACAATGAATGTTGAATTAGGCTATTGAGAAATTAACTGTGAGATGAAGAGATTCAGAAAGGAGTGTTCAGTGTGTCACCTTTGTTCCAGTTCCATATCAAGGAGAAACAATACCCCAGTCAACGAATCAACCTTTTCTTTTTCATAATTACCAAATAACAAAATTTAGTCCTGATTTCAAATTTCAGATAGATTGGGATCATAGTTCTTAATCTACAGGGGTGTCGTGTGATCTGAAATATACACTGGAAACCTCAAGACCAAAATATTTATGTACATCTAAGCTGTTGAAGCTGTTGAAGTATAAGAATTTGTGTGAAATTTTTAGACTGCTCAGGAAGTCCAGCAAATGGCAAAAATAGTCACATTACAAGCACGTTTGCATCTTAGAAGCTTTGCACTTAGAAGCCTTGCACTTGAAAGACAGGGCTTTCTTCTAATCATATTATCATCTAATGCCGTCAGGATAATCTGCAGTGGCTACGTCTCATGTCGTCACCTTATAGCAATTAACTACGTCTTACATCACTCGTACAATTAACTTAGTTCATGTGTGAAAAAAAAAATTGTCAGCATGGATGTTATATAAGTAGATACATTTCTGAATGGGTCACATTTTAGATCCATCTGAATGAAATGAAAACATTTATTTTTCTTCCCTAAACTGTTCCTTTTTCTTTGGTGCATGATCAGATTTGCATTGCTCGTCCACAGAGAGCCTAATTAGTGGCACTTGGCCACCGTGGACTGTGGGCAATGGTCTTTGTTGTGTTTTTCACTGGAATAGGATGTACCATGCAAAAAGGGCCATCTCCTACCTCTCTGTATTGTGCTCAAATTACTTAATCCAAAGTTTAGAAAAGTCATTACTTGTTCTGAATCCTTCTACCAGGATTTTTTTTTCTTTTGCTTGCTTGTCTTTGTCAAAGACTTACATGAAGTTACTCAAACAAGAGCGAGTGGTCTGCAGTCCTGACTATTGCACAAATACTGCAAGCTTGACTAAGGAACAAAGAAGCAGATGATGTGTGAAAGCTAGCACATCTGTGGCATATCATGAGTCTCAGTAAGAACAAGCTTCAGTTTGTACCACCTTGTATCAAAGTATAGTGATGGAAGTTGAATCAGCAGCACAGGAGCAGCTTCCAGATTGTGCTACATGTACTGTATAACAGGGGACTCACAACTCCTCAATTGTATAGATACATTATTAAAATTGTGATGGGGAGGATATTACTTTATGTGTTAAAGTGAAGTGTGTGGTCTACCACACCAATTACAATGTGTCCTGTATGGTCGCGGGAATATTGTAACACAGTGGGCAACTCTCTCTTGTCTCATAAATGGTGAGCTGTGGGTCTGAGTCCCCACTCTTGTTCCCGTGAGCAAGGTGCTCCAGTGCTCCCAGCTGCGCGAACGGGGTCCTGTTTGGGGGTAGGCCCTGCGATGGATCAGTGGGGGGAGGTTCTACACAATCAAATACAGGCTCGACTGCCAACAGGCGCAAGGCAGGATCCACCCTGGACAGTGTCCCAGTCCACTTGGGCCAGTTTCCCAAGAAGCCAGTTAACTTCCCAGCATGACTCTGGACAGTGGGAAGGAACCGGAGCACCCTGGGGGGAGCCCAGACAAACACGGGGAGGACGTACAAACCCCACGCAGACAGACAGCACCCCAGGAACTGAAGCCAGGGCCCCAGTCCTGCCAGGCAGCCTTGCGAGCCACTGCTCCAATGCTCTGTCCATTCATCCATGCTGCCAAATAAACTGTAACACTGTATCTGCTGCAGGCTTTCCCCTTCTCCTTCAAATGCATATCATACATTTAGTACGATAGAGAGAATTAAGCTCAATAAAATAATCAACAAGATATATTCAGAGGCATTATTTACAGCATTAATTCGACGAGTAACTAGCCCAGTAAGAGTGCAGTTTTAATTTACCAGGAATATGTATGTAAATTAAGTAGCTATTAATTTTAGTGATGCTTCGAAAGCTTCTCATCTAACTCTGGCACTGCAACAGTCCCTTAATCACTGCGGCAGCAACTTTGTTAGATTATTAAATCAATCTCTTTCTTAATTTATCACAGTGACTAAACAGCATCTAATTAGGGAAAGGCACATGGTGATCACATTTAGCTGTCACTTTCTGATGTGTTTGTGTAACTACGAGAGTTACATTATCCCGCTGGAGGTTGGTTAGACTTTATAGACAAAACAAAATTCATTTTGAATTGATTTCAATCTCCTTCCCGCTGACTCACACTTCTTTATGCTACCTTTAGCTCACACTGGCTCAGAGGTGTGTTCTACTACAACGGAGCAGCATGCTGATGCAGTGGTCCGCATTGCTGCCTGGCAGTGCAGGGGCCCTGGGTTCGGAACCTGGGGCGCTGTCTGTGTGGAGTCTGCCTGTTCTCCTCATGTTCGCGGGGGTTTCCATCAGGCGCTCTGGTTTCCTCCCACAGTCCAAAGACATGCCGGTAGGCTAACGCGCCTCTGGGAAAACCGGCCCCGGTGTGTGCGGGTGTGCCTGGTTCAGTGTCATGTGCTGGCTAGTAAACAACAGGTTGCTTATTGCATTCTTACTTAAAATACAGACTGAGTGTAGGTAAATTGGGAGTCACAGGGCAGTGGCAATATATCTGGCACAGGTATACAGTAAGGCAAATTTAAATCAGACTAAACCTCATTACTAAGCAAGATGGTCACTCCAAATATCGCACTTGAATAAATACACACACAAACTCACTTTGTAGTTTGCTCTCTCCCTCAGCTGTCTCTGTTTCTCCATCTGCGCCAGGTAGCCCTCAGAGCTGCTGCGGTGCATGGAGTTTTTCTGCTCCTCTGCAGCTTGGCCAGCGAGCTCAGAGTCCCTTCCTGTTGTTTGCCCAATAGGGGGCAGGACTGCACAGGACTTCGACCTCTGGGACCCTGGAGTAAAAGCAGGCCCCTTGGCTTCTTGACTAATCTGCTCTATCCACCAGTCGCCTGGAGAGAAGGCAGGGCATTGCCCATGAGGCGGCAGCAGTTGTCTGGGTACGGGTCTGCAACACAGAGAAAATAGCTCTTACTGCATCACCATATGAGCCTTCACAGTTGTTAAGGCACCCTTAGACGGACTGAAACATAACTGTCAGGCAAGGTTAACAGCAACAACTCATCACTGTGAGAGGTCAACAGTGTAAAAGAAAATTATTAGGTTTTAATCAATGCACTGTATAAAAATAAAACAAAGTAAACATAAATAACTGCACCATACAAAACATGTGTCTGGCTCAAAAAATGCAGGTAATTTTGTACTGTGGTTTACTTCCATGACAAACGATTCTCTAACCCACGTCTGAGCTCAGTGCAGAACCCTTTAGCCTGCTCTCTGCACTGAAAAACAAACCAGCCACTTTTCCGTGCTCCTGCACACCTACAAGAAAAACCCACCTTGCTCCGTCCATCCTTGTGTCACCGGAGTCCTGCTGATACCAGGGAGCTTCCCCCTTCCTTGGCCAGTGGCTTCCATGTTCCTGCAGGAAAGCAGGGCTGTGGAGCCTGGGGCGGCCCAGGGACTTGTTGTAAGGAGGAAATGGTGGAAGCAGTGCAGCCCTGGGAGACCAGGAGTACTGCTGAGGACTGTGGCTGGAGAACATCTCACCCGGATTCGTTTGGTCTCCGAAACAAGCACCGACCTGCGGCCTGTCTTTCCCTGGGTAGCGGTGGGGGGAAGTCAGGTTGACGTTCATGTGCTGGTGATCCTGATTCGCAAAAGGCACAAAATCAGCAGACGTGTTGAGGTTGATGTTCAAGTTCACCGTAGGGGCCGCCTGGGAGAGGGGAGTTCTACTGGACCAGTGTGCAGCAGACACCACGGAGGAGTGGGAACTGCCTGTTTTCAGCGTCCTGTCAAGCTCATCGATACGTAAAACACCTGCATGACCCATATCAGGGGGGATTTCACGTATTTCTGGGACAAATCGCTCTTCGGGTACCTTCAGCAGTGTCTTCTGGCTCTGTCTTCCACTGGGGATCTGGAAGCCAGGCTCGTAGGAGGCCTTTGCACTGGCATCGTGATGCTTTCCTTGCTTCTCTGACATTCTTTTGTTTTTGTATCCCTAAGAAAGACAATATCTGATCAACACACAACGTGGTGAAGATGGACACACACATCAGGTAAGATTTGAAAGCCATATCTGCAGTTCTCAGGTTGAAATAAGACATTGTCATATGGTTTGTCTTCAAAAACAATATGTAGAAGGAACTTTTAGAAGATAACGAATGTGCATATTTACGGCAAGACATATGTATTATTTGTTGTCACTAAAGCAGACCAAGCCTTTTCTTCACCAGAACCTTATCAGTTTAAGTATTCTGGGGTTAGCACTGTGGCAAAACTGTTCCTGAGCAGGAGGATTAAGGAACCCAGTCTCTGCTCATTTTGGAAAATTCTGATTCAGCATATCCGGTTAATCTATAAGCATATCTTTGGAGGTGCAAGGAAACCAGAGCAAGAGGGAAACAAACATACAAATATGGGAGCACATGCAAACTCAACACAGAAGGTGCCACAGTCCAGAACCAAATTCAGGACTGGGGCTGTGAAGCATTGAATTAATTGCTACCATCCTGTACACAAAAATACACATCTGAATTTTTTTTTTTTAAACATGAAAAAGACTTACTTTTTGTGGTGGGGGATGTAATATATATATATTTAGTAGTGAAATTAAAGCTTTCAAAAATGCAATCAAATCGTGATCTGTGATGGATACACTGTTTAGATTGCTTTTGTTAAGAGCCTGTAAAACAAACTACCAGCACTGGTACTTCCATTAGCATGATTAGCTAAAGAAGTCTCAATTTATTTCATATGCAGGATGACAAGCAAAATAATGGAAACTCAAGAGAAGATAACTGAATCTTATTATGAGCAGACATGAGACAGAGCTGCTCTGTGCAGGTTAGTAAACAGGAATAGGTCAGTGCTAATAGGATAAAGGTTCATGCACTCATATAAATATAGGCGAGGGTGGCAACTGAAGAAGATGACTCAATCAGAGCAAAGCATGTTTACAAAATAATAACTCCGAAAAGACTATTGTACGGTATGGTCGCTAATATTCCCTATCTTTCAGGATTGTCAAAACCTCCCCAAAAGGTGTAGCTGTGCAGTGTACCATTACTTTAATCTCTGATTCCACCACCCTCCGCCCAACTATACAATTTCTTAAAATAATTCTTCATTCCTCTCTTTTGTGGAGCTGGCCAAAAACAGCTACAGTCAAATGAACTTCTTAACTCCAAGACTATAACCCATAATGCTGGAGGGTGCTAGGAGTTTGGAAATCTTGGCCATTATCCTGATTACTTTGAATTACGGGTGCTTGGATATTTACCTACCACATGCTGTAATATGAAATATGTTGTAGACCCGTTGTTTGTTGGGTTAGATTATTCAGTATCAAGGACTTGGATTTCACTGCTGTGCATACATCTCGATCTATATACTGACCAGATTAGATTCTACTGCTGTGGTTCCTCCACTTTCCAAGTATCTGTCTGATATTAAGCTATGGATGTAACAGAAAAAGAAGCATGCTTTGATAAGACCAAGGTTATGCTCATAGGTTACCACATCAACTTTGTAAAGTTGCTGACTTCAGTGTTGTTGTTGACAGTGCTGTAATCAAACCTGGGAAGCTACAAACTTTGAATGATGTGCTAGGAATCTCTTTCTTATATCTGCATGGCACTGCTTGATGGATCTTTCTGTCTGATGTTTAACATTTGTAAGTGTCTTTATTTTATCAAGATTAGACTCCTGTAACACCTTACTTTCTGAAGTACACTCTAAGGTACTAAACAGTTGTCTGTATGTCCATAAAACCAACTCAGTGGCCTGCGTCACATGTAAAAATTTCCAACTCTGCCTCAGCACATTACTCCAATCCTCTGTAAATCGCTCTAGCTCCCAGTGAAATTTAGAGTGGGCTTTAAGGTTCTTCCGCTCACATACTTTAAAAGGCAGTGATTGGACTTCCTTACATATAATGGCACTGAATTGTCTAGCTCCAGACTATCTTAAGCACTTATTGCTTGAGTGTAGGCCAGCTCTTAACCTTACTCAGCTGAAGACCAGGCTCAGCACAATGGGCAGTACAGATTCTCATGTGCAACACCATGTCAATAGAGCTCAAATCCATCAGAGACCCTGGGATGGCTGACCTTTTCAAAACTCACTTAAGGATCTTTCTCTTTATTAAAGCGTTTAATACAAAGTTGAGTCTTACTCTTAGTTACACCAAGTCAAATTTCCATACTTTTTTCTTTCACTTCCATTTTGCTTCTTTTGCGTATTACATTTATTTTTTTATTTTTGGTCCCTGTTGTAATAGCATTAATACTAAAATTACCACGGCCACAAAAATTCAATACATGAAATGTATTACATATATGCACATAAAGCTTACAATACAATTACAAAAACATGCAGAACCACCGAGCAAGATGTGCATTGCATTCTATAGTATGAAACAAATCTGCAATTTATTTGAATAACAGCCAATTCTGCCATTTAAGAGGACAAACACTTACACTCTTTTCATTGGATATGCATGGATTGCTCAGCATCTTCAAAACAATTATGCATTTTCATTCCCTCTTATCGACAAAATAAGATATTATTCTGAGACATGGGAGATTCCATTGTTTTCTGTGATGAAAATGGGTAGATAAAGCGTTCTTTTCTTGGACAGTCACAAACAGGTAAAAAACTGAGAGCAGTCCATTCAGCTCATCTAACCCATTGGACAGTTTGTAGTTAAATGATTCAAGAATTTCTTCCAGATCATGTGCCTCGACGACACCGCCCAGGCAGCTTGTCCCACACCCCACAGCCCGAGGGGTAGAGGAGAGCCTCCTGAGCGCGGTTTTAAAGCATGAATCCTGAGGCGAACTCAACAGCGCCTGGCCTCAATGCGTGAATTTAAAATATGGCAGAAAGAATAATTAACAAGAAAAGTCATTAAGTCAATCCCACAGTGGGGGTGTAAAGGTATATGGTTTGCCTGATAAGAAAAGTTAGAATTAAGTCATTTAAACTTTACCGCCAGCTTCTTTGTTCTTTGTTGCCACATCTGCTCAGGGTCAAAGATGTCTTCATGGCTCTGCTGACTGCTAATGCTGCTGAGCTCTTCTGTAGCTCCAGGATCCTGTAAAAGGAACGACACATAATTCCTATGAGAGACTGTTTTCTCTCTGAGAAAAGAGATCCTGTTTTAACCCCAGTCTTATTTTTAAAATATTTTGCCGCTGCGACATTTATGTTTAAGCAATAGACTTTGTCCTGCATCCCATGACCAATATTTGATATCACATGAGTACTACTTTAAAAAAATAAAAATAAAATTGTGTAAGGATAGATTGAAACTTAGGTTCCCTGAATTTAAAAGGATGAAACGCACATTAGGTCAATGTCTTTGAATTCTAAGAGAAAAGATTCTGCTTTCCTAGGTATTTTTTTTCTGCACTATTCAATGCAAAAAAAAGATTCCACTCAAAAGCAAGGAACCTCTTTTCTGAAAGCACATACTGTATAGTGTTTTACAATGCATCTCAGCTCACAAAGAAGATTGCAAAATAATGTTCTTTTATCTCTGGAAGGGGAAAAACTGACTATCAATAGAAGTTAAATGAGTGATATAACAAATGTAGGCCTATAGCTTGTTTATGTACTGTAAATTATGTTGCCTCTCAGCTGCCACACCAAAAAGCTGCTTAAAGAAGAAAATGTTGTAAAATAAAGTCACAAAATAACTGACTTGTACAATATATATATATTCCTATCGTTTTTTTTCTATTTCTACAGGGATCAATTTAAAAAAAAACACATCTGTGGTTTGATAGTTTTTATTCTTATGTGTTGGCTGCTTTTTTAACACCACAGATCAAAGCACTTGACAACATTTGCTTTTAATGCTGTAATGAAAATCATTTAGTTAACTTCTGGTCCCTTTGGTTGCTAAGAACTATCTGGGTTCAATCGATAATATTGACAGCTTGAAGAGTTCTTCAGTGAATACTACTAATTCTAAAAGTGCCTGTGAATAGGCTAAGGTCACAGAAAATCATGCTGTAGTGAGTGAATTAAGCTGTAATATATCCATCAATAAAGGGTTTGCCATGCTGATCTATCTATTTACTGAAAGGGCAGTTAGGCAGGGGACTAGGTTCACTGTGGGGCTAAAATCTTCAGCTCAAGTGTGTACAGATGAGAGGAAAAACCCTTTATTTGTCCTTTTGGTCATTCTTGGATAAACCAAGATGGTTTGTACTGTATTTAGTGTGGAGTCCAGCATTTTAAATTTCAAGCATTTTCAAAATTAGGAATGTACAAAATTCTTGACTTCAGGTGTGTACGTACACAAATCACACTGGTTTGCATTGAAGAGCTTAAGTTAGAATTTAAAACATTTTGTTTTATCCTACAAAATTATATAAGAGCTAAAATATTTTATATTTTCACAAAATATCCCCAGCGATCCACAAACTGAAAAATGACAGTGTGCAGTTCTCCTCACAAGGGTCACATTCACAGCTATAGATTGTTTGACTTTGTTTAGAAAATAAACACAATCTGAAGGATAGTCCTTTTCATACTTTCAATACTTTATTGTTGCCGTACAAATACCACACAAGCCAAATAAAATAAAAATACTAAGAAATGTATCTGGTGTAACTTAACATCTCTATACTTGATAGTTATTGTAGGTGTAATCTAGTCTAGTTCTACCACAAAGGGTACTTGTACTGTCTTACTGTATAACAAGGACCCAGACATACCGTTACACTTAGTATTAGAATTATTAGAATTGTATTACTCACTTACTGTACATGACAGTCATATAAAATAGAATTTGAATTTAGGAAAAATAATTTATTAAGACTTTTTTTTTAAATCACTCTAAAAACATATCAATATTCGCTACTAGCAATATTAATAATAATAATAATAATAATAATAATAATAATAATAATAATAATAATAATAATAATAATAATAATAATAATAGACAGACAGGCACGGCTCCCCTGCGGCCCTGTATTGAATAAAATGGATGGATGAGCCACATAGTGGTGGTGTGGTTAGCATAGCTTCCTCGCAGAGCTGGGGCCCCGGGTTCAATTCCTGGGGTACCGTCTGTGTGGAGGTTGTATGTTCTCCCCATGTTCATGTGGGTTTCCTCTGGGTGCTCCAGTTTCCTCCCACAGTCCAGAAACCTACTGGTAGGATAATTCACCTCTGGGAAACTGGCCCTAGTGTGAGTGTGTGTGTGTCTGATGGAGTGTATCCTGCCTCACGCCTGTTGCTTCCCAGGATAGGCTCCAGCTCCCTCGCAACCCTGGATTATAAGGAAAAGGAGACATGGACTGATGGACACCCCCAACTTGTGTGGAGGAGGGGAAGTGTGAAAAAGACATCATGTTATTGTCTCATTTTATCACTGCGCTAGGCAGAAAAATCATAAAGCCATAATACAATAACACAGACATACCTATCTTTATAAAAGATTTACATCATATCTAAAAAGAAGCATTGACTCAAATTTATCTTTGCATAACAGCTGAAGTGATAGCAATTATTTATTCATCATGGGTGAAAGTAGAGGGGTGTGAAAGCTAAGAAATGTACATGCATTCTTGTATCCACAAGAATAGCGCCTAACGACCATGCCGACTCGCAGCTCAGCAGAGCTGAAGAAGCCCACTGACGTTAGTAGCTAGGGACGTCTTCAACTGGGGTCCTTGGCACAAGTCGCTCATACCCTTAATCAGGTGGGTTTCACCTCTCTGTGCGGCTGCACAGAGGCAGCTCCGGGCACAGCGCAGGGCGGCCAGGCTGCCGCGGCAGGTGTTGATGGCTTAGTGGCGGGCACCGCACACCTCCTCATTATCTCTTCGAAAGTGAAACAGGGCTCAACCTCTGCCCACGCTCCTGCGCGCGGCTTTTGTGAACCATTTTAATAATCCCAATCAAATTGAGAAAATGATCAAATGAAATTGCATTTCGAGCATCATAAGCTGTGTAATGTCTATTCTGCCGAATTGAGGCCCGTAATTGCTTCTCCGCAGACAAGACACAACAAAGCCGGCAATCATGGCATGTCATTCTCCCCTGGACTTGGAAACACAGCTTTGCAATGAAGACTTCAAAGGCTTGTGGTTCTTGAATTGCATTTGGCTGCTATTGTTGCAGCCCAGGCAATCCTGATTAGGTGTTTACACTGAGGGAAGGCGTACAGTAGCGGAGAGCCCGAGAGCCTTGGTCTAGAGCTATTAAGAAATTGTACATTATGTTCCTAGCTTTGAAGTGAGGGTCTGAGGGATGGCAAGGAACTCAGGCTGAGTGCAGTGGCAGAAGATTGCTCCACTACTTCTGTCTTTATCAAAGGAGCTTGACAGGATCTCATCATGACTTTGGACCCACTGGCAAAAGTTGGAGCATTACGAGATTGTGTACGTTTAATAACATCCCTAATTATCAGGGTGTAATGAGCCCGAAACTCCTGCCAAGGACCAAATAGTGTTTCTCCATAACCCAAAGAGCTCAATCAGATGTGGTCTCTAAAACCATTAGAAGTAGTGATGACTTCTATAAAATTGATGTGATTGTTTCCAATATGTTTGCCTTCATCTACTGCTTTTTAAGATCACAGTTCAAATATCAAACTAAATGAAACATGGATAATAAGAGAATAAGAGAAAACAGTGGAATGTTACTTAGAGAAATTGAAGACACTTAAGTGCGCTTTTTTTAGAAATTAAAAAAAGGATCACAGATTGTGACGACTTCCTAGCACCTTTTATAGTATTTCTAGTCATCTGGCTGCAGTTAGGTGTCTATGGAAACAAGTCTAACAGGTCATTCAGTCTTTAACTATGCTGATGTTATAAGTTCACCTTGATTGCCTTGAATTCTCCTGAGACAGGAGGCCAGTTTTTGGTGTAGCAAATCCAACGTGCTTTAGACATATGTTAGATGTGGGAGGAAGTCTCCTTTTCTCTTTGGGAACCCCTAGGTCTGCTATATCACCCTACGTTAACTTTAGAATGGAAGGCAAAAACATTCATTCACATGCCATTGAAGTGGGATTTTTAAATGTGCTCATTTCATGTCCTTCTTAATCTGTAAAAACCCCTCGCGTGGTGTGTTTTTCTACCTACAGTGTATAAACTAAATTCAGCTGCTCGGGGATCAGTCTGGTTTTAACACTCTTTAGCTGGCTCACCGGGTCTTGAATGGCCTAGCTCCAATGTACTGTATTTGACAGATCTGCTTGAGGGCCAAGACTGCTCGATATTTACAATTGACCCTAAATCACTTTGCATCCTCAAATCCAGATGGAATTCGGTGGGATAGTGGGAAGTTCACTGCTACACGCCAGTCACAAGGAAAGGTGTGTCAGTATGCAGTAGTTCTGGCAGCAGGAGCGCAGATTCAGATTTCCACTAGGGATGCTGTTGAGGCTGTTGCTTGTGAACCTTGAAATTGATTACCCAGAACTCCTTCAACAAGCTCTGAATCGCTCTACATTAGTATATTAGTACCAGAAGTATCCATTCTCTCTCATTTTTATTTATTTTTTCTGTTTTTTGTTGTTTGATATACATTGCTTTGGGACTCGTTTCTTAATGGTGCAACATAAAATACATCAAAATGTATTATTACCATGTGCTGCCATTGGACATGCAATATAAACTAATGATTGTTTGATCACTGTATACCTATACACTCAAAGCATTTAGGCTTCAATATTTAGGCTTGGCCATAGAAAGCAATAGGAATTCAAGAGTGTTTTGAAAATAGGGTACTGTAGAAATGCATTTTTCCATTCTACAGAATGGACTGGAGTTTTAAAAGGCAGAGTTTTTGATCAATGATCAAGCTGTATTTACAGCTTTTATATTTCTCAATAAGAAAGGCAAAAGCCTTTTTTCCTCTAAAACATTGTTCATTGGGTTTTATTAATGATAAAAATGTGTACTATATTGCCCTATTCAATGTTAGGGTTATGTTCAATTGCAAAAAGTTTCATAAAGTCTACTTTTTACTACTCCTCATAGCCTTCTCTTATAGTTTACAGGTTTGAGCTCTATCTTGTACATCTATTTTTCAAGATCTCATACATCTATTTGGCACTAAACAAAATGGGACATGGCGATGCTTGTGAAATTACAAGAGGTATAGTTGCTGTGTGATGAGTAAACAGAATTACTACATATTGCACTGAAGTACAAATCTATTGGTATTACACAGAAGTGGCCTATTCAGCAATGCAATTTCATTCCACAATATAAGAGGCCAATTAAATACATCAGGTTGTTGCTCAAAGAACATAATTATGTATTTAAGTTCCAACTGTTCACCATAGTTTGATAAGCCTGTTAATTTACCATTTCTGCAGAAATAATTATTCAACCTTGTCTTGCAGAAAAACAAGATACACAGTCTCTGTAGGTTTTTGTTTTTGCATCTCCTTGGAACATTTAGTACAAGTGCTCTGGGCAATTGAAAGCACCATCACTTAAACCAATATATCACTTACTTTTTGAGCAGTGGCAAGAGCTGGCAGCAGCCTGGGTAATGCCATTTTCCGATGTACATGATCCACAATCATTTGTACGTTAATGCGCTGAAGAAGCCTTTTCTAAATGTGAATGGGTGACAGGAGGCCTCCTCCAGAACACTCCGTCTGTCTAAAAGACTATGCTTGGACGCTGGAGAGGGGAAGCTCTGAAAGCAGAGATCAATTAGAGACTGCAGGATACACAGTCTGGAAGTGGGAAGCTGTGTTGTTCTTTCAGTACGGCAGCATAAGCACTACTTGAATATGTAAATGCGAACAGTAAGAAGCATTATGACACTGCAGAGCTCAGATGGGTTGGCAAATATTGAAAATGTGGCGAACATACATGCAATATACAACTACAGAAGCTGCTAGTCAAGTACGCCGCCCTGTGCCAGGTGCTCAGATATTTAAGAGGCTATTGCTGCCCATGTTACTCTATTTTGTTTCATAGTTGCCATTATTAAAAACAATCAATTCATAATGGGTACAGTATTGCCAGAGATACGTCATTTTCACTTGCCTTAGAAGATATTATTAGAGGTATCAGAAGGTACCTCGTATTATAAAGTGCCACTTTAAATCTAATTTTCCCATATACAGTAACTCAAAGATCAACTCATTTCAGTGAGGGGGGGGATAACAACATTATATTTAAATAAAGCATGTAACTGTAAACCTTTTGATACAAGCCTAAAATACTGCCTTGTCTTCATTGATTACTATTAAAGAGTGAATGCCTTTCCCGATCAGACAAGTACACTGTATATAATAAAAAGGTAAATAAAGAGCTTCATCTACAAGGACTTTCACCTCAAAGGCACTTTCAAGAAAAGCAGTCCAATGTCTGCTCAATTATTATTTCTAGTTATAAAATAGAACAATTATAACAATTTGACACTGAAATTAAAGAGTTTGTTTTGTTAAATTTCATAAAGTAGAACAATCAAACTTTGTTGCTTGATCATACACATTTCTGAAACTAGAAATATTTTCCTCAGGGAAATTACTTTTCATACAAAATTCAAGAAATGAGTGAGAAGGATTCTCACTTCTTCAACTGGACACACCTTAAAAATGGTTAAAAATAAATATCTGGATGATGTCAGAAATAGAAAAAGATGGGTAGACATTAAGATAAGAGTGAAATGTGTACGAATGTGTAAAATACGTTAAAGCAGACTCCAAACACTTAAAATGATTTAGTGGAGGAATCATCCAAAATACTAACCGATAAATCACCACATTATTATTTTAAGGAAATTCAGATAGACATATTGTGACTAGATTGAGATGATATCAGGATCCCAGTGAGAGCGTAATAAATGTATTTTCCTTCACAAATGCACACCAACGTCATCAACCTGTAGAAATATATCAACTGAAGCAGTTTTGGAAATCAACCAAGCATCTTGAACAGGCTTTTGAATTTCTGTACAAAGACTGTCCATCAGTACTGTGACACTATGGCAGTATGACAATCTTTCCTTTCGATTATCCACATACTGTATCTGTTGTGAATACATGCCTTATTGTGCCAAATGTCCTTGTGTTAGTCAAATGCACACATAAAAGTGCTTACTCAAAACAAATCAGACCGATATAATTTAAGTTACATATCTGTGGGGCAAACAAATTTCTTTTGTTTCTTCAATTTCCACACTCGACAGACTACGAATGCAGGAGATTGGAGTGGGTTTTGTAATCTTTGCACGCCACCTAGTGCTTACGAAGAAGGACAAAAGCTCATCAAGGATTTTTGCTCATGTCAATTTGTCAACAGGCCTACCTGTGAAAAAACTCAAGTTTTTTATTCCTCTGATCATTAAACACAGTGAGAGTATTTAAATAATTTAGAGACGATACTCCAAATTAGTATGTGAATGACCTTTAAAAACAGATAATCCACACCCAGTCTGAAAATGTGTTCATCATACTCTTCACTGTGTGCAGTTCCAATCTGCAGGCATAAATTCAACAGTACACTCCGAAGCTTGTCAAGTGAAAAAAAATAAACTTCTCATTCACCTGGGGCCTTGAACTCTTGAGGAGTTCTCACGTTAGCCTGAAATACTAGTATTTATTCTACTATAATAACAAGTCAGATGAAGTTAAGTCACCCTGTATGCTGGGACAAAACAACCAATTAGTCAGATTACCTACAGTAATAAGATACATTTCTTAGTAGAGAGTGCCGTCACTGTCAGATGTGTACATTATTCATGAACAACCGGGTCTAGTGGTACTTTCTAAACTGTATTGGTCAGTGTTTTGTGTACTTTGTCTTGTTTACAAATAAAACTTTGTGCAGTTTAAAAATACAAAATCCATTTCACAGAACTTTAATGGCAGGAAATATAGTCCTGAAGATATAACTTCCTGCAGTTTTCTGTTTCACAGTACCTATTGACCACCCTTAGAAAGCTAAATAAAAAGCCCAAAACATCTGCCAACAATGGCTGTTGTCATAACAATACTGTGAAAAGCTCTGAGAGCCTGCAGTGTATTTTATTTGAAGTGGGTGCATATGTAAAGGAATCATAGGTGAAGTAATCCCAGTCCTGTCCTTCCAGGTTTATAAATAAATAGCAGATTTACTGCAATTGTTATGGGCTTTTCTGTGTATAATTATTACTTAATAGTGCAGTAATAAGAAGGTAATTATGACATAAGTGTTCATTGTCATTTAACACATTATTTTGATGACATTAACATTAGTTTGATATGATTACCGACCATTAAAAGACTATGATTGCCAGTAATTTTTGAAAGAGCACCCAGTGCTTTTTTCCTGTACACTATTGTTCAAAGTGCAGTAGAAATTTGCTCAGCTTTTTCAATTGTTCTGCTGTCTCTCAAATTATTTTCAATGTCCACAGAGTACCTACTATAATGAATAGTCACCAAAGCAGACTTCATACCTACCTGCTAATATGTAAATCCTATCACTGCTGTAAAGCCTATTTTAATGTACTTTAGGAAAAAAGACTGAATTTTGAACCACTGATGAGAATTTAAATAACATTTTGATTACTGATTTCTGAGTGTCATGCTTAGCTAGTATTTCCATATTTTATCAAAAAGAGAAGGAAAATAGCATAAGGGAAGTTCCAAAATTAACTGGAATTTTAGTATACTGTGCAGAACCTTTTGCTCTGCCCAGAATATATTTTTGTGACCCACCTGTCTTTTGCTGCCTTGCTCAATCTTCTGACTGTGCGCCTGCAGGTATGATCTTTGATGTGCTGGCCTGACACCCAGGGTAAGCTTGTTCTGCTCCACAAAATCCTCTTGGGGTCTTGATTGCTTCGGATTTGAGTGGTGAGAACTGCGTTTTGTCTTCCTGCGGTTGCTGTACTGCTGCCGATCTGTAACATCTCTGCTGCGTGCAGAGTCGTGCCGCAAGAAGCGCTCATACTCTTGCCTGTAGCGCTCATTCATGGCTTCATAACGCTCCTCTCCTCCAGCCAAGGACTCGTCGCCTTCGCCCGGTGGCTCTGCTTGTTCTTGTTTGTACAGCACTCTGTTTGCCTCGGGTCTCGTCCGTGGCCCATCTTTTCGTGCTTGTCCTTCTTCTAGTGATGACCCCTGTTGAAGACCCTTATTGTGGTGCAGATGTTTCTGGTGGTGTGGTGTTGCTGGGTGCTTCAGTCTGGTGTCAGGAAGCTTTTCTGCCACCTTTCCAGACAAACTTACTGTAGGAGCTTTTTTGCCATTTATAGCATATTCCTTGGCTGTGATCTGACCCCTGTCTTCCTCCTGCCAGGGTTTATGAAGACGGTCCTCAGAGATTTCATAAGAATCTAGGAATAAATCTTCCTCTGGCTCCTGTGAAAGCTGGTTCCCGACGGCACCGAACGTCTTTGCTCCTTTCACAGTCTCCCTCCAGTTAGGATCATAACGAAGCTCGGCATACTCATCCTCCAAATGGGCCTTCCTGCAGAAAAACAGAAACAGCAATGCAATATCACAGCAGAAAAATTAGGAATTTCACTTGGCAAAAAATAGATCATGTCGTCAGAATTATTAACATTGCAGAAAGAAAGATGGCTAAGTAAAACACTAAAAAGCAGCAACAGAATATAGCTGCTTAATTACTGAAGGTTAAGGTAAA
Organism: Lepisosteus platostomus; assembly: GCF_059453375.1. NCBI lineage: Eukaryota > Metazoa > Chordata > Actinopteri > Semionotiformes > Lepisosteidae > Lepisosteus > Lepisosteus platostomus. Next base: position 7,321,327 of record NC_142635.1, on the reverse strand, counting down.
ATCCAAACACTACAGTGGCTCTGTGGCAGCCAGGCAATCTTAATGTTGGCCTGTGAGCCTACAGCTTCTATCTTTGTGTTTCTCAATAGCAGGAAACTCGAGAGACAATTTTATTAAATCCTAATGCCCTAAGAGGGTGACCAAAGCCTATGTCTAAGAAATAAGATTTTTAACCTGCAATTTTCAGCTAATGAAACTGAATTAAAGCATTGATGTCCCTGAATTGAAATTGCTACCTAATGTGCTGCCTTTAACATCACAGAAAAGATCTCATTAAAATAATTAGTGGAGTAGTCCTTTGTTGTCCTGCTCTGAATCCGATGAGATGCACTTCTTGGCTTATATTGCCATATGTAGAAATACCTGGGTACAAAACACTTAAGTAAATGAGGTTAAAAGGGTAGGGAATTGGTTCATAATGACTGAATTGAAATGAGCCTGACACATTTTAATTGACATACAGCTGTGTGTATGTCATAAATGTGCAATAAAACACCATAATTATTGATCTCAATTTCGTTTTTTTCATCTAAATGCGTACAATCACACAGATGGATAGAAGGGTTTCAGAGGATGCTGAACGTAAAACAAAAAATAAAATTGAAACATGTTTTGGTGCTGTATACAGTACGAGGCATATGGTTCTGTTGAGCTTTTCCTTCTGCACATCTGAAGGGCTTCTGTCCGTGAGGTCCTGAAATCCATGGTGTTTTCAAAATCATTTTAAACCTCATGTACAACACAAAAACGTTTTTTTTTGTCTTTTTTTAGTCGTACAGAAGTGGGACCGAAAGGAAAACCACGAGCTGTCTCCCTGATGGGTCATTCCAGACTCCTAGAAAGGAGGGACTGACGGACAAAACGGGTGGACACATGGCAGCGCTCTTCAACGAGCTGTCCCACAAAAAAAAAAACCGCACAGACACACACAAAAAAAGCTCAATATGAAGCCTGCGGGTCTCAGAGTTGTTGTCTGCGGAGCAGTGAGGTGTCCCAGTGGCTCCTCTCTAGTAAACTCAGCGACGGGGCGGTGAGAATATGAGTCTGGAGAGGGATGTTGTGCCGCGCCTTGTGCAAGCGGGCCCCGTGGTGTGTGCGCGCCGGGGGGTCACTCCGTCGGGACAAAACGAGTGTGGAGTGCCCCTCCACGAGCTATCACCCACGCACACACACACACAAAAAAAAACAACAACAACCCAACGAATGTCTCTTTATTCCGTTTGGAAATAAATGTTGTGCGGACAATAGATACACGACACTTCTGTTAGGGGACTGGAAACAGATGTGGGGTCCGCACTTCAGATTCCAGAGAGGGTCTCGGCTGCTTATGCAAAAAAAAAAGAAGCGTGCGCGTGTTAATGGACCGCACCACGAGTGCTTGCTGTGATCACATCAAACAAAATGAAATCAAATTTCCATTAAATGGAGCCGGCCTCACAGAACGGGCTCAAATTAGAGTTCTCTTCCCGTACAATTATGTCGCTAGCACTTACCACATATTCAATCGCTGGCCCTTGCGATGGTCGAGTAGGTGAATAAAAGCCTGCTGTTAATCATTTATCCTTTGTTTGTTATTTAGCAACAAATGCCACATTATTTTAAGAGTGTTCTGTGGTTAATTAAAAAAAAACCCACCATCGTATTATCGGTTTAGCCCTCATTAAATTCCTCCAACAGAAACATTATTCTCAGTTTATAATTCATTAGCCCCATAAATATGAAGAAGTACACTTCTAATACAGCTAAAGTTAAGGCTTTTTCCCATATAATTGTACTGTAAATTGGTTTCAGTTATTTCATTCTAGAACAATTACAAAACAGCTTCAGTTTGTTCATTAGGAGCAGCATGCTGCTGAGCCTGTCTGAATGTTGATGCGATACATTTTGAACAAAGACTTTATTTTGTGCTATTTTTCTGCTAGAAACAATTACTGTCATTTTGTGGTACAGCCTCTGTCATAAACATGTATGTGAGCTGAATCATAAACATTGAGCACTTTTAAAAGCATCCAATTTTGCGATATTATATTTTAAAGTCCCACTTTATCTTTGCTTTGGCTACTTGAGAAACATACAATTCCTTGGTGTGTTATACATAAAATATGTACAGAAGGATAATTATATAACTATAACAGAGAGCCTGTATAAGAAGCTGCAGTATATGCAACATTGAATGAAATAGTCAATAGTATTATACTAACTGCTAACTTTGAAAGTACATTTGACAGAATAACAAGACTGGATAACAGCCACAAAGCATACCCAGATCTGAATCTGGCACAACTAACTGCACTGACCTTGAAATAAAACAGAAATGAGGAAAAACAAACATCTACAGTACCCCTCTCTTTCTCGTACGCTAATCACATCCTGATAGAAATATCACAATGACGGATCACTCCACTGGGATATCACACATCAGGATCTTTTGGCAGAGCAGCTATTTTCAGATGTTTTAACAGCCTCTCCAAGAAGTTATAACCATCCATCCACACACACGAGCCAGCAGAACAAGAATCAACAACCAATAAGGAAACTACTGTCTGCGCAAATGAAGGACGACACAAACAACTGCCAGTTGATACTGTCTGCATAAAAGGTGTTCTTTTACAGTGAAATATCGAAATCTTCGAGGTTTTTCTAACTCTGCATAAACTAAGCTTATGTACAAAACATACTTTGCTGGTTGTACCCCAGGAAGAGACCAAACAAAACCCAGTGCATGTACTTATAATACGGTTCATCCCAGTACCCAGAAACGGCAGGGTGTACACAACAGGCTCCGTTGCTTAAGAAGGATGCAGTCTACCTTTGCACGTATCATTTCTTCTTTAACTCGCGTGAAATGAAAAGCAAATCAAATTAATAAATGAAATGTCCCCGCCGGGACTGCCGGGGCCGTGTGACTGCAGGGTCCTGCCGGGGAATCAATACCTACAGATTGGGAAACAGAGGGAGGCAGCTAGCGACGTTCTTCAGCGGAGACACGAGCAGGAGCCCGGCTCCACTGAAGTGTGCTTTTACGCAGGTTTAACAGGCACGGTTCACGCTGTGCATTAGGCAACACATCACAGCTGGCACTGTTAGGGCTTCAGCAGCGGCCTGTCAATTCAGCGCTCGGTGTATTGAGGGAGGCAGAGAGTGTTACCTGTGAGCCACTTTGCACAGTCTCAGAAGCAATCAGCCAGGAGATAGACTGGGCAGGAACACCATCTGCTTTCTTTTACTCGGTTCACACAGGCAAAGGAGTAATAAGTGTGTGTTGAGATAAATGACACAGAAGCAACTCAATGGCAACTGTAACATACAGTGTATACAGAACACATACTGTAACATACTGTACTGTATACAGCTTTGCAGATATTTGAAGCATATTACATTATTCTACCCTTTTCACTCAATGCCTTTTTCTGAAACTGAAATAGAAGGGGGAGAACCTTAGGAAACCTTATAAAAACGTACAGCAGTACTATAATAATATAAGTTCAATTCACTTGTTTTTTTAAAAAGTATTCAAGTGATTTTACACCAAGTTGATTTAAAGCACCCAATATTGCCAGAATGCAAAAGCAAATGGAACTGGTTTCATCACATCAGCCCTGATATTCATTAATAATGGGAGCAGCATTTTTTTTCAACCTGATGTACAGAATTTCATCATGGGCCAAAATTCTTTTTCATCTTCTTTTAATAAAAAAAACATTTGAGCTTCTTCATCGGAAGACTATTCATTAATATAGATTTTGCCCTGTTAACTTTAAAGATTAGACAGTTTATGAGCATTGTACAAACGATATGAAGACACATTGCACAGTAAACAAATTAGCACCTCCTCTGTAGTAACAAGACAGTTCTCAGAGATTTCACATCACGAATTGAAGTTTAAAGTCACGATGGTGTCATCTAGTGGCCAAATGCATTATTACCACTATGAGCTAAGAGATTGGCCTGAAAAGGTGTGCACAAGAAAAAACTGGTCGTATTGATAAGAGAACAACGCAGAAAATTGTGTTCCCACGTAATAGTGTTATTCTTAATCCTGTACTACTGGTAATGCTAACCACTGTGCCACTGTGTTCCCTGGTTTGCTGTGTATTAAACAATTTTCATTATCATGCAATGTTGAATGCATGGAAACCTGCAAAATGTCACGATGTCTTATGAGGTGCTTTAATACATATTTACTCTCCAGCATTCAACTTAGATTTAGAAGTTATTTTTATTTATTTTTAACTCTATCATGTTAAATCTATGCTATTTGTGTTTCGTACTGTAAGTCATCGTTTACAGAGGTTCCCCAGGAGAAGGGATGTTAATTGACTGTACCTGGGCTTGGGATTGCTCTTCAAGGGGAAATCAGGTGCTTGGGTTTTGTCTGGAGCTGCTTTCCCCACTTTCTGCTGAAACGCAGCTTCATCAAGACTGTCAATCACAGAGCACTCCTCTTCCTCTTCCTCTTCCTCCTCCCTCTCCCCGCTGTGATCGTGTCCTCCTGGGACCCCACTCTCCTCCGCAAAGTTGGGGTTCACCACCTCCTCGTTCTCACGGATCCTCTTCTCAAGCTCCGACTGGTACTGCCTCTCCTGGGCTAAGCTCTCCGTGTCGGAGTCCAGGGAGTCCCAGAAGTTCAGGCGGACGCTGTCCTCGAAAGACGAAGGGCCTTCGGGCAGCTCCTCCAGTCTGGCGCTGGGGTGCCCTGGCCTGGGCAGCTTCCTCCGACTGGCGCCGACACTCATCTCCAAGCCTCCAGGTGCTGCAAACCCGACAGTAATCCTTAATTACACCAGGAACATAGGGAACGTTTCCTGTGAACCAAGAAGGCAAACAGCATTTGGGGGAGACTCTCACATGAAAACCCGTGGAGGAAGGGGTTTTGGCAACAGTACTGTGTTGCATTGTTGTAATATTGTATCATTTTGTTACACTGTACTGTGTAGACTGTCCCTGGCTGCTGTGGCACTGCAATTTCCCTCACAGGATTAATAACGTATCTATCTAGCTACCTACCAGTTTTGCTGGCAAATCTTACAAATTGAGGGCAATTTGCCAAAAGGGATGTGTGACCCAACTACCTGATTTAACACATTCTTCCCATCAGGCAAGGTGAAGCTAGATAGGACATGCAAAATCTATTAAATGTGAACTTGTCTCAGTAGATAACAGACCAACATCAAGGCCTAGGTGGTCTGAAAGGTTCAGCTCATGGTTGAGGAAGGTGATCCAGAGCTACAGGGCCTTGCAAAGGCATTCAGACCCTTGATCAATTCTCTCATTTTACTGAATTACAAATCCTACATTAAAATTTAGTTATCTGTGATATTTTTATTTCTAGGCACTGGAATTCAAAGTTAATTATTTTAATGTGACATTGTATTATGTTAGAAAATATTCTTAAATATTCTAATTCTTAAAACTAAAAAAAAAAAACTGAAATATGCTGTTTGCATAAGAATTCAATCCCCACATTTTAATATTTCTGCAGCATGAACAGCTTTAAGTGTTTTGGGGTGAGTATGCAACAGCTTTGCACACTGTCCAGGAGTGATTTTGGCCTATTCTTCCAGGCAGATTTGCTCCAGGTTGTTAGGGTTAGTCGGATGGCGCTTGTGCACCGTAATTTCCCATTAGTGTCTGAATAATACCCGAATAACTATCCATTTCTGCGTTCCAAATAAAAGCGACATGTTGACGTTAATCCAGTTTATGATAAACCCGAGGAAAACCGTCTTTAAACTGAATTACAAATCACGAAAACAAATTCCCTGCGCTGTCAGAGAAGTCCTAGCCAAGACTCCTTGCATAAAGATCGGAAGTTGTCAACTTGTTTGCTACCTAATGCAACACATAAAACGGTTAATTCAGGCAAATCAAGGTCGCGGATCTTAAAAATCTGTCATTTTCAATCTGGCAAGTATGTTTGCACAGTGCTGCATCCACTTCCTTTCCTCCGATACTGCAATTGTCCAGGAATATAGCTTTTGAAATACTCACCAGAACTGCGGGCAACATGGCGCAGAGATGTCAACAGAGCCGCAACCATGGCAACGCGTAATCGTCATCACGTACAGCGCCGTGTGACGCGGCGGCCATGTTGGTGAGGGAAACATTCAATTCCCACGTGGTTCTGCAGCAGTAGGGCTGCTTGAAACCTTTCGGTATCTCCCAGCGGATATTGTTGCTTTAGCGCACACATCCTGGTGGACCAGCCTCTCCTGAACAGCGTGGCCTTTTTTTTAAAACAATTGATGCGAGATTTTCACTTCGTAAAAGACTTTATGGAAGCCATGTTTTGCAAAACCTCCAATGAATATTACCAAAATTCCTTACAGTACTGCTGATTCCATGGTATTCAAGACACATATTATATCCAGTGTCTTAAATGGATTGTGTAGATGCCAGAGGATGAGTGCTTTCTTACACGAATTTTCCCTCCAATTACACTATTCCAATTCATTTGCCTTATTTAAAAATAGCACCGAGAGTTATAGTTGTGTATTAAATGGGGAGTTTTACAGTACTTTGGTTAACAGATATTCCCAGAGTGAAATGTGAATGTGAGCCTCATTTACCCTCCAAGGCAAATCCCAGAACACTCCAACCTTTGCTAGAGCAGTAATTTGGTTTCCCAGCTAGCTTCCAGAAATCCATTCTGGATTACCTTCACTCACCAGGTTACCTATTCCTAGTACCACCACAGCCAAATGCAAAGGCAAAATCCAAGATGCCAATTTAAAAGGACCTTTAGAAAACTGGGAGAAAAAACCCCACCCCCCAAAAAAAGCTTACAACTCGGGTACTCATCCCAAACCTGACCCAGGCCTACTGGGTGTCCCTTTACCAAAAGCTACCTTCAACAGTTAATGTGAAGCAAACATGAGAAAAAGACTTCAATATATACTCTTTATTTCTGAAACAGGCAATTTACTTTCAAGGCATTGAAACAGTGGGGGTGCAAATGCAACATCAGCCATTACCCATCAACATATAAAATGGACTGCTCAGGTACAGTACTTAAGGTAAACTTAGTGTCGAACAAACACATTGTATACAGTAATTTCAGTACCGATACAAAAATGCCCATGTCTTATTTGTCCTTTTGTGAATACTGTGGCACATGACATCTTTAAAAAACAATTAAGTGCTCTACCACCAGAAAACATCTGGACCGCCAAGCTCCCACATGTACGTTTATAAAGACACCTGTACCACAGACAGCTCAAGTATCCTGCTCTTGTCAAAATAAAGAGGTAGTGGAAAACGGACAGTGGAGTGGCTTAATCCACTTCCTCAATGGTGGGTCCAGATGATCCTCCTCCGGAAGCTGCCCCCGCTCCTGGGAAACCGCCAGGCATTCCCTCGGGCATCCCCCCTGGCATGCCTCCGGCGCTCTGGTACAGCTTGGTGATGATGGGGTTGCACACCTTCTCCAGCTCCTTCTGCTGGTGCTCGTACTCCTCCTTCTCGGCCGTCTGAACACGAAAGGAAAATTGACATATCAGAAACCAGACGCCATTCTGAGCTACTATGACCTCCACACTGTTCTTACAAAGACCTGCAAAAGTAATGAAGTGCTAACCAATTCAGTAAACATGGGGGCAATAACTGCTCCCATTTATTTTTTAGCATCTACATGCACTACACAGTGAGCAAAGGTTCAACTGAGGAGGCAGAACAGTTACCTGGTTCTTGTCCAACCAGCTGATGACTTCATTGCACTTCTCCAGGATCTTCTGCTTGTCCTCATCGCTGATCTTGCCCTTCAGCTTCTCATCCTCAACGGTGGACTTCATGTTGAAGGCATAGGACTCCAGGGCGTTCTTGGATGAGACCTTGTCGCGCTGCACATCATCCTCAGCCTTGTACTTCTCGGCTTCCTGCACCATGCGCTCAATATCCTCCTTGCTCAGACGACCTGCATCCAGAAAAACAGCCCATGAAGCCAGACTGCTTTCATCACAGACAGCCTCACACTGAGCTGCAGGCTACTGAACCAAGCGTACCTTTGTCGTTGGTGATGGTGATCTTGTTCTCCTTGCCAGTGCTCTTGTCGACCGCAGAGACGTTCATGATGCCGTTAGCATCGATGTCAAAAGTGACCTCGATCTGAGGAACACCACGGGGAGCTGGAGGGATGCCAGTCAGTTCAAACTTGCCCAGCAAGTTGTTGTCCTTGGTCATCGCTCTCTCACCTTCATATACCTGTCAAGACATCCAGTAGCAATGTAACTACATTCAGTCAAAAACCAATCTAAACAAGGTAGACTCCAGGAAATATATAGGGAGGGGGAGCTCATAGGTGGCTCCAAGTAATTTTAAAGAGGGTTCGCTCAGACATCCAAGGAAGGTACTTGGGCCATCTTTGGTCTCTCAACCTCTGGTGGAAACTACGAATGGCTTAGGAATAGACTTCATCACAGCGAACAATGGAACAATGACAGGGCTCCCATAAGCTGCAGTATCCTTACCTGGATGAGCACACCTGGCTGGTTGTCAGAATAGGTGGTGAAGGTCTGCGTCTGCTTGGTGGGGATGGTAGTGTTGCGCTTGATCAGGACAGTCATGACCCCACCAGCAGTCTCGATACCCAGGGACAGAGGGGTGACGTCCAGCAGCAACAGGTCCTGCACGTTCTCAGACTTGTCCCCAGACAGGATGGCAGCCTGGACAGCTGTACAGGAGGACACAAAGTAGGTTATTAACCAGGCAAGCTTTCACCAGAGAGGCCGATGCATTACTCTGCACTCGCTCAGACATCCAAGGAAGGTACTTGGGCCATCTTTGGTCTCTCAACCTCTGGTGGAAACTACGAATGGCTTAGGAATAGACTTCATCACAGCGAGATCCATTTGCGATGGATGACAACCGAAAACCCAAACTGAAAGTGCGTCATGTAAAGTTTAAACAACCCGACCAAGGAGCTACACTTACAAACACTAGTTGGGTTTCTATTTTTATTACCTGCGCCATAAGCAACAGCCTCGTCAGGGTTGATGCTCTTGTTGAGCTCCTTGCCGTTGAAGAAGTCCTGCAGCAGCTTCTGGATCTTAGGGATGCGGGTGGAGCCGCCCACCAGCACGATGTCGTGGATCTGGGCCTTGTCCAGCTTGGCGTCGCGGAGGGACTTCTCCACCGGGTCCAGGGTGCCACGGAACAGGTCGGCATTCAGCTCCTCAAAACGGGCCCGGGTGATGGAGGTGTAGAAGTCGATGCCCTCGTAGAGGGAGTCGATCTCGATACTGGCCTGGGTGCTGGAAGACAGGGTGCGCTTGGCTCTTTCACAGGCGGTGCGGAGACGCCGGACAGCTCTCTTGTTGTCGCTGATGTCCTTCTTGTACTTGCGCTTGAACTCGGCGATGAAATGGTTGACCATGCGGTTGTCGAAGTCTTCTCCACCCAGATGGGTGTCTCCGGCAGTAGACTTCACTTCAAAGATCCCGTCCTCAATGGTCAGGATAGAGACGTCGAAGGTGCCTCCACCAAGATCGAAGATGAGGACATTTCTCTCTGCACCAACCTAAGAAAAACCAGAAGACTTTATACGCGCAGTTCAACGGCAGCATTTCAAGACGGGATTTTCAGATCAGTGTTCGCTCAGACATCCAAGGAAGGTACTTGGGCCATCTTTGGTCTCTCAACCTCTGGTGGAAACTACGAATGGCTTAGGAATAGACTTCATCACAGCGAACACACTCAATGTGGGCATAGGTTAAATATTTTAGAATTCTTAAAACACAGGTCAAAATTACCTACTTTACATATCATTATTATAATTAAAAGCACCACTGTGTTTAAATGCACACAGCAGGGTTATGCAAATACCTTCTTGTCCAAGCCATAGGCAATAGCAGCAGCAGTTGGCTCATTAATGATCCGGAGCACATTAAGCCCAGAAATGGTGCCAGCATCTTTTGTAGCCTGGCGCTGAGAGTCGTTGAAGTACGCTGGCACAGTGACGACAGCATTGGTGACAGTCTGCATACAAAATAAAGTTTGGTAAGATTATGCAAGAACAGCCATTAAACAGTTTTAGAGTAACTAAACAGACATGATAACTAAAATTCAATTTAGAAAACCTGTTATACAACTATTCTCCTGAGCAATATTTATAGGAAAATTGAAAGAACTTCAAATATGTACCACCCCATTCCCTTGTGAAGTCACACTAAACTTACCTTCCCAAGATAAGCTTCTGCAATTTCCTTCATTTTGGTCAGCACCATGGAAGAGACTTCCTCGGGGTAGAAGGATTTGGTCTCTCCCTTGTACTCCACTTGGACCTTGGGACGGGTGGAGTCGTTGATCACAGTGAACGGCCAGTGCTTCATGTCCGACTGTACAACCGCATCATCAAACCTGCGACCAATCAGTCTCTTGGCATCTGAAACAAACACTTTAAGCATAAGCAGCAGACCTGGCGTAGAACACTTAAACTTTCTATTAACTAATGAAACCACACAAGGCAGGCCAGTGACTTGCACCATTAGTTTACTACCACTTGACTCCAATAAAGCAAAAAGGGCAAAATAACTGGTCTTCAACATACAACAGGAAATGTGCTTTGCTTACCAAATACAGTGTTCGTGGGGTTCATTGCAACCTGGTTCTTTGCTGCATCACCGATCAGCCTCTCGGAGTCGGTGAAGGCAACATAACTGGGTGTGGTCCTGTTGCCCTGGTCATTGGCAATGATCTCCACTTTGCCATGTTGGAAGACACCTACACAGGAGTAGGTTGTGCCCAGATCGATTCCAACTGCTGGTCCCTTAGACATGATGCCTAAAAAAAAAAAATATAACACTCAGGAAAGGACAAGCATCTCTTTTGACTTCCGCCTTTACAAAGCCGCGATCTTGCTTCACGGAGGACACGGTGAGCAGACCCGCCTCTGCCCTGCTCAACAGCTTCCAACCCGAACACGTGGGAGGAACATGGCGTCTCCACATGCGCTGGGAAAAACCAGGGGGATCCTCCCCTACTGCAAGGGCCGCCCAGTCAAGCCTCCGGGGCCTCGGCGCCCGCACGCAGAGGGGAGACCCCGCCCCACCCGGGACTCTGGACGGGCAGCGGGTTGCGTCACGGCTCGATGCGTCACGTCACCTTCTGGAAGCTTCTCCGCCGGGGAGCACGTGCCCTGCCTGAGGTTGCGCTTCCGCCTCCCGCTCCGCCGCTCCCCGGCGAGAGCGGCCTCATCGCCCGCTTCGCTACACCCCCCGACCGGGGCCACCCCGGCACGGCCCTCGACAGGCGCTCCGACCGCGGCTTCCCACGCAGCTAACCCACGTTTTGTTTTATTACAGACTCTAAGACATTTTGCCGTTCCCCCCCTATCTCCCTATTCTTAAAGCCGGCATTTGTCTTGACGGCACAGGAGAGGTTTCCAAGAGCCGCCTCCTGCTTCACTCTTCCCAGGAGAGATCATCATCAATTCCCGGCGCTGGGAGCAACACCCGGCTCGTCCAACACGAGCGAGCAAGCGCCTCTACTCCGGCTTCCTCTTTACTGACGAGCCAGCGTCCTTCGTTTTTAACCGGACGGCTTGTTCACTCGTCTATTTCGGAAAGGCTCTTTTACGGGACCTTCAGCGAATCCGCAGAAGTGACAAGCGATAAAACAGCGCGAAATGTCTTTCTTTTTTAAATCTTTGGCTACTCGGCGATCGCTCGTACGAGTCGGAAACTGAAAGACACGGTTCTCTCCCCACGCCGCTCAAAAAGCTCCCGGTTCTAAACGCATAACCCCGGCAGTTTCACAAGGCTGGGAAAATCGCACATTCTAGAAATGCCTTATTCTATATTTTCGAAAAACCGTTTTCGGTTAGGCCGCCCGTGTGTTCTTACCGGTCGCAGGTGCTGATGATCCGTTGAATTGAGTAAGCGGCCGCCGACTAGCCCCTCCGAGCCTTATAACCAGCGGGAAGGGAGCCTGTGGAACCTTCTAGAAGGGCACGCCAACCGCCCAGCCAATCGCACGACGCGGTTAGCGGTGACTGATAGGCGGCGTCCACCAGTCACCGCTCGGCGCGGCGGTTGCCCCGCCTCCCCCGCCCTCCTCCTTCCGGGGAGGAAGGGCGAGCAGATGGCCGCCTGGGCAACAGCAGAGGGAGTCGACAGGCCGGTTTGCGAGAAATTAATGCGGGGGGGGCGGTTAGCAGCCAATCCCTGGCGTGCCGGGAGGTTGTGTAACCAAGTTTGGGCGGTTCTAATAATATTGTTCAATGATGCAGAGGGAGTAAGAGGGGCGGGAGAAGAGGATGTCTTTGACACTATTTTTTACTTTACGACACCGGCAATGTGTCCCAACAATGTGCTGCAAGGTATGGCTAGCCAAAATTATTTCTTCTTCCAGCTTCTTTTTTTTTTCTTCCACACCCCCCCCCCCCCCAGACTCAGGCAGCGAGCGAGTGCTCTGCCAGTACATGAGCCAACAGTGTATAATCAACAGGTATTTGTGTCGTTGCGTTCAGTCATGCCGCGGCGTGTCCGGGCTGGAGACTCAGAGATGTCTCGTTTCCGGTTTCCTGGCCGTAAGCGCTGCACAGAACACAGGGGAGCCCCCTCTGCGCAAGTCTCGTTTCCAGTGTCCCTCAACTGCACGAAGCTAATGTAGCCGATACAACAGATCCTGAAGTTGTCCAGACGCGTTAAAGAATAAGATTAGTTGTTGTACCGCAGCTCGGTTGTTTTTCTCTTGGTCGTTTTTCTTGAATTTGAATTAAATCGCCCCCCCCCCCAAATTAACTGTGGTAATTTCTCCCGTCTAAACTCTTAGTAACAAACCCACTTATCCGTCTTAACCCTTCCCGGTTTCATTTAACCACGAAAGCTTCACTTTCGCTTCGTGAAGTCTAGTACATTCGAGATGCAGTTAAACTTTGGATAACTGGTTTTTCCCCCAAGGCAGAAAAAGCCCAATGAGAAATGCACTGCCGTCTCGGAACAATACTAACCGTCTGCGTTTCCTTTACAAGAAGCATAACACGGGGCCGGTAATGGTTTTAACGAAAGGGGCGCCTTTAAAGGGAAACGTGAAGCCTTACAAATCCAGAAATACACTTCGGGAGAGCATCGTGAATCGTAAAAATTCATAGGGAGGAGGCGATGTACAGGGGCTGCTTTTTGGCAAAGCACTGCAGTTTCTCAAAACCGCATTCCTGTGCTGCTGCAGGCGCTAGATTGTCATCCATAGGCACTCTTAAACCATTTTCAACTGCATGTTATGCACATGTAGGATGTTCAAAGCAAACAGCCCTTTCTAGGCCCGTCCAGCAGTTATGTACAGTCATGTTTCTGGTCAGCATTAGCTAGTCCTTGAAGCCTAATCTCTTGCTGGCACATGCATCAGGAATCCCCCACCACAGCTGGGTGATGAACTTTGAACTCCTGACCTTTCATGATCAGGAAAATAGTTTTCAAACGATTTCAGCTTTGCTGCTGCTAAAAGATTGCGGTTGATAAATTTAGGATTATTTAAAAAAAAAGTCACAGCACAGAAATAGAGCAATACCTATTAAACAATCATTAACAGGGCACCTTCCCCCCCCCCAGGAGACTTAAACCACTGATTATAGTTCTAGGGGCTTATGTTACTTTCAATATCAAAATAAGGCTTCCAGGAAATGATAATTTAAGAACAATTGGCAAACCAGATAGAAAAATATGAATTTATTCTTTACATAAAGAACACAATAAATATTGCATATAAAACACCATTTACAAATTGACAAAACCATTTACAAAATGGTCCATACAGACTTGGTCCTATTATCAAGAAGACCAATACAATGTTAAGGGAGGATTAGTGAACAGCGGGCCAGGACAACTGATCCCCAATCCCTTAAACTAATTTGCAATAGCAGCCGTTTCGTTAAGAAGGGGCTCCAGGCACTGAACCGTTCCCTCAGTTCCAGGAAGCCACTCCTGCCTCTTCACAGTATCTGGCCCAGTGCAAAGTGCTCGGTGCAGTCAGCGTACAGGAGGACACGTCCCACAGTCCTACACTGCGGTCTCCCTTACGGTGTCCAAGCCGGCAGCGGGCGCCGGTTCCTCTGGCGGTTTTGGGGTTTCCAGAATCTGGGGTGCTGCCTGTTCTGTGTCTTTCTCCATTTCCGTGTGCACCTCAACAGTGTACTTCATGAAGGTGGTATTGTAAGGAACTGTAAAAAAAAAAAAAAAAAAGAGGCATAGATTTAATTTCCTTGTCTGCATACTAATGTAAACCCATAAGATACATGGGTATAGTGTATATACCCATAATATTTAAGATTTTAAGTACAGAAGGATGAGTTTTATTCCTTTTTTGGGGGGAGGGGGAAAGGAATTTGAGGGTTCCCTGAAGATGAGACTGCAAATTAAACTATGGTACTTGCATGAAAGGAAATTCCCCAATACAAGAAATTGCAGATGGCCAATAAAAAAAGCTCATGTTCTTAATAGGTTTTAAAAAGCATTATGAGTTTTTGCCTTCAATCATTCTCCCCAAATCAGAGCATAGACCCGTCATGAGGCATTACCTTGACCATTTTTCCTTTCTTGCCCTTTGTCGTCATTGCTCGATTTCGATTTGTTGCTCTCCAGGGACTGATCCCAGTCTTCATTTTCTGTTTATGAAAGGGAACAGCAACAAAGAGGTGAACAATAGCATCACCCATGAATGAGCACAGTCAGCTGGCTTTTCCCCAACAGATTGACTACAGTTGGTCAGCTAGCATGTTGATGAGGTCCACCTGAGATGTCAGTGGTGTTGCCCTTAAGTTACTGAAATGCATTACTTTGAAAGATGCATTTCCTGCCAAGGCATTCCACCTCTGTACGAGATCCCCCGTTGGAATGGATGGTGCCACAACGGAGTTGCCCCTCACCTTTCTTCCACTGCGAATGAGCTTTCTTCAGCTTCGTCACGAAGAAGAGGACGACGACCAGCAGGCAGGCGATCAGGACTGTGACCAGGACGATGAGCATGGTGCCGTTCTTGCTCCGTCTCGCACCGTCGTGGCCTTCCGCTGGAAGGAAGCACAGAGTCAGGGAGTTATTCACTGCAGAGCGGTCTTCCTCCGCGACCAGAGGCACTGGACGCGTTCAGTTACACTCCCTCAGATCCCCACATGGGCACTCCTGGAGGACAGAGCGCCTCATACTACTGAGGTTAATAGTTAATCGCTCAAGTTGAAGTCTTCATTTTTAAGGCATTTCCCTGTTTGGAAGTGTATTATGCCACCAGGGCACGTTATTAAAATTAACATTTCAAAGGAGTTGACTTTTTCATAATGAAAGTCTGAGGTCATACTAGTTGTGCACTGCATCTGTGGTTTGATCATATCCCCCCCCCCCCCCCTCTTGAATCCCTGCAGTTTTATCATGCCATGGATCACACTGGTGCTTGAGTAAACGGCGCACTACAGCAGCTGTCTCCTTGAAACACCATCCTGCATCGCGCGATGGTCTTCGACCGGTAGAACACAGTAAGTGCATGTCCAAGCACAACCAAACGATGGAACCAGAATAAGAGTAAATTAAGCGGCATGGTCACATCTCAATGGTTAACTTCTATAAAGCTTTCAACTAAGTACTTTTGCTTTGCATCATTACATGTGAATAGACCTTAATACCAAAGTTTCACTTAAAATACAGGAAGCTAAACCACAAAGCAAGAACTGAGGACAGCTCACAAAAATGGGAGCAGCTGTTAAAGATCTAAAGTCAGTTTAAACAACAAAAAGTGGGAAATATGGTGAAGCTGTTTGTGCCTTACACCCAGTGATGAGCAGGGTAGTGCATCTCTCCTGCCTACTTATTTTTTTACTTGTTTCCAGCCTAAAAGCTGGTTTCCCCATTTCAGAATAAAACCCCATTGCAGTAACTGTGCCAATCACCATTTCCTTACAGCTGACTTTAGGGAAATGTTTTACACAAAGTTTGCAACTAAATCTAAAATGTCCCACTCTGACTGCCGTATGTTCAACCGAGATGTTCAAAAAATCCTAAACCACCAGAAAGCTAGATCATTTTAAAATCAGATGCAACCATGTTATTAGGATTAACCAAGTTATAATAAACAGTTAAGGGAGGTGACATTCTTGATGTGCTGGGAAGAGCATTTCAGACCCATTAATTGACATTAGGAGTACTTAAAGATGAAGGCAACTTTTCACCATGTGTGCAGGGAGTGTAGGAAGGGAAGAAGGGTAATTAAAATCACAGCCCCATAATCCCCACAGACTTCCTGGATGGACCAGGAGCATTGGTACAATTGCATGCATGGTTAATTAGACAAAAGTCACAAAAAAAGCAAGAAATAATGGCTTTTCCTACCTTCCACACTGGAGTTGGTGGTGGCATTTCCTTCTGCTAGTTCTGTTGCTGCAGGTACCGAGGATGTGTAGGTTTCATCTGAAAAGAGGATTTTAGAGTTTTAATAGAACACTAAAAAGCGCAGATTTAGGCAGTCTGCTGTCTTTGTGAAAAGGGAGTTAAAACGATATAGAATGAGCTTGTAGATCACACGACTGTTACACAAAGCATTCGTTATAAATCATTTTACCATTCAGCGGCAGTCTAAATACCACCCAAGACTTCCAGTTTAATGCTTCAGCCTTTTCTTACCCTACAGCCAGAAAAGGTTTTCGCTTCGAGAAAGATCGTGAACGTAAGAAAAAACAGGCTTATGAATATTGTAATGCAACTAGGGGCTGGCGAGAGGTAATGATAATCACTCAGTGTAGCTCCGAGAAATAACCACAGCTTTTGATTTCTCTTAGTGTGGGATAAGCCAAGTCTTTTTCAGGAACGAGCTGCAATTCCTAATCCTCTTTGCCAGAGTCTGCTCCGACCAGCAACTCCTACAACCAGCAGCATAAACAAGTCGTGTGACTAAAACAATAAAACAAATCCGTAGGACAACCCGGGATCAAAAACGAAAAGGTTACTTTTCTCCCCCCGTCTTTCTCCTAACGCTCTCCACGCTTTCACAGAGATGACTTACACAGTATCGGGTTCTCGGGGTGCGACTTATATAGCCTGCCGAGGAGCGCAGGTGTTTCGGGTTGTCTTGATGAGAGGTAGACCGTTTTCTTGGCCCTCCATTTTGAAAGTCCGGTCGGCCATCTTGTTAGAGGCCAGCTTTATATCAAATACCCTTAGCATATAATTAGGAAAATACCGTTCCCCTATAACTCTGCCCCTGTTGATCTTGGAATATCCATTTACTGCTTCTAGGCACAATTTCTAAAGGTGAAAATTATGACTATTGCATTTTAATTTAAAAAATGACTTGTTTGGCTAGATGGCTCTGGTAACTTACTTGTGGCTGCAGTATAGGTGTAGTTTCTTGTTATTTCATGAATGTCTGTCTCAGGTGTTTGATGGTTTGATGTGCTGGTAAAATCAGTAGACAATGCTGTTGCTGAAAAAAGATAAAAAATATTTATTAACTTATTTTTGTTTCTTTAGTGTAATCAAACATAGCACAGACCTGCATAGCATGTTTTCATTACAACTCAGCAGTAAACAACCTAAATAAACTTGTTGTGACATATTTAACCAGGTACAAATGAGATCTTCAGGTGCTGCAACTTTAAAATAAAACCTAGAAAACCTTCAGAGACATCAGACCTCCAGTTACAGGACTGGACAGCACTGCAATGAAGTATTGAAATATTTAAAACACTGCTCTTTCTGTCTAATAAAAGAGTACTGTACACTCGGGCAAAATCCCGTTACAGACATTGGCCAAAAAGGCAATTTTCTGGAATAAAAATGTTGTCCAGTTTGTGAGTCATTTCATAATATTTACAAATGAACAAATGATTGACTCCTTTAATATGTAACTCAGAGTGAAATGTATAATTGGTCTTTGAACTAGATGGGATTCTGGGATACACCAGATGAATCAGAATAATACTTTAATATTATTATTAATATCACCAAATTATTATCCTTGGAATTTTAATCTATAGGCAATTGTCTGATCTTGTAATGAATAGTTATTCATGATGTGAATCAGAGGCAGAGTGGATGTGTCCTTTAGCTTTAGTTTGAAGACAAGAAAATTCTTCCTTGTGAAATGGGATATCTTTTTAAAAAACAGTTCATACTTATTAAATACAGTACATGTTTTTTTTCCCCTTGCGAACAGAGAGACAAGAATGAATAAGCAATCACTGGAACGTGGTTGCAGCTAATTTCACGATTGCGAGATGGAGAGATTGTGTTTCAGGAGGCGGTTGTGGATGTACAATACGGAACAAACTGCTAAGCAAACAGTCCTGTTGCGGATGCTGACTCATTCATTTCCTGAGTGCTGAACCTACCTACGTTTGATTCGTCGTCTTGCGTTGGAGATGTACACTTTTGCCACTAGGTGTCAATATGACACATATATTCACGTAGGAGGCAATCAGGGCTTAAGGCTCTGTATTGAGTAGGTCGAAAGCCAGATTTTAATTATAATAGGGTGCGTTTAACTAAAAGATTTAAAGAACAGGTTCAATATTAGATGTTTGTATGCTTTTTTGGTAATCCACATTTGTGTAAATTGTCGAAAAGGTGCACCTCAGAAATGTACACAATACTTTAACAGAAGTAACACTCTTTGTGCTAAGGTACAAGAACAATTCTATAAATGTCTATAGAAAGAGCATGTAAATGAGAGTTGAATATCTATTGTTTCTTTCAGAGGCTGCATTTATTGTTACTTATGCTGTCCACACAATAATATACTGAATTTAAAAAAAGAAACGGGCTTGAGTTCTGGCGCAGATATCGAATCTGTTCTTAAATGCAGCTTGCAACTTCTTTTTAGCTTGCAGAGCTGGTTCATTGTTTAATTTTGGTACTCACTTGCAGTTTCAGGAAGTCGGGTTGTCGTTTCCTGTGTGAGCGCAGACGGCGGCGAGGAGCCCATACTGTACTCTTCAGTTGATGTCGAGCTGAGGCCCTTTTCTTCAGCTGAATAAAACACAAAATATGTAAGACTTGCTTCAGATGCCCTTTATCCCCCGGTGCAAAAAAGCTTGCTTAACCCAATAAATGTAACTTTATTCACCCCGCCATCTAATTCACTCCTCAAAGATGGTTTTTTTTTTCCGATTTTATACATCTTTCTGTCTGTCTGGATGTAAGTAACACCCAAGACATTATATTGTCTGCTTTGTTGATGGATGAGGACTCCTAATTCTAAAATGACAGCAAGACAACGAGTGTGGTGTGGCCTGGCATATGCGCAGACCAAACAGACCACAGTCAGATCAGATTGCCACGTTCCGATACTTATAACAATGAAACAATAGTACAATCTTGACAGTAATGTTCAACACCCAAATGAAGCAGTATTTGTCTACTTGAAACTTACTTTCTGTGCTGGAAGATAAGACTGTGGCTGTCTCTGACAGCGTCGCTGCAGTTGCTTCTGTGCTAGTGGAATAGCCGACTGTTGATGTTGAAAGTAGTCCTTTGTCATCTAAAAAAATGCATACACATGTGAAAACATATTTACTGTACAGGAACGCAATATTAGTGCGTATTAAAGAATTCAAAACATCGAGAACATAGAGAGGCACAGTAAACTACTCTGGACCACCTTATCCAAATTTTCACAAGAGTTTGTAGTGTTTTGCTTCTAAAACAAAGCAAAGTACCAGTACATTAAGCGCTTTTTGCTTAGGCTACTCATGCAGCTAATAGGAACACTCTCAGACACAGTTGAAAAAATGTTTTATTTGGTTTTCGTGTACAAAAGCCTCATCTACACGTAGAATATACTGTAAGTTTAGATGAAGCTAATGGAAGCAGTGGTGTACAGTTGTTAAGGAGGTGTGCTGCCTTGAGGTGAGGAAACCTGGCAGAACGATACGCAAACAGCAGGCCACTTGCATCAGAGGAGCTGGCCTCAGTTTAAAATGCACAATAAACTAAAGTGAAAGTGCCATCAAAATTCTCCCCTTGCAATTTTGACATTTCACACATGACACTGACTACAACTCATCAGAAGTCCCTTCTATTAGAAATCACGAGGTACAACTTTTTTTTTTTCCCTTGACAGATGAAGTGCCCGTGGCTGTCACCAGACTGTTGTCATTACGAAATTTTAGACTGGCTGGAGGGAAAACACAGTCCAAATAAGGCCCACACAAGGCAGCTACGTCATCCCCATACACTAACCGCAATCCCTAGGCCCTCTTTCCTTCCCTCTGCAACTCACCGCCCACTGGATGGCGAACATAATGAATTTATTGGAACCACTGGTGCTTTCTCAGCTTTGGAACAACTTTGAACAACAGGAACAAGTTTGAATAAACACCTCTAGAAACTACATGCCACAAGATACAGTGTCCTACAAAAAAAAGTCCATTCATTTCTTTGTGTTTTTGGTCTTTCTACCAGCAGGTGAAGTAGCTGAAGTAGATAAGGAAACGCTGTGGGAGTATCAGAGAACACAGCAACAGAGAACACAGTTCATCCCAGTATCAGGTTTTGCACGGTTACCTTGACTAACCTTTCCAAATCGCCTGACCTGGTGTCCGCTGCCACTCTCTAATTCCATGGCCAACACACACTGTGAAATCAGGAGCTATAAACTCTTGTTTTCTTGTGGGTTTACTTTGCCTGAAATAACGCAGGTTTATAACTAGCGAAGAAAATGCATGTAACAGCTTTTGCTGGGCCGTCCCCTAGTACAGAGATAAATATGTGTATGAGAAAATGTAAGAAATTCTGAGCAACCAACAGGAATACTTACAGCTCTTCTCCACAGTGAGGGAGGCCTTCAGATATGGCTGTGCATTATTCAGAGCTTCGTGCCGAACGATACATTCCACTGTCACTCTGCTCTTCTGAGATCTGATCACCAAGGTGCCCATTGAAGTGCATTTTGCGGTCTTTTCGTCACAGTGATCCTGGGAGTATGCTAAATCAAAGAGGGAAACACAAACAAGCCATCGGTTAGTTCAAGCCCACAGATCTACGTACATGTGGAATAATTTTATATCATAATCTACACTAATACAAAAACTGCTGTATGCTATTCTTAAATAAGACATTTCATGCCAGAAATAAGATGCGTCAGTTTGAAATTTCATGATTCCTTTTACAAAACTTTAATTGTTTAATTATTTTTTACCACAGACAAGAACTACAAACACCATGAACAGAAGCTGAACAGAGGGGAAATACAAAACTTTCACTTCATTTAATTTTGGAGAGAATTGGATTCCAATTCCAGGGGAATTTACAGCATTTGGTATTTCACTGCCTCATTTCTGCATTTTGTGACCTTAGCCATTTTCCATGAGTGTGAGAAGTGTCCAAGAATTGTTATTATTTTTATCACAAGTCAGATTGAGACTTCTGAGTTTTCAAGGAAAACAACTTTTCTTATTTTCCAGAAATCATATGGTTCTCGTCCTGGTGAAAATCCCTTAAGCATAACGGGAAAGTTAGAACGTCCCAGGTCAGAAAGGAGGAGAATCACACAGTGCTTACTGTCCAGTTCTAATCCACCCTCAATCAGCCATGATATTCTGTAAGGAGAATAGCTTGCTTCTGCAGTGCACTTTATTATCTTTCTGCCTTTATCTTCTCTCATTTCCAGTGCTGGGCGACCTTGGGGGGGTTATTGAGAAAGACAAATTAGTGCAAGATCCATCAAAATCCTTTTTTTTTTTCAAAGCAAAAATATTTCCAGAAATTAACTATATGATTACCAGGAAAGATTTTGAAACTTTTAGCATCAGAGTGGTGTCTGATTTACAAACCAGAAAATATACTGTGGCTTGATTCCTCACAATTGGAGAAGAAAACAGTTCTGATGCCAAGAAGTGAGTCTTAGTGCTCATGTTTTTGTTAATATAAAAATGATTTCTAAGAATATGTAGATTTAAAAGTGTTTAAAAAAGCAATGTTAAAAAAGAGAGAAAATGTGAGGCAGTGCAAATAATTTAGAAGTAGTTCCCTTTTCTACTCCAACTAGTCATGGGGAGAAGCATTTTAATGAGCAAACAGACAAATCAGTTAATTACCTATAACCGTGACATTGACTGCCTTGGTTGTGACAGGATGAATGTAGTGTAGACACTTGTACAGGCCTCCATCTCCTGTGGTGACATTCGACAGAGTTACGGTAAACTCTGAGGGTGACCAGGTGGCAATTTTGTAGCGTTTATCTCTGAGAGCTACAAAACAAGAGTGAACATATGCACTTACATTACTAATCTGAAAAGAAAAAATCAACAGCAGTCATTTTAAAGTACACACCACTGACATATTGTGAATATTGAATTAATGATGTCCTTTCTACCTTGCAAATATTTGATCCTAGACAGCTTTGCCTATGAGAGATCGGGAATTCTGCTTAAATCTTTCTAGTTTTGTGCCTGTTCTGAGTAACCTAAGGCCTGCCAAGGCAAAATAAAAATGTTTTCATGGCCAGAAATTATATCTAATTATATTCTACAGGCGACTGACACCTTCGGCGTCCATGAATGATCATATCAATCCACTGGAACCTAAGCCTCGACTGAATCGCCCTGCACAAGAAGATAACAAAGGAGAGCAGGCCTTCAGGCCCGTCTGGCTGATTTGATGGTGAGCCACTAATTGATCCCATGATCTCATCCAGCCAGTTCTTGAAAGTAGCCAACACATCAGATTCCACAACATGGCAGGGTAACTTGTTCCAGACGGCCACCATCCTTTGTGTACAGAAGTAAGATTCAATGCATGAAAGCCCAGAAGCCCACCTCTGTAATTGACAGCGTGTGTGTGTGCTTTTTCCCAAAAAGATCCAACTGACCATATTTTCTTTAAATAAAATGCACTCTCTGGGGTCTTTGATTTTCATAAAGAGCAGCTGGATTCGTTTTCTTCTTATTTGCATTTGCAGGTACTGGACTCAGCGTCTCAAAGAGGTCATTTCTGGGCTTTCTTTTCGCCATTGCCTTAACTGAAGGGGTGTGTGGACAGGAACCCCCTGCACAGGACTGTTCTTGCTTTCAGATACCGCAGAGGGGGCCACGCTGAAAAGGTTCCACAGAGACTGGTCGAAGTGGAAAGTTGACTGATTCAGAATAAGAGTGTCAGGGCTGAGAGTCTAGGGTAGTCAAACCATAGCTGACACAGAGCCCTGTCTGGTTTCCCACCATGCACAGGAAGCGCGTAGGTACAGTAGATAAAAGAACGTCTGCTGCCGCAACAGTGGGCAACATTCGTGTGGGGGCATTTGATGACGTTTTCTGTAAATGAAGGTGTCAACTGGACAATTAGCTATTAACCTTTATAGTGGAGAGACAGAGCTGTTACCCACTCACCTTTCATATTGTTAAAAAACACCACAAAGCCATGTGGGTTCTTCCACTCCAGGTGTGACCTGTCTCCAGAATCAACAGTGCAATTCAACACGAGAGTCTCCCCCTCCATCACTGTCACATTCTCCGCCACCATGGAGCTCCCTGGGAAAAAGGAAGGAGGTTCTGTTCAATCTCTGGGCAGAGGAGAAGATGGCTCGGCCTTTTAAAAACAATGATTTATTAAGATGTGGCTCAGCCCAATCCTGGGCCAGGATTTCATTATCTTCTAACATGATGGGAGACATAGGCATTGAAAAAAAAAATAACTCAAAACCAGCAAAATGTTCTTGGAGAACGCTCTAATGAAGATAGATTAAACTTCCTCTTAATCCAAGCTTCAGATTAGTCCAAAGCTTTCTATAAAATCAGATCCTATATACTGCCACTGCAAATCAACGGTCCCAGTGCATCCGCGTGCAGTATAATAAATATTAGCATATTGTACTGTGAACATGGAGTAGACGATTAATGTCAATATATACTGTAAATAGGCTGCTCCTGCCAGAATAAATGTCATGTGTAATGTAAAAAAGGTAACATAAAGAAGCACCATTGGGAAAACATCTCTAAAAGGTGAAGCCTTCTTCGAGAAGGCAGTTGCCAGTGGGTCAGTGGAGGCAGTAGCAGTGTGTGATTTAGGCCAAGTGTCTCCCACTCAGCTGGTTCAGAATCTGGGCCCAGTGTTGGAAAACGAGCGCGGCGGAGAGCTGACCGTCCGCAGCCCTGTGGGCTACAGCTACACGCATCACACCCGCGAGTGTGGGGACGGGGGGATGGGGACTTTCAGCTTTGCTGGTTTGGCTCGAGCGGCTGTCTTCACAGCAGGATGCCATGTGGTGGCACTACGAGCTAGAAAAGTCACGTGCAGAAATAATGTGAGAAACAATGCTTCCACCGCCTTGTGCAGCCACTAATTATAAGGGCTTTTCTTTTTTCTTGTAAATGGTGTGGTGGGCTTAAGGGATAAGGGGGCTAATTCGCACCTTTTGCTGGTGGGCTGGGGAAAGTTTGCAGTGGAAAGGTCAAAGGCGTTTCTGCACCCCCTCTCCGTCTCAGACCACACTAACGTCCTGAAATTGCCACTCTTGTCTGACTCACAATGCAGAAATTACTTCTGCGTTCCACGGTCTTTGTTACTTGCCAAAGTACTAATTTTTAATGTCAGCAACTAGGTGGCAAGAATCAAAGCCGACACCATGTAGCTGGATGGATTTCAGACCATTTATAATGAGTTTTGCACGTTGGAAAAGCCAAATTCAAGCAGCTGCGGTAGAATACAGTAGAATTTGCTTTCCGCTGTATACTGTATATTTCACATGTTTACTTGAAAGTTAATAGTTTAATCTGACAAATAATTCAAAATGAAAAGCTTACGTAATCCAAACAAGGCATCTGTCTATCTAATCAGTGCAGAGATCCCAGATGTGCTGTTTAATGCCTACCGAGGGCCTAGGGAGATCACGACACCCCTTCCGGACAGTGGTCAAGCCTCAGACTGAGTCAGAAGAGTCAATAGACAAAGTGAGTCACTCCTTACTATTCAAAGCCAGCCTGTAGCCAAATACTGTATCACGTTCTGTAGTACTATCACCTTTCATGGCTTCTCTGTCTCTTCAGCTAGCAAGTGTCTTTACCCACAAAATGTAATAATCAATGGGGAAAAAAGTCCTGTACTTTTTTCTCGGATTCTGTAACAGATTGCACATTTTGACAATTGTTTAGTCATACATTATCATTATTATTTTTGTTATGTTGTTATGGATACATTAGGGCCATTACACTGATGGAAGGTTTTTTGAATTAACACAGTATACGTAGATATATGCCAAGCTCTACTTTACTATAACTGCTCTGAGTTTGGTTAAGGAAATCGCTGTTATCAATACTGTGAAATCTTCTGTTCAGGATGTGGGTTAATCTTTATCAATCCTATTGTACTGAACCACAAACACAGGAGAGAATGTACTTTTCTGTTTCAGACCACAGTTCGTTTTTGTGTCTGTACTGGCCCAATCGACCCTGAAACACAGGACACAGTTGTCCAGTGTGGGGAATTACTGGTTCCATTGCATGATTGTGTACTGGGAACAACAAGTGTGAAAATGTCTCAGCGGACAAAAACCATTACCATTCTGACATACAGTATTTGCCTTGAGAATCCGAAGCTTACAGAATATCACTTGAATATCTAATTGTAAGTATTAACCAGTGCTGCCTTGTACTGTAAAAGAACTCATAGTATTTTCTATATGAGTTAAGTGTGTTAATATTGTTGGAACACAATATTGTGTTAATATTGTTGGAACTTGTTCCAAGTCCGAGGTGGTCACAGGTTCAGAATATCATGTGAATACTGTACAGGTAAACAGTCCCAAGAGTACAAGAATCCACATAGCTTATGCAAAAGTCCATTGCAAGTTGCCCCAAAACAAAATCTTGGTTTCTGTTTACACAGCTGACCTCCTGGAAAACGTAGAGAAAAGCCGCTCTTATCCAGGATACAGGTGTAATAACCACTCTGGGACATGGACCAAAGACCCCTTGGTTAAGATTCAGACCCTGAATCACTTCACACTGCTTTCTGTTTGACAAGGGGTACTGCAGAACTATTACAATTAAATAAATACCACGAGTGGCATGTGTTTTACTCTATAGAATCAGTATTGCTTATATCATACTTAGCTACAGTACGTCAAGAAATTGCTTTTCAAAAATGAAGAAGTGTTTCTACTTACCCTTTGCAGTCAGAAAAGCGAGACAGAGAGACAGCAGCCTCAGAGCCATGTTCATGCTGTGTGTAACAATCCCACAACATCAAATGCACTTCCTCTGTCTGCAGAGCTGTGAGAAGACTTATAAAATGAGGGGGCTTCCGTGACATCATGAGCTCAACTGAGGTAACGGGTTTTCCGAACAACACTACAGACAAGTCCACGCTCAAGTATGAGGGAGTAATGTTTTTATTTATGTCTTCTGCGCAACTGAAGTCTCACCTTTATTACACTAGAGTGATCATTTAACCAGATTTCACATTAAACCAGATTTATTCCTGATTGTTCTGTTTTGTTTTGTTTTTGTAACCAGAAATACTAATAAATATAACTGCTACACAATGGCAGTTTCACTGCAGCTGATTCAGTCACTCCTGTAATGTAAGTGTTGAGAATAATTACTTCACTGGAGCTATGTACTGTACATTTAAAATTAGATTCTTACAGCGATGATATGTCCACTACTTTATGAAACAGAAGACAAACCTCACAGTCACAGTCAAATAGCCATGAAAACAAAAACGAAAGAAATATATTTATACATATGTTTACATTCCACTAGTTCATACAGGCTTTGTACAATGCAAATCTGGATAATTTAGTTTATGATCTATCATCAGTGAGGAGGACAGTTTTCTCTGCAGACAGGTACAGGACTTATCAAGTATTAAATTACTTCAACGGCCGTTCACAGCAGTTATTCGAGGTGCCCCTGCTCTCTGATCTAACCCTTCTTCGTCTGTCTGTCCAGAAACAGGCCCTACCTTGAGTAGGGAGACAGTGAGTTGTCACCCCTCCTTCGGTCAGGACTGGGAAGACCAGTGGAGAGGCAAACCCCAAACACACAGCAGGCCTGCTGGCCACAGCACCTTTCATCACGCTTTCCTTGCCAGCCGTGTTGATTGATTAACGAGGCAGCGCAGCGGCGACGTGGTGGAGTGAGGGAAGGGAAGTGAGTATGTTTTATGTGGTCTGAGGAGAAGAAGAAAAATAGTTCCATGCATGAACCATCACTTTACTAGACTGCTGGTGTGTTAACACACTACGTTTACAGTTAATTGCTTTGGACTGTAAAATAACTCACCAGATGTATCGCTAAGGCATGTCCTTTTAGAACATTACTTGTACCCTAATTCTCAGGAGAGGAGAAATTAAATGGAGGCTGATTTAATATTTAATATTTTAATATTTGTTAAAACAAGAAACAAAATCACACTGGGTTTAGCATAGCCTATTTTCTGTAGAGCCTGGCCTAAACATAACTGAGGAAAGAATAAGACAACAATACTTAATGTGCAGAATTTTTACTATTGACTTCCTCAAATGTATTCGGAGAAACAGGGAGGAGATACTGAGCTTAATGGGACTTTCCATTGTAGAAAGTGTTGTTTCACCTTCCTCAAAAAAAAAAGTGGGAAAAGTCCGAGTCACACAGCGAAAACTGCAAGACAAGCAGGCACAACTCCAAAAGACGAGGACGGGCATAAACCACAAGAGAGTGTGGACACCCAGGTGACACAACGGGATTCACCAGACCAGTCGTCCACAAGCAGGGATGTGTCAGGCAAGTATCGAGACAAACCACCTTCTGACAAAAAGTTCATAAGCTAATTGATCTTGCATAATAAAATTCACTTTAACATGTCTAGTGCTTAAAAATGCAGTCTCTATACATCCATTCTGAAATACTTATTACCTGAACAAAAATAAATTGTTACTAATTCTAACAAGTCTTCTAGATACAATGTCCTTCAGAGTGCAAGTACGTGCAAGTACAAGACATTAACAGATATTCATTCCCTCCGACCTGTTGGGTGGAGAAAAAAAAATCAACAGACAAAAATGGAAAATGACTGCATATCTTCAAATCAAGGGCTAGCAATCACAAGTGGCTGCCTCACCTCTGCCCCCTGATCACGGGAACACCTTGTGTAAAACAGTCAGCACAGTAATGTGCCCACACTGGAGTCCTGAAATTAAAATGTCAGATTTCAGATTTGCCTGCAATCTTAACCCACTGCTATTAGTTTTGTTTCTGGAGGGACGGAGTGCAACAGCTGATGTCATTGTAAATGAAAGACTCAGTGAGGTGCAAATGAACAGCACAGCTAAAAGTACAGATAACCTGGGTATCAGAAATTCAATAGACAGTAGACCAGAGCAACCTACAGCCTTCGAGCATCAGCGTGGGAGCTCCATACTGGATTACATTAAAGCCAAGAGCTGAAAAGATTTAGAAGTAGACTTGTGTCTGGCCTCCATTAATGGAAGAGGTATGCATTATATTGCTTCCCAACTCCAGTCCTGGGCACTGTCCTTCTTTTTGAACTAGGGAGGGACATTAGAGGCGAGTTTTTAACTGAACCTTTCATCGACAGGAAAGGTGGAACAATGGAAAATGCGGATACCTGTGAGGCTCTGCTGGAAATAAGGAGAAGCGTCACTTTTGTACGAGGCGTTTGGTTCCAGAGGACAGGATGTTAGCTCATCACAAGGTAGACAAAGATTCTATCACACACACTCACACCAGCGCCGGGTTTTCCAGAAGCCAGTTAACCTACCAGTATGTTTTTGAACTGTCAGAAGAAACCAGATTGCCTGGAGGAAACATAGAAGAACATACCAATCCCATGCAGATAGCACACTAGGTCCAGAATTGAACCCAGGGCTTGAGCATTGTGAGGCAGCAATATTAACAACCGTGCCACCATGCTGTCTGCAGCTGTCTACAGCTACTTATAGCAAAAAAAAAAAGATAACCGTTTATTATTTATATTTTTTAATAGGAAAATTTAGAATGGACAATTTATTAAAAAATGTTTTGGGCAAAGGATCTTTAAACACATCCTGCAACGGATGGTCAAGTGCTTTACTGTTCAATCAGTGAAAATGGCATGCTGGCTCTACATCCCTGCAAATGCAAAGCCACACGTTTAAAAGGGTCTAATTTCCACCAGCGCTTACATGGCCTTTTGCAACCAAGGGCAGAGAAATATTGCGCCTCCTGAAAAGATTTGCTGTCGCTCCCCCTGGTGGCCCAAAGCGCACACACGCGGTTTAAAACTGCCAGCCCCTCATTTCCTCATTCCTCCTTGAGCACTTACCCAGAAGTGACTTCCAGTCTAGAAAGAGCTGGATGGGATCATTGGATCACTTGACTACAAACTACCAATGAGCTTGATGGACTAAATGGCCTCCTATTGTTTATAGTTGTTCTTACGTTCTTATTAGGGTATATTAGAGCCGGAATCAGCAAGGAGGTTTCAAAATCCTCTGTTGTCCTTCAGCCTGCCCAAGAATCTTCTTTTTCCAGGCAAATGGCTTCTTTTGCCAGAGGCATCGGCTAAAAGAAGGGCGATACGGTTTCTGATTACAAAAGACTTTTATTACTAATGACTTATTTTTTACTTGAGTTAAAACACAGACAAACGGTCACTTACAGATCTGATTTCCGACACTCACTTCTGAAATACAAATCAAACTTGGACACAGCCTGAAGCAGGTCAGAGACTCATATTTGCCCAAAATCAAAATGAGACCTCGAGGCTTGGAAGAAAACAGATTTAAGATGACTCGGGTGGCTTCCAGGTGTTGTCTATGGCCCCAGACAAAAACTCAGATGATGGAAAATAGACAAATATTTTGGGGGGCAAAAAAAGGGAAAAGGCTGGGCTTTTGCGGGGGGGGGGGGCTTCATTAGTCTGTACGGTTTAATACAGAAAGTATTAAACAGAAAGTATCCCGGAAGTTTAGGTACACACCTATGAAATATCAGATGAATAATCAAGTCACCTGAATACCCAGGTATTCTGTATCCTTCTGTTTTCTGGCAGAGCTATCCAATACGCAGTTGCAGGATAGCTGGACCCTTTTCTGGAAAACAACAGGCGCAAGGCAGGATATGCCCTGGTCACAGGCTGACCACAGGGCACACACACCAGGGCCAGCTTTCCCAGAAGACAATTATCCTCCCAGAATGTCACTTGACTGTAAGAGGAAACCCCCGCGAACACGGGGAGAACGTACAAACTCCACACAGATAGTGCCCCAGGAATCGAACCCAGGGCTCCAGGGTTTCAGGTCTGCCAGGACCCTGCTGGGGATAGAACCAGCGATTGTTAAAAGCTCCCTTTTCACATTGAAAGTCAAGTACGTGAACTATAGAACTGTTCATATAACTGTCACACATACACTTGCAAGAAAACGTTTGTGAACCCTTTGGATTTCTGCTCATATAAATCTGAATCCCGGAGGGCCTGGATTAGGGTTACTATGTCTCGTACAGTTGCAAGGAAAAGTTTATGGACCCTTTGGAGTTACCTGGATTTCTGCATTAATTACTCATACAAATGTGGTCTGATCTTCAACTAAGTCACAATAATAGACAAACACAATCTGCTTAAACTAATGACACTCAAACAATTGTACTTCTTCTTGTCAGTATTGAACACATCGTTTAAACATTCACAGTCCAGGTTGGAAAATGTATGTGAACCTCTAGGCTAATGACTTCTCCAAAAGCTAATTGCAGTCAGGTGTTCCAATCAATGAGATGAGATTGGAGGTGTGGGCTGGAGGTGCCCTGCCCTATAAAAAAGGCACACAAAGGTTGTGTTCTGACAGAGTCTGCTCTTCTCAAGAAAGAGGAGTGTTTATGTGAACCTTTT
The DNA here is from genome assembly GCF_059453375.1 of Lepisosteus platostomus. NCBI lineage: Eukaryota > Metazoa > Chordata > Actinopteri > Semionotiformes > Lepisosteidae > Lepisosteus > Lepisosteus platostomus. Next base: position 7,290,554 of record NC_142635.1, on the reverse strand, counting down.
CCTTATCAAAAGGAATATCAGAGGACCTTAGAAGAATTGTAGAGATGCATAAAGCTGGAAAAGGCAACAAAAGCATTTCTGAAGTTTCTGGCTTCAACAGAAGGAAATTTGTGTTCTAGAATGGCCAAATCTGAGTCCAGACCTCAATCCAATTGAATTGTTGTGGCATGAGCTGAAGAGAGCTGTTTACTCAAGGAATCCTAAAAATATCAATGAACTGAAATTGATTTGTAAGGAGGAATGGTCTAGAATTCCTCCTAACTGTTGTGTAAGTCTTATCGGCAGCTACAGCTACAACAGCTGCATGTTTAAAGGTTATAGCTGCTAAAGGAGGTTCTACCAGTTACTAAATACAAGGGTTCACATACGTTTTCCAGCCTGGACTGTGAATGTTTTAACTGTTTAATATTGATAAGTACAATTGTGTCATTAGTTTAAGCAGATTGTGTTTCTCTATTATTGTGACTTGAAGATCAGACCACATTTTTGTGGGTGATTAATGCAGAAATCCAGGTAACTCCAAAGGGGTTCACAAACTTTCTTGCAACTGTAATAGAAAATCTTTCATTTAAAGACAATATACTTGAATTAATCATCCAGGTGCTCTCTGGTATAGGAGAATGGTTATGGGGTGTGTGACACTATCTGGAAGGAACCCCAAACAAAGTTGCAGGGGTTTTCTGCTAGTTACTTTTGTGTTATGTTTTTGGAGACACCAACTGATTAACCAGAATATTCTGAGATGGTAACTGTATATGATTATGTAAGACTAACTGATACCTCCACTCACATTTCTTCATCAATGTTTTAGGAGCCCAGGGCTCAAACGGACACCTATCCGATTAGCAAGAGATCAGGTACCCTGAGAGTGCCAGATCCCTCTTCCTTTCCCCCAGTTTGGACTTCTCTAAATCTTTTAGAGATGAGTGGTTGAAACTTTCATTTTAACCCACGGATCCCGAGAGTGACGTTTTAAGTCGGATGCACATACAGGGAAGGTGGCTGCAGGCTAAAAACTTGTTTTCTAATACTGACCAGTGATCTAATTTAAAGAAAACCCGTGCGTCCCGGGTTTAGCCTTTTGCAACACGCATTTTAGGGGAGATATAGGAGACGGTCTCCAGGTGCCCGCACTGCATCTCCAGATCAGATATATTGCTGAGGTCAAACCATTTTTTTTTCTTGCTCCAGCGAATAGCGGGCCGGGTGTTATTTCTCGCGTCAGACGGTGCAGGCGACTGGGCCTGCGCTGGAGGAAGGCGCTCCTTCTCCTGCCGGCGAGGAGCCTGATTGGTGCACCCTGCGCCCGGAGATGCGGGCGGCGAGGTACTTAGCGAGACGCCGGTGTTGAAGTCGCTCTCAGTGTGCAGCTCAGGACGCAGGGTAGCAGCTCGGAAGGCAGTGCCAGACAGCAGCCCACGCAGGTAATTCTACTTCTGATCGTGCTCGTTCCGAGTGTGGTGGGGGGCACCCTTCGTGATCTTTCCCAGTCCCGGACTTACTCTTTCCCATCAGACGATCGGTGACATTTGGAGACCTATTTGGGGAGCCAATTTGTGCTAATTAATTATTTTTTTTTTACCGTAACGGATGAGATGATCGGCCCCGCCGCAGTAACCTTTGTTCAGGTTGATGCAAACCCTGGACAAGCCAGGCGCTTAGGGACTTGGGGACAATGCCTCTACCCTGTGGTCCCTTTGCGGGGGTGGCGCGTCGTGCATAGTCCTTTTTTCGGGGGGAGGGTAAAATATTCGTGGTCGATGCTGCTGCTGATCTTTGTTATAAGGAGCAGTCGCTTCTCCCTGGCGATCACGCGGGACAGTGGGGTACCCCACAGCGCTCCGCAGAGAGGGTCACCCCCGTGCGCTTTCCCCTGGGGGGAGTTTTAGAAAAGGAAGAGGGAGAGTCGGCGTCCTGCGGCACCTTCCCCGCGTGTCCTTGGTGGGGGACACCGGGGATGAGCGCTGGTAATCGCATTATGTCTTTCTGCAGGTCCGCGGGCAGTCTGGGATGTGCAGTGTGCAGCCTTTTTTTTTTTACACCGCCCTTAAAGAAGTCCCCCCCCCCCCCCCCCATTCTCTATCCTCCATCCCCCATCCCCGCACATGCGGTCTCGCACGTTACGCAGGCTTTCAGCCGGGCGGTGCGCAAATGCGGCTGTTACAAAAAGCCGGTTACTAGTTAAAAGGTTTCGCTTCTTTTGTTAGCGAAAACCGTTTACCCGCTTCCATTACCCCCTTGTACGAGTGATCATAAAGAGTATTATGCAATTTTTTTTTATAAACGCAATGGAGTTCGCAGGGGCTCATCTCGTCTCCCGGAGCCCTCGTGGAGTGCCGTGGGCTTCGTAGCCCACGCAGTCATGATCGGCAAAAAAAAATAATAGTTTAGGAACAATAACCATATTTGTGAGGTTCACTCTTTCTCTCAGGCTATAGCAGATTGCGAATCGGGATCCCAGCTCTGTTCGGATAACTCCTCCTTCACCCGCTGGGGCGATCGCTCTTTTAATTCTGGCAAGGGGGGGGAATGCAGGGATGTGATCTGGTTCGGGTATACGCTCTTTGCAAGTCAGCGGGGAGACAATAACAGTAACCACAGGACTGGTTGGTTATGTGACCTTGTGTGACAACGAAGCCAGTTACATCATGCTTAATAATTTAAACCCATTGGTTGTAGTTGTACCTTCGGAGTACTTCTTAAAGGGCTCAATACAAAGTATCGTGTTAAGAAATGTAAAATGGTGTATAATCATCATTCTAGGCTTTTAGCGGTTTGACTGGCCTGCAAAGGTAGGGGTATTATAAGCAGACTACATGGTTTCAGAGAGCTTTTGTTGGGTAGGAAAATGAATTCTAATGTATTCGTTGTCCACCAGGGGGAGGTCTAATGCTTAGACTTTTGTGAGCAGGTAGGCGGTATCGCCCCCTATCGGCAATGTGGTGAATGTAGCTCTGTGTTTTCTTGTCTCAGAAACCATGTCTAAAGGAACAGCAGTTGGAATCGATCTGGGCACAACCTACTCCTGTGTAGGTGTCTTCCAACATGGCAAAGTGGAGATCATTGCCAATGACCAGGGCAACAGGACCACACCCAGTTATGTTGCCTTCACCGACTCCGAGAGGCTGATCGGTGATGCAGCAAAGAACCAGGTTGCAATGAACCCCACGAACACTGTATTTGGTAAGTCTGGATTTCTGTTCAGTCTTGTCCGATTGAAAGTGCAAAAAATCCACTTGGTCCCTGATAACAAATTAAAATAGCGTATTTCATTTCTTGGAAAAACTTCAGTTTGAGTGCAATGCATGCGACTTCCGAATTAGAAGTTGCACCTCTTCCTCGGTGTTCGCTGTGATGAAGTCTATTCCTAAGCCATTCGTAGTTTCCACCGGAGGTTGAGAGACCAAAGATGGCCCAAGTACCTTCCTTGGATGTCTGAGCGAGCACCTTTGTAGGTCCTTGTAGAGCAGAATTGTGTTTTTGTTTCTGGAAGTTGTTTTTTTCTGACTTTAATGTCACTTGATTTTTGACAGATGCTAAGCGCTTGATTGGCCGGAGGTTTGAGGATGCCGTGGTCCAGTCGGACATGAAACACTGGCCGTTCACTGTGATCAGCGACAACGGGCGTCCCAAGGTGGAGGTTGAATACAAAGGGGAGACCAAGAGCTTCTACCCTGAGGAAGTCTCCTCCATGGTGCTAACTAAGATGAAGGAAATTGCAGAGGCTTACCTTGGAAAAGTGAGACATCATCCATTTTCTAACTGCTTTATCAAGTACAGGTTTGCAGGGGAGCCAGAGCCTATCCCAGCAAGCAACAGGCACAAGGCAGGGTACACCCTGGACAGGACACCAGTCCATCACAGGGCACAGGCACACAGCCACACACACTTACACCAGGGCCAGTTTTCCTAGAAGCCATTTATCCCACCAGCATGTCTTTGGGGTGTTAAAGGAAAACGGAGCACCTGGAGGAGTCCCAGGGGAACATGGGGAGACCATACAAACTCCGTGCAGAAAGTGACATAATTGGATGAAACATCTCTTCTCCAGTTTGAATTAAAAATGTATTGCCTCTTTTTTTCCCCAGACTGTAACCAATGCTGTCATAACTGTGCCAGCTTACTTCAACGATTCCCAGCGCCAGGCTACAAAGGATTCTGGGACTATTGCTGGCCTCAATGTACTGCGAATCATCAACGAACCCACCGCTGCTGCTATTGCCTATGGCTTGGACAAGAAGGTAGGTGTTAACCCCATGGAGAGACATTCAAGGTGCAAACTTCATTGAACACTCTTCCCCTGATTGCGGTTATTGCAGTTGCCTTCTCAAAAAGTTCAAATTGTCATGTGGAGTCTTCATTGAAAAAACGATTATTAAATTTACTTATTCCTTTCTCTCAAAGTGACAAAAATATGCCTTAATGTGCACTACAAGTAAATAGAAAATAAAGTTATTAAGCCTATAATAATTATTTGAGACCACAGGCTGACATATGTAAGAAGTTATAAAAAGTGGCTTTCTCATTCCCCCTCGGAAAGATGTTCGCTGTGATGAAGTCTATTCCTAAGCCATTCGTAGTTTCCACCAGAGGTTGAGAGACCAAAGATGGCCCAAGTACCTTCCTTGGATGTCTGAGCGAACACTGATCTGAAAATCCCGTCTTGAAACGCTACTCTTGAACTGCTAGTATAAAGTCTTCTGGTTTTTCTTAGGTTGGTGCAGAGAGAAATGTTCTCATCTTCGATCTTGGTGGAGGCACCTTCGACGTCTCCATCCTGACCATTGAGGACGGGATCTTTGAAGTGAAGTCTACTGCCGGAGACACCCATCTGGGCGGAGAAGACTTCGACAACCGCATGGTCAACCATTTCATCGCCGAGTTCAAGCGCAAGTACAAGAAGGACATCAGCGACAACAAGAGAGCTGTCCGGCGTCTCCGCACCGCCTGTGAAAGAGCCAAGCGCACCCTGTCTTCCAGCACCCAGGCCAGTATCGAGATAGACTCCCTCTACGAGGGCATCGACTTCTACACCTCCATCACCCGGGCCCGTTTTGAGGAGCTGAACGCCGACCTGTTCCGTGGCACCCTGGACCCGGTGGAGAAGTCCCTCCGCGACGCCAAGCTGGACAAGGCCCAGATCCACGACATCGTGCTGGTGGGCGGCTCCACCCGCATCCCTAAGATCCAGAAGCTGCTGCAGGACTTCTTCAACGGCAAGGAGCTCAACAAGAGCATCAACCCTGACGAGGCTGTTGCTTATGGCGCAGGTAATAAAAATAGAAACCTGACTAGTGTTTGTAATTGTAGCTCCTTGGTCGGGTTGTTTAAACTTTACATGACGCACTTTCAGTTTGGGTTTTCGGTTGTCATCCATCGCAAATGGATCTCGCTGTGATGAAGTCTATTCCTAAGCCATTCGTAGTTTCCACCAGAGGTTGAGAGACCAAAGATGGCCCAAGTACCTTCCTTGGATGTCTGAGCGAGTGCAGAGTAATGCGTCGGCCTCTCTGGTGAAAGCTTGCCCGGTTAATAACAACCTACTTTGTGTCCTCCTGTACAGCTGTCCAGGCTGCCATCCTGTCTGGGGACAAGTCTGAGAACGTGCAGGACCTGCTGCTGCTGGACGTCACCCCTCTGTCCCTGGGTATCGAGACTGCTGGTGGGGTCATGACTGTCCTGATCAAGCGCAACACTACCATCCCCACCAAGCAGACGCAGACCTTCACCACCTATTCTGACAACCAGCCAGGTGTGCTCATCCAGGTAAGGATACTGCAGCTTATGGGAGCCCTGTCATTGTTCGCTGTGATGAAGTCTATTCCTAAGCCATTCGTAGTTTCCACCAGAGGTTGAGAGACCAAAGATGGCCCAAGTACCTTCCTTGGATGTCTGAGCGAACCCTCTTTACAATAACTTGGAGCCGCCTATAAGCTCCCCCTCCCTATATATTTCCTGGAGTCTACCTTGCTTAGATTGTTTTTGACTTAATGTAGTAACATTGCTACTGGATGTCTTGACAGGTATATGAAGGTGAGAGAGCGATGACCAAGGACAACAACTTGCTGGGCAAGTTTGAACTGACCGGCATCCCTCCAGCTCCCCGTGGTGTTCCTCAGATCGAAGTCACTTTTGACATCGATGCTAACGGCATTCTGAACGTCTCTGCGGTCGACAAGAGCACTGGCAAGGAGAACAAGATCACCATCACCAACGACAAAGGTACGCTTGGTTCAGTAGCCTGCAGCTCAGTGTGAGGCTGTCTGTGATGAAAGCAGTCTGGCTTCATGGGCTGTTTTTCTGGATGCAGGTCGTCTGAGCAAGGAGGATATTGAGCGCATGGTGCAGGAAGCCGAGAAGTACAAGGCTGAGGATGATGTGCAGCGCGACAAGGTCTCATCCAAGAACGCCCTGGAGTCCTATGCCTTCAACATGAAGTCCACCATTGAGGATGACAAACTGCAGGGCAAGATCAGTGATGAGGACAAGCAGAAGATCCTGGAGAAGTGCAATGAAGTCATCAGCTGGCTGGACAAGAACCAGGTATGGACTCCTCCTTGGAACTGAATCATAACTGAAACTCAACTGACCTGTACATGGGTCCTAGTTATTGGATTTAAAGGTGTATGTTGGGGATTCATGGGATTCCCCTGGCAATGAGCCTTTATCTTGTGTTCGGTTGAACTTAGTGGAAGAGCAAGTTCACGTATTGCTCAACACCGCAGCAAAACGTTCTAAAAGTTCTGCGTGGCTTTCTGATTAACTTTCCCTCATTTCTAAAACATGCAATTGCTATACATTGTGGTCCGTTTAAAAACAAAACTTGGAAACCTCTTAGTTCTTAATTTTTTCACCCCCCTCCCCCTGTTTCGAAAGTAGAATAAAGCCGTTCGAACGGTGCGATAACTGTGACTTTTTTTCCAGACGGCCGAGAAGGAGGAGTACGAGCACCAGCAGCAGGAGCTGGAGAAGGTGTGCAACCCCATCATCACCAAGCTGTACCAGGGCGCCGGAGGCATGCCAGGGGGGTTCCCAGGGGCTGGGGCAGCTCCCTCTGGTGGCGGCGGTGGCGGCTCTTCAGGTCCCACCATAGAGGAGGTGGATTAATGTTAAGCGATCGATGTACTGTAACCCCAAGGACTCCGATTGCAAGCCAAGGCTGGTCATTGGCTGTCCACTACTCGTACCGATGTAAGCTGCTATGATTGAATTGCTGAAGCACTAGAACCGCTGCACTGCAGCTGGCAGTGTGGTCAATGTAATGCTGAAACTAGTTCACACTGGCCATACGTTTTAAATCCTAGAAAATTAAACTTCTACCTGAAATCTACCATATCTGGGGTGCTTTTATTTTTCCTCGTCCTCCTTTATATTTTTCTGCATGCCTCTTTCATGGCCTCCTACCCCACCCTGTAACGCCCTCGTCTCAGGCTTGTCCTGCATAGGGTCTGATAGTGTCGGCTCAGGTGGGGGCAGGTGTCTGACAGATGTTTTTGGGAAGGATTAAATCGAGTTTAATTGGTCAAATTAATCAGTTTTCAGCTTTGTGTCATAGGACTAACTAGTGCTGTCCTGGGTTCTCTTACTTCAGTTTTTATTACTGGGACAAAGGTCATTTGTTGTAGCTAATGATTAAAGGAGGTTGGAGAATGTAGTAGTGAGGGTTAATCACATTCAGCCTTGGGAGCAATGAGGAAATAACACTGCAGTGAAAAATGCAAGATAGTCCTTCAGGGCATTCCAAAGACCAGTTCATCGACATTACTAAACACTTTCCTCCTGGTGTCATGTGTCTTGAGCATGAGCCTATTGTCACATCAGCATCACAGAAATAAATCTACAGAAAAATGATCTACTAAACCTTTATTAAAGCCCTACAGGTGAAATTGTGGAGACTGTGAGCACTCTGAGGACTGCTGTGAGACAGGTTTGACACACGAGTCTGCCTCTCAGACGCCACAGTACGAGAGTGTGGAGACTGGGTTCGTTTCAAACCATCGGAGAAACAATAACGAAATAAATATTCAGGTAATGAGAGTGAGACAACGTCCTCGGCTCCCTTCAGGCTATAACGATGCTCAAGCACCCTGAGCACCCAGGTAAATCACAAAGCAGCAATATATACATCCTTTTTCTATCTGCTTTGTTCAGTGAGGGTCACGGGAGGGAGCCGCAGCCTATCTCGGCAAACAACAGGTGCCTGCAGAAGGCATTCATCGCAGGGGCATACACAAGCACGCCTTCACTCACACCAGACCCCAGTTCACCTACCAGAATGTCTTCGGTCTGGGAGGAAACCCATGCAAACATGGAGAACATGCTAACTTCCCACAGATGGCACCCCAGGAAGTTGACCCCGGACACCAGTGCTGCAAGGCAGCAATAATAATTCCGCTGTGCTGCCCATCTTCGTAACGTTTTATTATTTGCAATATATGGAGCACTTTCCATGGGATTCAATGACATGAGGTTCTCTTGGAATGCTGCCTGTGTGGACTGGTGAAGGTCTCTTCCTCTCGCATGTACAGCACTGTAGTGAGGTGGTCAATTTATTTTTGTTCTAATGAAATAAATTAAAATACATTCAGTGTGAGCTCTTCCTTCCCAGGAAGTAGACTGGGGGACTTCACAAGTCTGATTAAGCACATTGAAATGCTCCAGAAACAGTTTCCTTTTCCAGAAACCGTTCCTCCTACACAAGTTTCCTTTTAATAATCAAGACAAAGAGACAGTAAACATGCAGATGTGTGTGCTATATTTTGACATAAGAATCAAAAGAATTAAAAATTTTAAGATTTCTACAGTTACCATTAACACAGAGAAGGCATCAATTCGTATCCTGAAACTTGCCTAACAGGTGTTTATTATTTTTATTGGGTTTAATCCACTTCTAAGGGTTCCTTAATTGTTAGGATCACTTCATATCTTTTTGTTTTTCTTAAATATTGATTCATTAGGTCTGTTTTTTTTTCCCTTAAAGGAGTGCATTGAACAAGTGTCAGTAACGTCTTTTATAAATTCAAGAACAAATTTGCCACAATAAAAAAATGAATCCCGGAGGGCCTGGATTAGGGTTGCTATGTCTCGTACAGTTGCACAAAAAAGTTTGTGGACCCTTTGGAGTTACCTGGATTTCTGTATTAATTACTCATAAAAATGTGGTCTGTTCTTCAACTTAGTCACAATAATAGACAAACACAATCTGCTTAAACTAATGACACTCAAACAATTGTACTTCTTGTCAGTACTGAACACATCATTTAAACATTCACAGTCTAGGGTGGAAAACGTATGTGAACCTCTAGGCTAATGACGCAGACCTCAGCCCATTGGAGTTGCTGTGGCATGACCTGAAGAGAGCTGTTTACTCAAGGAATCCCAGAAATATCGATAAACCGAAATAGATTTGTAAGGAGGAATGGTCTAAAATTTCTCCTAACGGTTGTGTAAGTCTCATCGGCAGCTACAGGGAATGTTTGGTGGGGGTTTTTGCTGTTAAGGGAGGTTTTACCAGTTACTAAATACGAGGGTTCACATAGTTTTTCCAGCCTGGACTGTGAATGTTTAAACAATGTGTTCGATATGGATGAGAACTAAAGTTTGTGTTAGTCTATTGTGACTTAATTGAAGATCAGATGACATTACTCATAAAAATGCAGAAATCCAGGTAATTCCAAAGGGTTCCCAAACCTTGCAACTGTATATGTTTTATCTGAGTTTAACCTCACAAGTATTTCACTTTTGGCCACTACCTGCATGTGATGTGCCCTAACCATTTCCTGAAATGAAAATGTCACTTTCTCAGCCAGCCCCAGAAGCTGAGTGGGGAACAGTCACCACTTACCAAGGACTTGAGAGGACGATCCACAGGGACACCTTGACTACAGAGCGATCATGGGTAAGTGAAAGGGAGTCATGATCCAGGTGGGTTTTTGTTCTGTAGCTTTTTCAAATGGGTTGTCTTGCATTTGTAAATGTATTGAGCTAAATCCTGGATCCAACAGTATAGTTAGTTTCTTATAGATTATTTTTCCTGTGTCTAGGTCACTTTTTGTAATGTTTGCTCTGCTTTAAATGTGCCCTCTCTCTCTATCTCTTTCCTTCATTTCTACTCTTGGCTTTCAGTTAAATCATTAGCATTTTAGTCATATCTGTCAATGTATTTGGTGTTTCTGTAATTAGTGGGGACATGGATCATGTTTTGTAATGTAAGCAAGATCTTGTAGTTCAGTACTAGGTTATTGCTGGGAGACCTTCATAGGCTGCTCTCAGGGGCTTTCATACATTATACAAAATATGTACCTTTTGTATGAAGTATAATTCACAAAACCTTTCAGAAGTCACAGCAGTTGAATATTATCACAGGAGAAGCACACTGAGTGTTTGAGGGCCTTTGAGATTCCCTTGGACTTGTGCAGTAAAAACAAAAGTAGAAAAATTACATTTCAGCTGTTGAGCCCCCTTCAGTTGTGGAAACTTTTTTTCTAGTTCAAGTAGGGAGCTGTCAGCATGTGTAGGCTGCAAAGGAACAAGTTAAGGTTTATTCCAATGGTGAAAAGGGAATTAAACAAACGTGATTTTGTACATGGTTTTGTTGGCTAGCTGGCATTAAAGGAGGGTTTAAGATCTTTATTTAGACCTTTGGCATTTTCAGTTTGTGAGATCTGGAAGGTTGTGGTTTTGATCTCTCTGAGAAACAGAACTTCTTTATATAAAAAGGGGAAATGCACATCAAAGTAGAAATTTGGTGAACCTTTTGTGTATATTCCATTGTAGTTGATTTCTCATTTTCAGTGATGTTTATCACCTGCCATGAATACACTGGAATTTCACCTCACATGCTTACATGGAGAAGCAGATACTGTACAGTACCTCCATTGCTGAAACTACACCTGGCTACGTTTTAACAATTGCATTTCTTTAGGCACCGGAGTCCTGCTTTGTAATGGCATTGAAATCACAGGATTTTACCTGGAATTGAGATGCAAAACACTTTTAAAATGGGCAAAAGTGGGATCCTACATCCTATTTAACAAGGATTGTGTTAAGGACTTAAAAATACTCTTTAAAATGTACACTAAATGGGTATCACTAGCCAGAAAAGACAAAAACAAGATTTCAGGGTAATGGTTAAAGTGGCTGGGTTTTAAAAGGAGAGAAAAAAAGTGAGACGGTTTGACCATGCCAATCAAAAGAATAGACTGACTCCATGAGATTCCAGCTTTTAACAGAATAAGTTACATAAACTCTGAATAAACAGGTCTCAAACTTCTGCTAAAATATCTAGTTAACTATTATGGCATTGAACTGGATAACTGGGTAGTTATTGCTCTAAATTCATCTAGAGTAGAATTAATTGATTTAGTTGAAAGTCTGATTTTCTTTTTATTCACCTTGCAATAATATCCTCAGAGTTCTGTCAAGTTATACTGTCAAGAATCAAACCAAAAGCATAAGCCAGGATTTTCAAAACACTTGTGATTATCTTGAGATGCTTTGTCTTGTTGAGATGAATGTTTGTTTTGTGGCTATTTATGGATCACCATGGTTAAAACATGGATCCTTCTATAAGGTATAATATGAAGATTATACTGTATATTTGATGCAATCTTTCACAAGATCGTTCATTTTTATTTGCAATCCTGTAGAAAATGGCCCTCAAGCTTTTGGCAAAATTCTTCCTTGATCCTATGAACAGATCTTTGACAGTTTGAGATATAAGAATGAGCAAGGGGTCTGGATCAGTGGATAACACAGCTGTTCAGTGAGTAGCACTATTTACTGTAAAAATGTGGTAATCTTCCACTCGTTTCATTTCATTACCCCAAAAGGGAAATGTCAATCACATGAGGTTATTCCACTAAAGCTGATTAGCTAGACAAAAGGAATAAACCACGTTTAGAATCACTATCACTGTAGCAAACGACACAGATGGTCACGTACAACCTAAAATTGTTATGCACCTGTTTCCATATGTTGGCTAACAGGTGGTCAAATTCTTCCCGGGACTGGTTTTTATTTTCAGATTTTACTTATTTGTTTTGTATGTTCTGCTTTCAACTGCTTCTGCCTACTTAAAACTTTTGGGGGATATTTCTTACCTGCATCTATATAACCCAGCTCCTTCTACACAAGTGTAACATGAATAATGGCAGCATTGTGATCTGGCAGCGATTGTGGTACTGTATGTATTTCTGCTGGTTTCTGTCACGCCTCATGACACACCTTGATTATCCTGTCCGTTAAGTTGTAGAACTTGTTTCAGTTTTCATTCAGAAGCAGGTAAAGTTGGGTCACTCAGGCAACAGATTTAACGTAGGATTTCTTTTATTGCCTTGCCATGAAGTGGAAAGCTTGAGGAAAGGAGATTCCACATCTTCCTCAAACGCTTACAGCCTGGGCTCTTAAAGTAAGTAACTGGGACATTACTTTTCTATAAGGAGCTGGTGGCCGCCTTCATTTATGACTTGTTTTAGAGTTTGATTTCATTTTCTACTCTGTACTATAGGGCAAAGTGTGTGGATGAGAGATTAAAAATCCTTTTACATGACAAAGCAGAGGAGTATGTTTTTGTATTTGACGGGGTATGCTGCACAGAAACCAGTTACTTTACACTACAGTATGTACTTTTACAGTATATTATAACTTCTTTCTGTGCACTTAGTGAGGCAAAAGGCACATTTTCTGAATACCAGAACTATCAACTGGAACTGTAGCTTTTTACCCTGTTTTTTTATTAGTATAAGATATGAAAAAATGTCTGAGATCTACAAACAATTCTATCAATATAATATACAAAAATGTATTGGCATGTCAGGTTCTAAGAAAACAATAACTAAGCTAACAAACTCACTGGACTAATAGTCTTCGTTTGAATGTCTTTCACAATTTTTGCTGTGGAAAGTAGAAAGGTGGTCTTCACCAAAACTGGAGTCAGCCCACAGCTCACCTCTAACCTCGTGTTTTTATTTCCTAGTAGATGACTACTGAAGTATGAAAAAAGCAGTTTGGTTTTTAAAAAGCAACGTAACACTTCCTTTTCTTTCCTGTCACTTGCACCTGTTCCAGCAATTGACTTTTTAGCCAACCTGCCAGGTCGGTCTTCCTCGTTTGACAAATGCAGACGTCCGCAAATGATTACTTTGTGCTTCGTGTTGTGGCTGTTGTTCTTCTCCTTTGTTTCCCCAGGTAAGCAAGTCCCTTTTTGGTTCTTAAACGGTTAGGAAAGATCGCTCAGTCAGCATTTCTTCTGTGTTCACACTGACTTAGAAATGGCTTCAGAGTCCTTCAGGACGAGCTTTGACACGCACTGATGTAGCTGGTGACTGGGTTTTTCTTTCGGATTCTTCTGTCACATGTTTCTGTGCTCCGTTTCGGATTTCTCTTACCACAGCTTTTAGCCTGAAATGCTTTCTGTTCAGGTTCTCCAAGTGACCTGTCACCGCTTTCTCCAAAACTAGACCTAAATAAAATATAAGGCACCGATACTTGTTTTCCATGCTATGTAAAAGCATAAGACTCATTTTTAAGTACCTGATATTGTTGTTCTTTGAATCAAACTCTTTGCATAATGTCCATTCATTTTACTCTCTTCTGCCCATTTGTAAGTTGAAGGGAAGTTCACAGATAGTATTTGAAAACGAAAAGTGTCAATTGGGATTACAGCTCGTCTCTGTTTTACTTGGGTCACTTGACCTGTGAGTTCAGTAATCGGTGAGTGACGCCTGTTAACGACAGGCCAGTAGCAAGAGACTGAACTGCAGAACGCACCTTATCAAACAGCATGATCACCTCTAGGTTTGTAGTGACAACACATCCTTGCAAAGCGAAACTCCAAGGGCTTGTGAAGTGTAATTATGGTTTTGCTTCCTTTTTGGTCACAAGAATTCTTTATAGTCTATGGCCAAGCCTGGTGCTAAATTTTAATTTATCGTGGTTAGGACAACAGCTTTAAGAGAAGCGATTTCTCTGGGCTTCTTAAATTTTTTTGGTTATCTGTGGTTACTGGTCATTTGTTGAGGCTTTTATTATTGTTGTATGATTTTTGCAGTTACTAGAATAGTTTCTCCCCCCCCCCCATGACACCAAAATGTGCCTTCTCTTGATCACAGGCCAAAAACTTCGACAACATTGCTTGGCAGCTTGTTAAAACTCCCACAACTCTTTGTGTAAAGTTCCTCCTGTTCTTGGTTTGAAATCCCACTGCCAGTCGTTTGCAGGGTTACACCTTTTCAGACGTATCTTCATTGGTTTTTCAGTGCCTACAGGAGAAACCTTCCATGTTGGAAGTGAACGCAGTGCAGTCTGCGGGGAGCTGGGCAAATCTGTCTTCCTCTCCGTGAATTACACTCTAACCAGAGGAAAACAGCTGCTGGACCTTTCGTGGGACTTTAAAAAAGACACGGAATACTGGAAGATTTACACATTTAACGGCAAAAGCAAGTTTTTCAAGGACTATGAGAGCAGAGTGCAGGTGTTTCAGAACGGCTCCCTGCTCCTGGAAGCACTCAACTACTCGGATGCAGGTCGATACATCTTCACCGTGGCCGAGGAAGGAGGAGCTGAAAAGGAGACGACTGTGGAGCTCTGCGTGGAAGGTTTGTGCTGAGGGGTTTGGTGATAAGATCGTTTTCTTTAAAAAACAAACATTTTCTGGCAATTGTATTGGAAGTAATGTGCGCCTCGAAAAGGACTTTGGGGTTCTTTTTACGTGTTGAATTTGTCTTTTATCTTTCACCTTCAATAGATGCTGTACAAGAACCAACAATTGAACAGACTCCGGGAACAGCACATTCTGGGGAGACGGTGTCCTTAGTATGCAGGGCTCCTAACGTAGGAAACATGCAGTTGTACTGGCAGGGAGTCAATCTGTCATCAGCGTCATCAGAGACCAAGTTCTTGGAGGGGTTTCAGTACACCAATATTCAGATCACGGCTCACAGGTGCGATACATTTATCTGTGTGGCTCGGAACAGTGTGAGCCAGAAGCTGGCAAGGCACACGCTGAACGGATCCGAGGAACTTTGTGAAAATTGTGAGTTTTATTTTCCAATGTTACAGTTCCAATTGAACTGTACCTTAATCTTTTGTGGTTTTAAAATGTTTTGCTTGCATGTCAAGTGTAATTACTTGAAATTGAAGTAGTTACATCATACTAAACAGTATGTGTGCACTTGAAATCTTTTTGTTTAACACTGGCATAGGACTGGCTTCTCATCCATGGTGTAACCTGCCTTATATCTGCTGTCTGTGGGTCATTGTTACCCTGTACGGGAATAAACTGCTCTTCTAAATCATAGATGGGTGTTGTGTAACACAATGCAGAGGGTTATTGATCTTGCAAAATGATTTTTTTTTAAGTCTAAGGAATAAATCAGCAGGGAGAATGAATCATATTCTAGAGAAAAAGAATACAGTACATCCATGCTGATACGAGGGCTGTGCTTCGTGCATTGGGTTCGGGTCATAAACATAATTTCATAATTGCACTTAACATCAGTGGGAATGATGCAGTGTGCCAGATGAAGCCTGTGTTGTGAACCCTTGGGAGTGTAATGGATGCCTTTTCTCTGCATCACAGGTGATCCTCTGTGCACCGAACCCAAGCCATTGAGTATAGAACTTGTAGCTCTGCCCATTTTCCTGGTGGTCGTCTTCGTGACCATTGTGGGTATTGGAATCTGCTGCTGCCGCAAAAGGAAGTCTGGTAGGTTAATGTAAAGCAATATTGGACTGATTTAAGAGCAGCAAAGAAGTAAGCACACTCTAAAACTGGCAAATGGACATGATTAAATGACTTTCTAAACTTTGTGAAGAACTGCATTCCTATCTTTTTATCACCAAAAGGACATTAAATTGCACATAAAAATCAAGTTTCCGTTGCTGTACATTTTAATTCAAGAGTGAATGAGAACTCTGAGGAGGGCTGTAATGCTCATCTACTTAACTTAGAAAAACTTCTCTGCTAAGAACTGAGCCTCGGCAGACACTCGAGACCATACGTCCAAATCTGTGTTTTTTTTTTCAGACAACAGAAGATGTAAGGAAAAGGACACCTATTAAAAAGATGGTAATCCTATGATTTTAGAAGACAAACAAATACCCATCTGGAACAGAAATGTCCATCTGCATTGATATAAAGTTGAAGAAATGGTCTGTATGTCAGCTCTGTGGCCATTGGGCTGTCCGATTTCACCATGTATCACATTTAAAGGATATAAAAGATGGAACACGGGGGTGACTACGGTCTGACTAACTAAATCCATCCATCTATGGATGAAGGACAACCGAAAAACCACCATAACGCAATTCATACGATACAAGTCTGTTCCCTTCCAATAAGAAACTACTCTTACGTCCCATATTGGGTCCAGGAGTACTTGTGATTTGTCGAGCCCGTGCTCTGAAGTGTCTGGAAAATGTGAAATCCGTTTCTGTAATTGAAGTTCAGCAAAATAATATTTTCCCTAATCTCAATGGCCATAAAATGACAGGGAAATGAGCACTGTAGAGGAATAAACAATGAACTTGGATTTTACTAGTTACATTAACTGTGAAAATGTTTTGACATTATACAGTACAGTCACCTTTACTGTTTAACACTAGATTAGATTAAAATTGTTTAATGTGTGCGAGATTCTAAACGCCTTTTTTAATTCAACGTGTCAACACGCCCTCTAATGGTTAATGCTGGAAAGCTCTTTTATCCACAGAATGCTGGAGCATTCTGGACCCCTTCTTCTGAATGCTGGACCCCGATAGGGTCTTTCAGAACAATGCTATAATCATACAGACCCAAGAGTTGACTGTAGTTTTATAGTAATGTCTTCAATACGTTCCTATAACTACTTTTTTTTATGAAACCTTTTTTTCAACTGCTGAAACTTTTTGATAGAACCTGCTAGTTGAATGTCTATTGGACAGACCCCACCTCCCCTACCCTCCTACACAAGAGGATGTATCAATACCTTCCTATTAATACACACTATTACTTCAATATTGCTGTTATACCCATGTGTACTTCTTAATTGTTTTCTTTCTTTGTTTTTGTCTTGTATGTTGCACCGCTCGCTGCTTAAATTGTCCTCATGGGATGAATAAACTTTTGAATTGAATAGTTATACTGATAAGGAACTTGATCAATAAAATATTTTTTTGCACGAATGTAACGGTTGTCTTACATTTTCCACGTGTAAGCTTAGTTTTCCGTTTACTTAATCTCCTTGTTATTTCTTCCTATATTGTGTGAAATGATGCATCATATGCATATTTCACGGCTATATTAAAACACTTTTAAGAAAGGCACCCTAAACTTTTGTAGCTTCCTCCATAATATACCGCTTGGATTTAAATCGGTCTTCAAACAAAGAGGTACAGGTATATCACTTTTGTGTGTGTGTGTGCACAGTATGAAAATTTTACAACTTGAAACGTAATTCCGTGAATTTTCTAATACAGGCACAGTTATTAAAAAAGACAAATGCGTACTGTAGCCCAGAAATATAGAAGAATGCGCTTTGGTGTGAAGTATATCTCTTAAAGATTTCAACCTCAGTCTTCCACAGCCCAGGACTCTGCCCCTACGGCACATCTCCCCTTTATAAAAGGAAGTTTTCTCTTGCTAAGCGAAGTACAAAGAAATGTTCCTTTTCTAAGAAGAAAATAGGGCGGACAAATCGGTTTAAGTTCTCCAACCTACCACCAGCTCCAAGAAAGCACAAATATTTCCTTACACATACTCACAGTTAAAGCTTATTTTTTTTATTTTAAGATTAGTTTTACGATCCCAGTTGCACCTTGCGACTCCAGGTTGTTGACAACGTTTCTGGGGTGCAGTATCAGCTCTGCAGTCGACAGCTAATACAGCAACAGAGAGGTACAGCTACGCTTATGATATGACGCAAGAGACTAGAATTTAGCCATCAAAGACAGGCCAGTTAGATAAAGTAACATTCAATGAAACACAGTGAAAAAGCTGCAGTGGGAGAGTTCATAACAGATCGATGCACGAGGGTGGTGATGCTGATGCCTATCTGGGGGTTTTTGTACAATCATCTCTCTAACGCCAGGCAGGTGAAAAAGTTCTGTATTCATAAAAACGTCAAACGTCCCAAAATACGAAGAATCCTTTGTTTTATTAGAATTTCTACGACAAATGTTAACGTAACATTAACGTAGACAGGCAAAGAACCACTCTCCCCCACCTACAGAAAATTGCATTTAGCCACATCTGGGCTGACTGCAATGGACAAGATGAAAAAGATAACACGTGGGGCGGGGTCAGCGGACAAATTACTTCCGGGTGAAGCGGAACAACGTGGTTTGTGCAGCGAGCTTAGGAAACGTCTAGAAGTCGCTGGAGTTACGAGGGCACAGCCTTTAAAATAGCAGGTGGCGTTCTCTGTTTTACTTAAGGTGCTCGAAACTGCGGTGTAGGCACAATGTCTGTAATCGCCGAAGAAGAAGTGCGGGGTGGAAGAGTCGTTTTTAAGGAGATAAGCGCGGAGGACGAGGACCAACAGCCCACGGAGATCGAGAGCCTGTGTATGAACTGTTATCAGAATGTATGTTAACGTGAACCTTTTTTTTTTAAGTGTTCACTAGTCCCAGACACAAGTCATTCAATATATTTGACCTCTTTTACAGAAACAAATAAAAGTGTTTTTTTTTTACTTGTGTCCCTGTTGGGGGACGAACTTTTGTTTTCCATCCGTGTTCGGTTTGGTTAGTCGCTTGTTGTCGTACCATCACTGTAAGTTCAAGCGACACGTGATTTTAGGTACCAACTGTGCACCGTTGGATAGTACAGTTTTCTCTCCCTCCTTTTTCTTTCATTAATCAAAACTGAAGGTCGGAGCAGTTAAACAAAAATCTCAGCAGTGGAGATGTAAAGACATGCTTGCGGCTCCTTAAAATAGTGCGAAGCAAGAGCTGTCATGCTATCAGGTTTTGTGGAGTGCGGTAGAGAGACAGCATGCTGCAGCCAATTTAATAGAGCTCCTTTAGCGACTTTTAAGCGTCATGCATCCTGACCGAGCGCTTTGGGCGGATTGTAAATCATTTACCAGGAGGTATTGACTTAAACGCTTGTCCCTTTTCTCCTGCAGGGGACCACCCGCCTTCTGCTGACGAAGATTCCGTTCTTTAAAGAAGTCATCCTCAGCTCCTTCACTTGTCCCAACTGCAACTGGTCCAACACTGAAATCCAGTCAGCCGGGCGCATCCAGGAGGAGGGGGTGTCATTCGCTCTCCTCGTCCGATCGAAACAGGTGCATCTCCATTTTAAACCTACTTGAAGCCTGCAGATGCCACTCATTGCACGATATGAACAATCCCCAGCCTCCCAAGAAGTGACATGCATTAGTGTGCAATGTAAAATGTGTTGTAAGCCTTCTCCTTATTTTCTATTACGTCTTACATTTCCTTTGGTTCTTTTGTTTTAGGCAGTAAATCAGAAGTCTCTCCCCTGAGTGTTATTGAATGGGAGGCTGTGTAGAAACCGATTTAGAATTGCATTCTGTATCCGTAAGATAAAAGTTTCCACAATGAGTTAGGCAAACACGTGGCTATATTGGGGTATGTGGATTAAGATGATGAATTATATATAATCCTGGACTTTACCTTTTAAGCAAATTTAATGTTTAAGAAATATCATGTATCTACGGAAAAAAATGACTGCAAACATGATGACTAGCTCTTTGCAGCGGTAGCTGAGCTCTTGTTTTTTTAAACTGCAGGATATGAACCGTGAAGTGGTTAAAGCCGACTGTGCTACAACACGGATCCCAGAGCTCGATTTCGAGATTCCAGCATTCACACAGAAGGGAGGTGAGTATGGCATGTCCTGTGATCCCGAACTACGAGGTTTTGCATGGTCTTATATATGTATGATAATAATTACGTTAAAATAGGTGGCTTACTAAAAGCGAAAAGATGCATGATTTTACGGGACTCTTTGAATACATTCCATTTTGTAATGTAAGGTCAGAGTTGTGGAGTTTTACTTGCCTTTTAATGTGCGTAGAATTTCGTGTGCGTGTACTTCATAGTGGTGAAAAGCTTGAGTATCCTTGCAGCCTTTAAAATGAATGAAGGTGACTTCGGTTTTGAGTGCACAATATCCTGGGAAATGCTCAGTACCATGTAAAGAGAAAAATGAGATCAGTTGATTGAGACCACACAGACCACTGAGCTGTGTGAAGGGGTGAATAACGGCAGCACCGGTATATACTTACAAAAGAGGTTGCTGGCATGCTGATTGTATGGCATCAACCAGTGCTCCACATCCTGAATGATTTGCCCCTTTTGTGTAACTTTACTAGCCCTGTCCACCATCGAGGGTCTCATTGACAGGGCAGTGGCAGGACTGGAGCAAGACCAACCCACAAGAAAGGTAAACCCGCAAACTGCACTGGTGTAATGTACCATATTCTCTTCTCTCCCTTTCGTTCTTACCCCCTGCTGCAGAATTGGTAAAAGGGTACGAAAACCTTTAATTTTCACACTGAGCCTGATGCACCTCTGTGAGGTTTTCTTTTTAAAACCGGTCCTTTTGGAGCAGGTTGTGATCATAATATCCGCAGGATCGTTTACAATCTTGCCTTTTCACCTCTCAACCTTTTTGAGTCTTAGTGCAGTGTTGCCCAACCCCGCATAGTTATTATAATTGTCATTGTTTTGCCCTTTTAAAACACGTTTGTGTGCATTTAAACACTCTGTGTCATTTCCTTTAAGACAACAGCGCCAGAGGTCGCCTCAAAAATAGATGAATTCATTGAGAAGCTGAAGAAGTTGAAAGATGTGGAAAGTCCTTTTACCCTGGTGAGTAGCTTTCACGAGCAGGACTGTTTTCCACAACCTGTTTTTTCTGCCTATATTTTGGTCCACCAGTCTCAAATCGTCAAAGGCAAGTAATGAGTAATTGGCAAACAAGAGAATGATTGTTGCTTTCATCTATTTTAATTTGATCTTTCAACAATTAAAAAATATGTAGTAAGACCATAGCAAAACATCTGTTTTGAGGTTCAGTGACTGGTAAAACTGTAGCAATGTTTTATTTGGAGGTATTTTTGTCTTGGGGAGCTTGGTGATTGAATTTCACTCTGTAACCCATTTTATAATGGTAAGGTATTAACATAATTAACATTAATAATTTTAATATCCTTGACTTTCATTCTGTTTTTTATATAAAATATTATATCACAGACGTCAATCCTGTGGCATTTTAGTCTTAAGTATGTCCAAAAGTAAATTGCAGTTTGTGATTTACAGAGATGGATAACGCACCAGAAATTGTTTTTAAAAATGTCCTAAATATGAAATGACCCTTTATACTTCCCTGTAATGTGTCTGTAGTTTATTTTCTAAAGAGATGGTATAATAGATCGTTGAAATTAGGTGAATCTGAATGCCTACATGGGAACATGGACTGTATAGCAGTTTCAAAAAAAGCTGAGAAGAAACAAGGTTTGTGCGCAATCACCTGAACATGCTGTATGACTTTATTCTATGCAGCTCTTTGTGACTTGTGCAAAACGTTTTTGCAGTATTTTGTAATGTGTTTTTGCTCCTTGTTATTGAAATTAGTTATTTTTGTGTCGTCTAGATAATTGATGACCCTTCAGGGAACAGTTTTGTGGAGAACCCGTTTGTGCCACAAAAAGATGAAGCACTCACCGTCACCCATTATAAGAGGACAGCCCAACAGGATATACAGTTGGGGTTAAAGGTGAGATGTCATGCTGTCAAGTTGTTTGGAAAGTAATTTGGAGGTGGCAATATAGTTTCCCAGCTCTGTGGCACTGGGCCTGTTTCCTGTAAGGAGCACCTGGTTGTGTGGAGCTGGGATTTTTGGAATTCTGCCTGGTGTTCAGATTTGCAGTTTTTTTTTTTTCAAATAGTAAGTGATAATAGACACTTACATTACTTTTACTTTATTGCAGGCAGACGACGACGATGAAGAGGAGAAACCTGGAAATGACATTGAAACCTTGCGAAACGAGGTGTGTGAGGTTACTTGACAAGGGGTTGCATTCTGTAAACTATGCATCATCAATTCCAAACAATCCTGACCCAGCAAGGCCATCACCCCCTCAAAATAAGAATGGCAGAGTTTTTCTTGAAACCAACAGCGACATCTTGCTGTACTTGTACAATTTCATCAGTACCTTGATGGCTGTAGTGTTGATTTTATTTTTTAAATGCACAAAGATGCGATGTAATATTGTTCAGCAGCTGTAAGCTAAAATATGATCACACATCTTTAAAAATGTTCTATATTTAAATACTGTTACATGTGACATATGTACATTTTTAGGCTATTTCTCTGCACCTGCAGGTGTGTGTTGCTTTATCATTTTTGACAAAATAGTTTATTGTACTTATGCTTTCATCTAGGAAATTGTGACGAATTACGCTATTGGATGTCTGTTTTGTTTTGTAGGTTTTGAAGTTTGATACCAACTGCCCAGAGTGCAACGCTCCAGCCTCCACTAATATGAAGTTAGTGCGTATCCTTCTGAGAAGCAAAACTGAGATCTTGAAATGCTTTTTAAGTTGCTGAACCAGCAGCGCCAGTAATTCAGAACACGCGTTCTTGCCCTGTAGCCCAGACATTCTGTTTTTCAACGAGGACGATAGTTCCTTGTTTAACTTGCGGCAGATTGCTCAGACAAACACATGATTTTGTATAAAAAAAACTAACCTACAAAGTTCACATATTTTGAGCTGGTGCAGTGCTTAATGATAAAATTGGCAATTCCAAATTTGAACCTGATCTGAAAACTGCTATGTACCAGTAAATTTCATAGTATTGTACCTGTTACACTATGGCTGACAGTACAACTATAGTCAAAAACAGTTAGTAATTTGCTACAGATAATCCTTAGGGTCTTAGTCCTGTATTTTTTTCTAAACTTGTAGTGCTTACCAGGTGACTAGCTGGTCAATTAGAAGTTAAAGGTCAGGGCAATCTTTGATTTCATTAAATCAGTAAAGCTTGGATCTAAGACTCTGAACTTGCAGCCTGAGCTGTGCTTGGGGTTACCCCTTTCTATACAGGATTTCTATCCCTAGTTGTACTCTTTTACTGTTCCGAGTAAAGCCTGTGTTAAGACAGGTTGAAAACGTTGGGTGTCTCTTCCTTAACAGTCTTGCTAGAAATTCCACATTTCAAGGAAGTGATTATTATGGCGACCAACTGTGACAGCTGTGGACATCGGACCAATGAAGTAAGGCTCTCTCACTAATTTTAAGATATCGCCCATCACAGTTAATTCTTACTCCAAGTATCTATCATTTACTTTTTCCTACAACGTTTATATTTTCTCGGAATATGAGATTGGATGCCCTGTTTCTTCGGCTAGTCCACGTTTATTCTAATGATGAATTTAGGCCAGTGTTGGCTTATTTTTAAGAAGGCTCGTGGGAGGTGATTTGAGCGATGTAGGCACAGAATGTGAGACTGGAACCAGTTCTTTGCTTTGGTGCCTTTTACCTGCAGTGCATTTACTGTTGTAAATTAGTCACTATTATTCATTTCATTGTAAAGGTGAAATCAGGTGGAGCAACAGAAGAACTGGGAACTAGAATAACACTACACCTCACAGACCCCTCCGACATGTCCCGAGACCTGCTCAAGGTAAGATCCTCGGACTTTTATTTCAGAGGGTCAATCCCAAAAGGACGATTGGAGCGATGTGCTCCTTAGGGCCTCTGACTCTTGGGAGGTTAAGCCTGCTACATCAACGTGTTGCATTAGGTAACCCTCTACTGAACCTGTAGCACTTTTATTATTTTACTGCTCTTTTACACAGATGCATTCAGTTCACATCAACTGAACTGTGAGTGAATGCGAGTCCATTTTTCTTTTGTGGTTTAAGTTAGTTATGAAAAATAAGAGGGACGGAACTGTTTCCATTCCCCGAGGGTAAAATTAACATGCTGTACTGTCCTTGAAAGCACGGCAGTGGGATGGTTTAGGATCTTGCTTATTTGGCTTATGTCATCAACACCCTTTTGTGAACGTACTAGTCAAAGAGATCTGGACATGGGACAGATCCAGTGCACGTGCCTGGATGTTGTGTACTTCACTGTGATGCATGAAGCCGCTCACCCTTGCATGCAGGATTACTGTGTGCTCCTCGTGTCCTGAGCTTGCTCTTCTGTATGTGTGTGTGTGCCGAGTGCAGTCGGAGACGTGCGGCGTCCACATTCCCGAGCTGGAGTTTGAGCTGGGTATGGCCGCGGTGGGGGGCAAGTTCACCACTGTGGAGGGGCTTCTCAAAGACGTCAAAGACTTGGTAAGTGCCTGCCCACGCACCTTGCGTCACCCTGTCCTGGAGTAGTTATCATCTGTCGTCCTCCGAAACGCTTTTGTCACGTGCTGTTTTATAAAGGAACAGGGTCGGACACCTAACACCTGAAGAAGGCTCCATGGCTCCACCTGTCAGCGTTACCTTCTTTGACTTGTTCCCTTTACCAATTCCCTTACACGGGCTGATACAGTTCCCTTCCCAAATGTTTATTTTAAGCTCTCAGTTTAGAAATGCCAGTTATTTCTTTTTTTTTATGCCTTGTCCGCTGAAGTAACTATTGTGCTGCACAGGAAGAAAGCAGATGTGCTTCTCCTTCCTGTCCTTCCATAATTCAGTTTTGCGCTTCTGACACACCTTTAATGCCTTAGAGGAGTGTTAGTTTTGACTGGAAGGTGTGGTGAGCCTCTCGCATCAGAAGCCAAAGTCTCTTCGTACAGTGTTAAAATGTCAAACTTGTTTTTATTAATCATGGAGGCCATCCTGCATCATTTTAAAGCTTCACAACACAGTCTTGAAAAATTAATTTAGACTTAGAAATGTGTTCTGAAAATAAACCAGAACTGTGAATTGTGTAAGACATAATGTGTACATAATTCAATTTTAAAAAGTCATTTATGCTATTAACCTTTTTGTGCTGCTCTATTTCAGTTGTCAAATTTTTTACATTTTCTTTAGATTGTCGATAAAAACCCCTTCACATGTGGAGACAGCTCCACTCCAGAAAGAGCCAAGAAACTGGAGCTTTTTGGCAAAAAGATCGACCAGGTGGGTTCTTTTTAAAGTGTTGCCTTTTACACAAGTATATTTTTAGCTGGAGACGATAAGGTGCTGTTGTGATCAGTGTGCTTGAAAACAAAGCGAATCCAGGTGACAGGAGGGCTTCCTCTGCAGCTGTACATGTTCCTCATCTAAGGAAAGATTTTGTGTTGTCAGTTGTGTGTGATTACTGAGTTGTGTGTGTGATTACTCTGTTCATTATAAGTCAATATTTATCTGTGTTTTTCAAGGAGGTAAAATAGAAAGGGAACTGTGTGCTCTTTGTCAATCCTTTCTGCTTTAAGACGGTCCTTTGCTTTGTGTTGATGTGCAAAGTGTTTTCTCTCTAGATCATTGCTGGAGAGATGGAGGCCCATATCATTCTTGATGACCCTGCAGGGAACAGCTATCTACAGGTAATGTTAACATTGGTTATTAACCCACATGAAATATTTATCTAAGCCGGTGGCACCTGGCTTGGAAAGTGTACCTACTGTTTGTGTGTTCCATGTTGACCCTTACAGTAGGTAGATCTGACACTATTGCTCTAAATATTTCAATTCGGCTAAACCTATTTTACATCCCATTTCGATAATTTAAGTACTTGGCAGTGTGAGGGTGTTTACAGAAAATTATTTAAATGAATGTGAGTATTTGGCATTGTTAATATTAAAGGAGAGTAATTCTACATTGGGAATAAGAACACCTAAGAATTAAGTGTATTGAAAGGTTTGTGGAGTGTTTTAGTCCCAGTAAAATTTGCCTTAACCCGCCTGGCTGGGGCCCCCTGCAGAGTGAGGAGAGACCCAGGGGCAGCTGCAGAGGGGGAGGAGGGCTGCAGGAGATGTATGCGAGGGAGAGAAGGGGATTAGGTTTGGTATTGATGATGTTTTAAGTGAGGAAATGATGGCAGGAGTGATTATGAATTACTGACAGCTGAGGCTGACTGAACTTGGCTGTTGTCATCCCTCCCAAAAGTTTGTTACAAAACTCCATTTGATAGTTGTACTGTTTCTAAATAGCTACCAGGTCTCCAAACTTGTAAAAATCATCATATTCAGCATTCTGTTTTTAAGAGGTGACATTTCTGTTGCCTTGTGAGGTAGCATGCTGGTGCTGTCCAGTTTTGACAACTGACTTGATAGAACATTTAACCGCAGAGACAGGTTTTGGCAATTGCAATCATATTCCCCCACAGCATAAGTTAATTTAAATCCATTACTCATTTGTAAACATCCTCTGAAGATGCTGTTTAACGCAGCCTGCGTACAAAGTAAGAAGGGGATGAAACCGTAGCTCATTTTTCCCATGTCCGACGGTTTGGAAATAATTTGTTTCTGTAGAATGTGTACGCGCCCGAGCCAGACCCCGAGATGAAGATAGAGAAGTACGAGCGAACCTTCGAGCAAAACGAGGAGCTGGGCCTGAACGACATGAAGACTGAGGGCTACCATGATCAGAGTGCCGACCGGTAGCATGACGAGGGCAGACAGAGACCACCCACATGGAGAAGACCAGGGAGGTTAAGGAGAGAGAGCTGTGCTGGTAGATATTTAAATGGTTTATTGTATAGTTGGGAAATATTGTTCCTAAGAGTGAGATCAAAGAATTTAAGTTTTCAACATGGATGGACAAAGGCCAAGCACTCACTATTTGTGCTGCCTGAACTCTTCAGCACTTTACAACAGTTATTATTGGGAAGACCTTTGTGTTCCTGTGTTTG
This sequence comes from Lepisosteus platostomus, assembly GCF_059453375.1. NCBI lineage: Eukaryota > Metazoa > Chordata > Actinopteri > Semionotiformes > Lepisosteidae > Lepisosteus > Lepisosteus platostomus. The sequence continues at coordinate 7,263,761 of NC_142635.1, read as the reverse complement.
CTGGGTATGAAGGCTTTTAAAGAGCTCTCCCAGGCTTATTTATAGGAGATACATTTTGTTTTTGTACCATGTTTGACTTATGTTTCCAAAACATCTTGCTTTTACACGTTTATTATCAGTATAAGAAAATTAAAAGAATGTGAAGTTTGAAACTGTGCTGTATATAAGTAGAATTAAGTAAAATCCTTAATTTGGAAAGGGAATCTTTTATGATTATCTACCTTTAAAATTTTGAAAACAATTTAATCAAGAAGTTTGTTTTTTTTTCCCCTGTAGGAAACACCCAACCTGCTCCAATATTTTCCCCTTACGATATTAAAAAAAAGCCAAATTAGTTTTGAGATTGTTATACATGTTTAATCTGCTACATTTTACGATATGTGTTCTGAAAGTTTTTTTTTTAAGTTGTTTGCATTGCACAGTACGTGAGAAACTACAGAATCGGTCCAAGATAATTCGTTTGAAAGTAGAAAGCTTTGGCTTTAACATCCACATTTATAGTTTGATGGGTTTGTTTGGGTAAATCCTTAATAAAGATACTAGAGGAATTATTGAACTAACTGTATTTGTCATCACTTATCAAAGGTCCAGTGCCCACTTCAGTTTGTCCTGAGATAATAGCCATCATAAAAAGACACCACTGATTTTCAGTTACTAGTGTCCAGGAAGACCTGCCGATAAAACATTTCACAGGGTTTTGCAATATTCTGGTCCTCTTGAACCCTGAAGCGGCATTGCCTGCTCTCAAAATATCACAACACAGCAGCATCTCCACCAGACCCCCCCTTTATGGTGTTGCTCATTTTGTTTTGGCAAAGCGGTGTGTGATACCTTTCGAGTTTCTTTGGTAGTTGTTTTAACAAAGCAGGTACAGCGTGAGGCTTACCAGAAATATTTCAGTCTGCTTTTGTGAAATTAACATACATGGTGAGAATCCAAAAGATTCGTTAGCTGCCCCTTAGAGATAAAATCAACATATATATGGATGCTGGTCTCAGATGGAGTACGACTGAACTGTGGTTAATGCTCTCATTTGATTTGTACCGTTGTAAACAAATTTAGCAATGTAGGATAAGGTGACGGGCATTTAAACGAACACTACAGCGCTGGCGCGCATGCGTTGGTTGCACTCTTTGTTTCTTCCTCTAAAAGAGGACCCCGGCGGTTTAGTGACTTTTTCTGAGGCAAAATAAAAAAAAAAACACACGAAATAAGCCCCCCGTCCGTTTAAAATTTCACAAAATGTCGGCTTCGTTTTTATTTACGAAATAAAACACCATTGTAAGCTTCTTGATATTACAACATTAAATCGACACAGTAAAACAGATGATGGGGCCATAACGTCACCAAGGTACACCTCCCCCGTCCCCCTCCAGCCACCATTCAAACAAACCCGATGGGGGAAAAAAAGCGCACCATGACAAACCCGTCAGGGTGCTCGGAGCAGGGCGACACTACGAGCAGTCAAAACGCCAACAGCTGCGCTCTTCGCCTCGCAGGAGAGAGGGCAGATGTCCGGGCGGCGGATCTGCGTAGCGCCTCGCTTGTTTTCCGCAGGGATGCGCCACCATTTTGGAAGAAGTCTATCAGGGTTTTTCGCCTCTTCTCTCTTTTTAAGAAACGGTAGCTGAAGAAACGCATTAGAGAAAAACAAATAGGAGAAGGGGGGAAAAAAAAGCCACCCCCCACAAAACATCGCGTTGTAATTTTCAGATCCAGATCCAGCAGGTTAAGTGCGGTGGTGCACCGTGCCACGGGCGGATGCCCCAACCCCTCCAGATCTGTACAAATTAAGAGACACGGCCTCTTCCCACGCTTGACCCCCCTTCTTATTGCGAAACCTCTGCTCCCCGTTTGGGACAACGACGGTCACGTAGTGCGAAGGGGGAGGGGGTGGTGGAGGTCGATCACACCGAGACGGGAGACTTACAAAGCCAAGCAAGTCTGCGTAAAAAAAACCAAGCCGTTTCACCCAGGCCCCAAAACCAGTTTAGGCTCCCCGGGCTCTCTCGTCTCGTCTACATCCATTTAAATAACGAAAAAGAAGCTCTTTAAATAAAAGTGGGCGGCTCTGAAAAGAGCCTTTGGGGGGGGGGGGTTGTTCTCGGATCCGGAGTCCGGGGTGGGGGGGTCGAGAGTGCCCCCTTTACTTGCTCTTGGCCGGCTTCTCGGTCTTCTTGGGCAGCAGCACCGCCTGGATGTTGGGCAGCACGCCGCCCTGCGCGATGGTCACGCCGCCCAGCAGCTTGTTCAGCTCCTCGTCGTTGCGGACGGCCAGCTGCAGGTGCCGGGGGATGATGCGGGTCTTCTTGTTGTCCCGGGCGGCGTTGCCGGCCAGCTCCAGGATCTCGGCGGTCAGGTACTCCAGCACCGCGGCCAGGTACACCGGGGCCCCGGCGCCGACCCGCTCGGCATAGTTTCCCTTACGCAGCAGCCGATGGACACGGCCCACTGGGAACTGTAGCCCGGCCCTGGAGGAACGGGACTTCGCCTTTGCTCTGGCCTTACCACCGGTCTTCCCCCTGCCGGACATAGTCTGGGAACAGATGCGGGAATCACAAGGCTACTCCAACAGAAGCAAAACAAATTGAACTAATCTCCTACTTCCAGATGCTTTCTAGCGTTATATAAAGGGAAACAGTACGGTTTTGATCCTTTATACCCCGTGTTTCGCTCCTATTGGGTAAAGACTGTAGCAAAGACGTAACCAATTGATGTGGCCAAACGTGTGATTGACGGGGCCGGAGAGACGAATGAAAAGCTGCTTGGCTTACACGCGTATTTGCATAGCGATCCTATAAATAAGGGTTCCGAGGGCGTTGCCTTTTCATTGTTTTTCTGCGCGGATTGATCATTTTATTGGCGGTTCTAAAAGAAAAAGAAGCGATTAAAGAAGGTATATAAAAAAATTGTAGAGGGAGAGGAAAAACAAACATGCCCGAGCCCGCAAAATCTGCACCTGCACCGAAAAAGGGATCGAAAAAGGCCGTGACGAAGACGCAGAAGAAAGGAGACAAGAAGCGGCGGAAGACCAGGAAGGAGAGCTACGCTATTTACGTCTACAAAGTGCTGAAGCAAGTCCACCCGGATACTGGCATTTCCTCCAAAGCCATGGGCATCATGAACTCGTTTGTTAATGACATTTTCGAGCGCATCGCCGGCGAGGCGTCCCGCCTGGCGCACTACAACAAGCGCTCCACCATCACCTCCCGGGAGATCCAGACCGCCGTGCGCCTGCTGCTGCCCGGAGAGCTGGCCAAGCATGCCGTGTCCGAGGGCACCAAGGCCGTCACCAAGTACACCAGCTCCAAGTGAGCCGCACACCAGATGAACTGCCTACTTACAGTACTCCTTAAGCTCTTGCCAGGGGCCTTTTCGTGACTTGCGTGGCGAGAGCGCCCAGTGACCCATGCACAAATATGCACAGCTCGAAAGAAATTTCTATTGAGTGTCAAAATGATTAAAGGTTATATTTTAATTCAGCTTTAGAGTATTTTGTCTTTTTTATCTCTCTCTCTCGTGTGTCCAAAACTGTTCCAATAAACGTTTGAAATATTTTGGGTTACAATGTTAAGCCTGTGTGCTTCTAAGCGTTCCTGTAGCACTTTTTAAAGTTATAGCCATTGACTTTATCGACTCTTGCCATTAGTTCCGACGTGCTACACTTTTAATAGGACTCATGTCTACTTGTGGTCTACACGTTTTTTTAAAAAAAACATTACATAATAGCAGCGTGATGCGTTTTACAGACACAAGATGGCACTGGATTCATAGTTTGGAGCGCATACATTTCCATTTAATCACACTCGTGAAAACAAAACCACAAGGCATCAAAATAAATCCATGGTTCTTTTCTATTTCTCTGTTTGCACAAGAAACATACAAGGCAACTGAGTGAATTTCTTTATTACAGGTTGACAAGTGAGTTGAGAGTTGGTAACTGGAAGGTTTGGATCTGCTGAGCTGATGGTCAAAACATCCCAGGTGCCTCTGATGGTGGTTAAATGAGTGTCATGTGGGAAAAGTGTACAATCAGACACACCAGCTCTTGGGCTGTCGAGCAGCGTTCTGATTTGCCAGAACAAGTTGGTAAAATGTTTTAGGGTTTGTGTAAAGCTGTTTTGAGTGTTCATATGTGCAAGTAACATTTCAGATTGTCCTTTAGTGTTCCCATGATGGAAATCTCTATTGCCTGTTGCAGTGACATCGAAGTTGACAGATATACATATATTAAGTCCGACAGCATACAAAATATGAATGTTTTTTACTAGTTTTTATCCTACAATGTTACATTGTAACAGTTCTATAATTCTCTGTGACCAGTTTGCCATTTGCCTGGGTTATGTTGTGACATTTGGCATGAAATATGCGTGTAGTAAACTTTCCCTCTGGGAATCCCCGTGATTAAAGAAGAAATGCACAGTGTTTTTTCATGCATGTTCCTTTTGAAAAGAATTTAAAAAGGGTGTGAAGATACTGTGATCAAATATCCTTGAAATGAGGACAGTTAAGTCCTACAATAGGCAATTTGTTCTCAGTGATTTCAAACTGAGTATCCTCCCTATGAAAGAAGTATGAGATGCCATTGTGCCTTCTCAAAATGTTGAGGGATCTTGCCTGCAGCAGAGATTCTGGAAGGAGGGGATACAGCAGACTTAATACGTATATTGAGCACGTTCGGTTGAATGTTCTTAGTGTCCAAGCTTTGAGTTTTATATGCACACCTACCTGTATATGTCTTTAAAGAGTGACCAGTCTGTATGTTTTTTCTTTATAAAGAGAAATACTGAACACTATGGTGCCCCAAGTAAATAAGGTATTCTATCAGTCCATTCATTTTCTAACCGCTTCATCCAGTTCAGGGTCATGGGGGAGTCTATCCCAGCAAGCAATGGGCGCAAGGCAGGGTACATGCTGGGCAGGACACCAGTCCGTTCCGGGGCACACGCAGACACAACACACACACAATTTTCCCAGAAGACAGTTAACCTACTGGGATGTCTTTGGACTGTAGGAGGAAACCCACATGAGGGCAAACTCCATGCATATAGCTCCCGAGGTCTTCAGTTGACCCAGGGCCCCAGCGCTATGAGGCAGCACTACTAACCAGTGTGCCAACACGCCACCCATAAATTATTCCCACAAACAAAATGTGATGCTTTTTTATTATTAATTAAAAATATAGTCAGTACACGGGAGATAAAATGTCCTGATGGTTATGTAATCCAACCCTTGTAGTGCTATCTTAAATGAGTTAAATGACGTCTGTTTCCTTTCTGTTACACAGTGTACTGTGATTCTGTCAGCACCTATCAGGATTAGTGTTAAGTCCCAGAAGAAATGTATCCTGCTGTTGCCTTAAAAAATTTATGAACAATAAAGTATACACTGCCTGGAAAGAAACGATGGAGAGGCAAAAAATACTAAGAAGCTATGATCTTCATGAATAGAACCAATATTGATTACATCCTCAGCTTTCATTGTTTATAGAAAAGGCAGCTGAAAGTGAAATTAGAGGTATAGTTCTGTTTTTCTGGAAAAATGTCAACCTTTGTACACCATCTTCCTTCTAATTCAAATGAGACAGAGCTCAGATTATGTACGGTATCTGTTTTTAGAAGCACAGTGGGACCTGCTAATCTAGCCTTGAATTTCCCAACAGTGCTTGCTGGTTTTTGGTCTCTACCAAAAAGTGTGGTTTTCTGGAAGGGAAAGATTCTAGTAGTGGGAATGTCCCAGTGTGATTCCTCCAGATTGTGCCGTGTTGTAGTTTTCTACTCAATGTGATTTATTGTGGACAAGAAGATGGATGCAGGCGGCATCACGAGGCTCATGGCCCCTCTAGGCAGCAGAGTGGCGTAGTGGTCCCAGCAGGGCGCTGGGCTCACCCGTGCGAGGCGCGTCACTCAGAGTGCTCAAGTACTTGCCTAGCTGTATGAACATGTCTCCAGGATATCACCATCACAAATTCTTCTCAATTGACTTAACAGATAATATGGTAAAAAAAAAAATAGGAGGGCAGTAAACAATAAAAGCTCAAATGTAATGTTTCATTTCATTCAAGTATAGTGAACAAGTGGGATAAATGATGATTACACAAGTCAATTGTCGTCTGAAGTGCATAAGAGAGGTTATTCCTTAACGATTCTTATATTATGGAATTATGGTACGAACCATAAAAAAGTCATGGTATTGCTGTGGATGTGTTCACTAGAAACCAGTATTGTGCCAAACCGTAAAATCAGGAGGATTAGTTACATAATGTGGCTTTGTGCTCTTTATTCCATCTTTACAGTTAGGTACGCCTTTCTGTGGCTTCGCCAAATCTTCTCGATGACAATATCATCTCTGTGTCATCACCAGATGCAAAACCCTGGTTTCAGTGAAATGTGTCTGGTTAATATGTCAGTGAAAAAGAAGCACCTTGAAATGTCACTCTTTTTCAGATTTAGAAATGTATCCTACTCGTTTTGTGTGAGGGATACAATGTGAATTCATGCACATTTAAAAAATGTGAGTGTGCCTTGTGGTTTCCAAGTAGGAAAACGTATGTGAAAATGAAATCCATGCTATATTTATGTCTGGGTGTCATGGGTTGGGTCATGGGTTCAGTTCATGCCTCAGGTGGCGCTCTGTGTAGAATTTGCATGTTCTCCTCATGTTTACATGCGGATTGTGTCTAATCTCAGTGCAAAGGGGTGAAGGCAAGTCCTGCAGTAATCCACCTGTATGAGCACTTCTGCTCTGATTGTGATATAGGGACTGATCACATATACCAATAATTCTGTGTGGATTAGAAATCAAAACAAATTTTCTGTCCTTAACTGGATACATAACCCATTATTATGCATTATTTTTTATCTTATTACATAACAAGTATATTTTTATCCTCACAATAACTACTCAGTGGATTGAAATTATTTCTACATACACAGTGTCCTCCATCCTGAACTAGCTCCACCTTTGATATTTTAGGTGAGCACTGTAACCAGACAGATTTCATGTTTATATTGCGTGTACATGATTTTTGGTTCACATCTCTTGGGTTTTTCATGAAATCACACCCTGTAACATAATAGAAACATCCAATTATGTCCATGTGTAATAGAAAGGACTTGAGTATTTTGTTTGATTGGGCGTTTCCATTCTCTCTTTACAACAGAGATCCTGGGATAGGGGCAGAGAGACCTCGTTTTTTAGAAAGACTTACCGCTGGGAGCACAAATGAAATGTGATCTGGAGTTATGAAAAAGATTAAAAGATAGAAGGACCCTTTTTCCACAACTTCTCAGTTTTAGACTTATTTGAAATGAATGAGAAACTCAGGTCACTCAAATTCTCTTTTTCCTATCAGTATATTCCATCCTCTCTCTCATTCTTAACCACAGGTGACAGCGCAGTGATCTGAGGTAAACATGTACAAACATCTACACGATCTTATTGTTCACATAATAGATGCATTTATTTGTCCCAGATCGTAATCTGGTGTTAGTGAAAAGAATGCCATAAAGTGTTACAGACAGATTATCCTTAAGATAATTTTGACTCCGTGCTTTCGTATAAGTGTTGTTGGCAAAAGAAAAAGTACATTTTACAAATATGTATTGTTGGGGACAATATATTTAGTACTGTAATTTCTTTGCAGTATTTTTTGGCAGGAATTTGACCTGAGGTTAAATTGACCTGGTGCTCTTGTGAAACTGGCGTTGGGAGATGTCGTTAGTTATCAATTTCTTACTAGGCTGACAGTGCATCTAGGCTCCCTTCATTTGCAACATTTCTATTGTTCTCAACACCTAAACGAAGCAGGGACCTACTCCCACCTATTGGAAACAGTCATGTTAAATAGCAGACTTGTATATGGTCATGAGAGCACAATTTTCTTCAGTCAGCTTGGAGCAGAAATTGGATTATTCCTCCTTTCCAAATTCGTCGTTAATATAAGCATATATGACCTTATTAATCCAGAGTGTTGTACACACAGCAAAGAATTGTGTGGAATTTGACTCAATCAAAATGAAACGTTGAGCTGTTGCACACCAGACCCTCCTGTTCATCTGCCTGATTGTGTCTTAACCTCAGTATCCCATGCAGTTTTCGAGCTGACTGCTCCATCTAAGAAGGTGAATGGTAATTTATAGGATTGTCAAAAAATCTTGGAAACACCTCCATGAAAAATATCTCTGTAACCAATCCCTGCAGTATATGCCAGTCAGTCACTCCTTTTTCCTGTCTCTTCATATGCCCATGGTCCCTTAGGTCTGTCCTGGAAAACTGGAGCAAACTGGATGAATGGTGTCAGCAGTATTGTTTTCAAGTTGATCAGTTGATTGGAAGGCTTCGTAACTTCCCTGTCGATTATTGTGCTGTTTTATTGATCCGGAAACTTTTGTTCTTTTCCTTCATTTCATGCATGGATGAGTGCTGGCGAGTTATGGTCTGCCCCAAACCATAAATACTCTTTTTCATCTTTACTATTTGCAAATTGACTAAACCTATTCTTATACAATATGTGTACAAACAAAAATGAACACAAATAATCAGATGCTTATTTGAAAAAAAAAAAAGAAATGCACTGGTGCACTTGTTCACCAAGAGAAACGTCATTATGAACATATTAGGCATCAAGGGGTTTTAAGCTATTTTTTTTTACTTTCAAGAAACACGAGTAGGATTTATCAGATAGTGAGATGTACTGTAACTTCTGTTTGTCAACAGCACACGATGCTGCTCGAGTTGCATTTTTGGCTGTGCTGTGGTTATGCCTCTTTTCCCTGATCTGCCTTTTGTGTTTGCCATGTCCTCTTTCTTAGCCAATTACCGCAAAGGAAGGTGGTATAAATAGGAGGAGAACAGACTGGGAGTGAAGGGAGAGACGTGAAGCCATTCAGCAAGCGTCTCATTTACACCTGCTTGTGTCCGGCCGCCTCCCATCTGTCAAAGGTAATCCGAAACTGCCATCGGTCTGAGTACCGAAGGGAAATCACAGCGGTCAAGTCAGGATCAGAATCTTCTTGCAGGAACATTTCCTAACAGTCTCTGACTGTCTCATACTATAAATATTGATAATAACATTGTAAGTCATTGATAAACTGTATAACTACAGCAGTGGGCTTTTAGGCAGGATGTTTTTGAAAACACAGTATTTTGTATATCAGTTATATTGGATGTTTCTCCAGAAAACAGAAAGTTTGTTATGTTATGTTATGTTATGTTGTGTTATGTTGTGTTATGTTATGTTATGTTGTGTTATGTTATGTTAGCAGTATAGCAGTTTGTTCATCTGTGTCCTTCTAAAGTAGCGACACTTTTAGAGGGTTTCCACTCTGCGCATTCAGAAGATCAGAGCAGGAAGAGATCATAAAGGTTCTGCAGAAAAGAACTGATTCTTAATATCCACTCATTATTTATACAGGGAATGTTCCAGGAGAGTTAGTGTGTTTTAATGAGAGTATGGTGCACTTGTATGTTTTTATCAGAGTCTCCTTCAGTCCAGCTTGAACACGATGTGGCTGCCGGCGCTGGTGTGTCTACTTGGCCTGTTTCTCCGTGGAGAAGCTGTGATTGATTGTACCACACACCCCACCTTCAGAGCACCAAGTCAGTGCCTTTCTTTCTCTCCGTCGGCAGAGGGACTATTTTTGATTCTGGTCTGTCTTACATTCCACTCTGGAAACCTAATAAGTCTCCAGGGATCATCTGTCTTCCTCACCCCACCCCTGTGCCCCGTACGGTATTTCTGCTCCCCTCCTCTCCCACACACCTGCGGAAGGTTCTGTTTTTTTCTTTTTACTTATCAGTGTGGAGTTAACCTCTTCTTGTTCCTGTAGAGGTTATATAGGGCAGCAGAGTAGCATTGTATTTAAGCTCTTGGGTCCTAGTTTTTATTCTTTTTATTCCGGACTTGGACTACGTTTGGTGTACAGTATGCACATTCTGCCCATGCTGGGTTTTCTCTAGTTACACCAGTTTCTTCCCACAATCCAAAGCCATGCAATGCGGGTTAAGTGGCGTCACCTTATGTGATGCCATGCCATGTGCCATGTGTGTTTTTCTGCATGTGGCCTGAGGTGGACTGGTGTCCCATCAAGGCTGTAGGCCCACCTGTGCCCTGTTCAGGCTCTGACTCTCCACGATCCAAAAGCAGTTTCTAATGATTTACATTTGAGATTGCTGATGTGTAGATGCTAAACCTGATGTAATGAGCAAATATAAAATTTCCGTTGCCAGAGTCACCACAGTACTTTCAATCTTTAACACAGGAAGAAACTTTAAGTGTGGTTCAGTGTGCTCCTGGATCAGAAACCTAAATACAGCATAATGTTTCTTCCTTTTTTCTCTATTGATTGTTTGTTTCCAGTATTGAAACAAAATAATCAAGAAATCAATTTGGATTTGTCAATGTAACTTGGAATTTCATGGATAGTCAACATACAGAAGCAACAGTCATGGTGTCCAGCTACTTCTGATTCAAGGTTAAAATTCCTGATTGATAATAAGTGTATAATGAATTCCAAATAAAATTATTTCTGATTTATTTTTAGCTTTGAACTTTTTAGCCTGGTTTGTAACTATTTGCAGTGTCATCACAGCATAATTCTGATTAAATAATATTTTTTTCTTGAATAATTATTACATTGGGTAAACGTGTTATAAATTACATGAATGACTCCCTTAGAGGATCTATGAGACCTGTGGCATACCCTTCCTAATCCCTGTTAAGAACCCGGCCTTTCTTCTCACCGTGTGTCCCTGTCTCACAGGAAACACCGACATCACTGTGATGTGCGGCACTCAGAGACTGGAGCTGTGCATCCTGCTGTGCCCCGTGTACTTTGCTGGCTACAACGAGTCGCTGATGGCGCTCAACTCACAGCACAGCAGCCTGGACTGTCACGGTACTCCCGACTGGTCTGTGGACCCGCCAACCTTGAAGTTCAATTTCACCATCAGCGAAAGCTCCATTTCCACCTGCAACAACAAGCTGAAGGTACCTGCTTCCGTGTGTTGCTAAGCCACATTGAAGTGAGAGTACAATCGATCAATTAATCAATTAAACAATCGATTGATCAGTCGCAACCGAGAGCCTCAGGCTGTGAGGCAGGAACACACCCTGGCGAAGACGCCAGCTCATCACAGTCATTTGATAATAAAAACATTCAAAACATTCAAGCCTGAATGTTAATGAAAACCTTGTCATCTTTCTAAAACAGCACACATTCCAGGAGTTCAGTGCGAAAGGACTTTGCTTCACAGGGCAGGGTCGTGATTTTAGGGGTTGTATTGTTTTTCTAGAACCCTGTTGTTTTTTTTGCCGTGCTACGTCTGTCCCTCACAAGATTATTGCCCCCTTTCCACCCAGCGTCAGGATGTAGCTGCCCATGAGCTTGGGAACGCCAGTGAGAGAGAACTCAAGGGGCACTCTCCTACTGTAGCTTCCCAAGCTCGCCTGAATCCTGAAATTCTGTGGCGATGCTGAACGCAGACACCCCTCATTCTCTCTGCCACAGATCACTCAGGAGGTGGGCTCGGGGCTCTTCTCTGACTATTCCAGCATTCAGGCTGTCAACATCTCTGGGATAATCAGCTCCCTGGACCCCAGTGCCGGCACCATCACCTACCGCCAGGAGATGACCTACATGTACTCCTGTCGGTACCCTCTGCAGTACCTCATCAACAACACAGAGATGAGTGTGTAAGTGCCAAGTCGCTGTCCAAATTTATCAGCCCATCCTTACTGCTTCTGGCCTCCTCTCAGCCAGTAGTGTCTGCTAACACTTCTCCTGCTGCCGTGCAGGACTGGCGTGAGCCTGGCTATCAAGGATAACAATGGCAGTTTCATCAGCACTTTGAGCATGCAGCTCTTTGAGGTAAGAGTTCAGAATTTCCTCTTCTTTTCTCTACAGTGTCAGCCTTGGACTGTGCCACAGTCATTTACTACAAACATATCAATGCAAGTCTGTCTTGAACGATGGGGCTGACTCTTATGAACAGTTCTGCAGAAACATCCATGATCAAGCAGTCAGGACGCCAGTTTAATCAAGGTATCATCTGTAGGATGACACCTACTAGTGCACAGGATCCCATCAACATGCAGGACATTAGTTAGGACATTCAGGTCCAGTGGGAAGAGTGCCACCTAATCGTCCCTTTTAGTAGGATTGATTTATGCCTTTCTTCTCAATTTCCATTTATAAATCTCATGTTAAATCATCATTTAAATCATAAATTCCTGCTGTAGCTGTCAAGATAACTACACCATATATACTTGTTTAAGATGTGAGTGTGTGTAGGTTTACAATGTAAATCATTGCTTAGCGTTTTTTTTGTTAAAAAAATTAAAACAGATTCCCAGATTCCTTTTGCTTCTCACACTCTTCAAAGCTTTGAGGTTTTGACCTTTGTCGTTTCTCTGTTCCTCCAGGATCGTTTTTACAAAGTGCCGCTGGTCATCCCATCTTTCGGCCTGCAGCTGAAGAAGAGGATCTTTGTGGAAGTCAAAGCCACAAACCTCACTGACAGGTACAGACCAGAACTAGCGGGGTTCACATCTTCCTGGTCCCACAGCGCATGTGTGATCACCCGTCAATTCACCAGCCATTGTGTGACAGACCTGCCACTGCAGCAGAATCCCTAGGCATGTCTGCCTTTTACACCCGGAGCGACTTTTGATATGCTTTTTTCCTTTCTCAGGTTAGGCCCTACTTAATGAAAGATCACCATTTGGTAACATCCATCCTTAGTTTGAAAATAGTAATGCAGGAAACATGCAGACAGACGCTGTACCAGCTGGTGGTTTCACTTGTACAGACGGCTACTGCTCACATGCATGGCTTGGAGAAAATACTTTTGGTTATGTGACTTATCCATCCCCCCAGTTCAAGGCATTGAGCCAGAGCTTTGCAGGGCACACACAAGCACAGACACGCACACACTCACGCCGTGAAGTCAATTAACCTACAGGTGTGTCTTTGGGAAACCCTCGTGAACACAGGGAGAACATACAAACTCCACGCAGACAGCACTGTGTCGAACCCAGGGCCCCAGTGCTGTGAAGCAGTAGTGCTGACTTCTGTTCCCATATATAACTGATCATCATCACTAAGATTGGAATGTCTTGTATTCTTAAGGTTTTATGTGCTGCTGGACCGATGTTATGCCACTACTACTCCCTTTCCAGTCAACAGCTCCTATTATGATCTTTTTGTTGGGTAAGAAATCTGTCTTTCTATTGTCCACCTGCTATTTTAATATCGAAACTAAAAGAAAATATTTTGGAATCTTATCTAAAGAGTACAAGCCACTGGACAAGTACAAGGGTTTGTTCTCACAGAGAATAAACCATAAAGAGCACAGTGCTGGAGTTTTGGTACTTTGGTATAAGAAGAGCAAAGCTTTCCTTTTCCTGGCCAACCAGTATCAGCATCTATTGCCATCAGAGCTGTAGGCTACATGAAGTCTTGTTTCTTCTGTGTAAGAAAATGACTTCTCTAGAAGTCAGAAGGAGGAAAAAAAGATTAAGTTCTAGACCAAAGCACGCGAAGGACAACACTGTTATTCCGAGCGTGCAGTAAACGCAGGGATTTCCTGGGATTCCCTCTGGCTCCGCAGCTGTACCCGCGACGGGCAGACGGTGATGGGTGCGAATGGGGAGCGGCAGAGCGCTCAGTTCTCGTTCGAGGCCTTCCGCTTCGTGGAGCACAAGAACATGACCGTCTCCACCTTCTACCTGCACTGTGCCACCCGGCTCTGCGAGAGGACAGCCTGCGTCACCGTCCGGCCGGTAAGCCTGCCCTCGTCTCCCCGAGCCCCCGCCCCAGCCCGGGCGAAGCTCAGCGCACACGGCAGCTCGTTCACTTTGATAAAGGAAAACAACAACAACTTTATTGTGTGTTTTCTGTACACTCCTACACGAAACATCAGCATTTCATTCAGATTAAATCAATATTTCTAAGAATCAGAATTTTAAAAAGCCAACAGTGATCCTTTATTTATTGGGTCAGTTTCAACTTAATACGGGCCTAAGGCCTAATGTATAAAGAATCTTTCATCTCATTTAATCTTTTCTTTCTTTTAACTCTGGAGAAATAATTAGAGTGGTTCTTCTTTCTCTCAATGATAGCTATAATAGCAGTACTGATGGTGATAGGTTATGACCAACATTAGTACAAACACAGCCCTCAGGATAGAGATGCTGTGGCTTTAGGCGGAGTACTGCCAGGCCCAGGGTGAGACCGGCCGTTTCTCTGCGCCGTTTCCGCCCTACGTGCTTACGAGCCCCCCTCTCCCGCTGCAGAACTGCACAGGGAGCGCCCGCAGGAGGAGGGAGGTGCCGTCGAGCCCGGGCACCGCCGTGAGCGAGGCAGCCACCGTCACCTCGGGGCCCATCATCACCAGGGTGGACACCGGTGAGACGCCCGTTCCCAGCACTCCTGGGAAACCTGGGAAAGCCTCGCAAAGAGAGCTGCCTTCCTTTCTCAGAAGAGATGCTGTAGTTTCTAAATTATTATTATTGTTTTTTCATCACAAACGGGTTCAGAGGATTTCACTGTACGATGAGGAAGGTATATGATAAAGTCCATTCTGTGACGTTTTACTGTCACAGAGGCAGAAGCAGTAATTATCCTCCTTATTGCATTTACATGCAGAACTTTTAGTATCATTGAAGGTACTGTATAATGTACGTGGGCAGAAGAAGTTTCACTGTGTTGCTGCAGCTGTGCCAGGAGAGGAGCCTTATTTTGTGTTTTTTTATTTCTGATTTACACATGAGTACAGAGCTCCTCCCGTGTGGGTCTGTCTGGGGGACATAACCTCCTTGGTTACGCTGCTCTTGCTGTGGGATGTAGTGGAGAAGCTTAGGGAGGTGGAGTATAACACTGCTCCTTCAGTGTGGGCTTGTTATAGAGGACCTCTGGAGATTTTACCAACCTTCTAGGACCCCCACGAGACCGGACTTTTTCCTGTCAGGATTTCTTTGACATGCTGTTGCCGTGCCCTGGTGCTTCAGAGGTGTGGGAGTTGTGAGATATTCAACAGGCCATATTCTGAACTAGTTCAGGTGGGCAGCTGCGTCAGCACGCGTAGGCTGCACAGGTATTGCAAAAAAGTAATCGGTGTGTTCCACACTGAAAAGAAAAGAGAAGAGGGAAAACTCAGACCATACTCCGGCTGCAAACAAACCCACTGCAAAACTTGCCCAAGCTCATGTGTCATTTTTAAAGCAGTTGCCAAGCTCATGTGTATTTCTGAAAGTGTATGGAAGTGTAGTGTATGGAAACTTGTCTATAGCAGTCCAAAGGAACAGATCTTACTGGCTTTTCTTTTACTTTCTCCCACTATAGGTATTCCTGAGGCATCATCTTTTGCAGGTACGGATATTTATTTTTTTCTGTTTTCTCCTTGCCAGTGAGTCACACTTGGTGGATAGAAAGTTCACCTCTTTACTGCCTATTATGGTTCGGCTTCGTTTTCAAACAACCTAGATAAACAACAACGCATCCAGATAATTTCCACGTGCAGCTACACTGGGGGGGGGACAAAGATGGGGAAGTAAATTGCTAGTTTCTTTTTTTAGGATCAGAATATTGCACTTTTGTGTTTCAGAGGAAAGATCTCAACAAATTCTTCCAATGAATGGTGGACAGGCGATTGACAGAAATGGTAGGCAAACACTAAAGCTGTAGGGTTTACAAAAAATTAAACAGAGTTTTCTTGAAGTGCTTTAACAATGTGAAAAGACAGAAGATAAGAGTGTTACAGTTACTGTAGAAACATCTTAGCACCTGGTTATTAACACACACATTGTATCTGAGTGGTTGTGATCATGGAAGAATAAAACTACTGAACTGTTGCTTCTCCTTTGGTCTGTGGTTTAGTTTGCAGCGGACTCCAGCTCAGCTACTTTGTTAAGAATGGCCTCCTCGATGGTGTAGTGTTATAATGAAACGCTGTACATCCTGTAAGGAATTTGTTGAAATGATAGGGGGAGAGCATATGCCGAATGCTGAAGTTAAAAGTCTAAGTGGTCTGTTGTTGCCAGGCCATGTTGTTTAACGTTCCTGGAATTAATAAGTTAATATACTGTACCTGCTTACTCTGTTTGTCTGCCTCCGGTTGCCTAGTACAGTATGCTCTGGCTGTCCAGAGTCCATCTAGAATCATGCCAGAGCTGCACTCGTACGCGCCATGTGTCACTTACTGTACAGTAGGTGAGAACTGCTTAAGCTTCAGTGGTGGATGGATGCTATATGTACAGCACTGCAGATGCAACAGAGGCTGATTGTCACTGTTGCTGTCCTGGTGGACAGGTGTGACTGTTCACCACTGTTGTCATCAGAGCCTGATGCACAGCTAGGCTTGTCTCTGTTACTTGTGCTGCCTAAAAAATGCTGTATGAAAAAAGCCCTGACTTGCTCATGTCAAGGGGTTGTGTTAATATTCCTGAGAGCATTTTCCTATCCAAAACATTTGAGAAGTTCTTCACCTTTTAAAACTGCTAACACTGACCCTGTGACAACCACCCCCCATCTTTTTTTACAGGATAAAAACATGCAGCTCTCCTGCTGTCAATAAGATGGGTGATTCAAGTCAGATTTAATTTTAAGATTAATTCACACACCTATAAAAAATCCACAGGCATGGCATGAAAAGGAGGCATTCTGCTCAGACCAAGAAAGCGATTAGCAGCTGTTAAATACTGCCAAAGCCAAAGAATTTGCTTTTAAAAGTTGAGTGCTTTCTTACAGTGGTCCGCTCTCAGGAAAACTATAAAAATCAAAAAGTACAGAGCTTAAACAGAGCTCCCAGGAGCAAAATTCCCAGGATTTAAAGCTGGAACTTTAAATACGGATTCATCCCTTCACATTCTCACTAACCCTCTAGGACCAGGACAGGAGACAGGAGAAGCAGCAGAGACCAACCACCACGCTCAGAAAAGCCAGCGTGTCTGGCAATAGGAGCACAAGCACCCTGAAAGCTATCCCAAAACCTAGCAGTTTTCTGGGTTGTGCACAATGCAGATGCTTTTCGCTGGGTAACATTTAACCTTCCATCGCATTCCCTCCCCATTCTAATCACACCACTGTAATCACAACGCAGGGCACAGCCAGGAAGACCTGTGACTCCTTCACCACTCCAGGAGATACGGCGCGCTGAGAAGCGGCTGGTGGAGAGAGCCGAGTCCCCGACTCCTCTCCACTGCCTGGAGCGCCTCCCGCAATCTCTCCCGTAACCCTTTCCCCTCTCTCGCAGAGACGGCCTCGCTGGCCTCCAGCCGCTCCCTGGCCGGCGTGGCCATCGCCACCGGAGCCCTGGGCGTGATCTGTGTGTCCCTGGTCGGATTCATCATCTTCAAGATCCGCTCGTCCAAGCTGAAGCCGGGAGGCGCGGCCGGCAAGTGAGCTCGAGAGCTGCGGGCAGGGCGAGGAGTGGGAGAGAATGAGGGGTTGAGGTGTCCAAGACTAGGTGAGAACCTGCTGACTGGGATCAGTCAAACACTTTAAAACGTGACCTGCTTGGGAGAGGGATTCATAAAGGCTGTTAACTCCAAATCTACGCTTGGGCTACCTGTTCTGTCTCAAAAAAGCAGAGGCACAGGGATCACGTCACGGGGAATAGGGCTGATTCTTCATGTTTCTTTGTGTCTAGACGGGGTGTTAATAGTTTCTTTGTAAACTTCAATGGATGACATTGAGATCTGTCTCCAGTTTGGTTATAGATTAAAGAGCTTTGTGAATTTCTCCTGTTCTCTTTTTATCTCATGTACATGAACATGACTGGATACTGGTTTTGAATTCTTTATAATGGGACTAATCATACTAATATGATTTCTTTGTTGGGGTTGGTGGTGACAACATTTTATAGAGGTTTGATAATACTTCATGGATATCCTTAAGGGGATTTCAGAGTGGACTTACTTATGTTTTACTTATATTTGCTACTGATTACCAGTAATAACTGCCTATTTGGTGCAAAACACTGTATAGAGTATTTACAACCTTCCAGCAATAAGCATTGTTGAAAATTCGTACCCAGCTTTACTTTAATGAAAGGAAAGAGGAAAAATCTGCCAACCTCCAACTTTTCAAGTCAAAATGTTAAGTTCTCATGACATGGCTTTCAAAAACACATTTAAAACCACCCTTTAAATTTACCTTTAAAACTTGTGTTGTTCAGCATCTGGTTAGATCAACATCCAGTCAGTACTTACAAATGTACCGCCTTGTTTAAGGATTCTTAAATTGGATCCTTAAAAGATCCATGACAACGTGACAGCTTGAAAATGTCAATGTGTCTGACCGATACATATTGTCTGTGTTGCTGCGAATGGTTCCGAGTGACTGTAAACCAATCCTGTTTGAATTTAAGTATTAAAAACATATTTTGAGTAAAATAACAGCTGTGCATTTGCAATTTACTGTTTGAACTGTATTATGCACTTAAGATTTTTTTCACTAAAGGAACAAATGAGCATTGAAACCGACAGGATTTGTTGCCTTTTTAATGTCCAACCCCACAAGATGCCAAGTCATACCTTAAAAATTGTTAGTCGACTCTAAATTACATTTGCCACCCAATAAGTGAACTGATTACAAGTAAAGTCCATCAGGCAGTTCTGATGAGAAAATTGAGAACTGACCATTGCAGAACGTGACGGGCAGACTTGTCTGCACATCCAAGAGGAAAACCTCATACCTCTGTTGTCCTGTGAAGTCTGGAAAAGTGTAGATTTTCCCCACTTACCTTTACTGCATGTGGCCTATGTAATAACTTCTAAGTCTTCATATATTACAAAACATGGTAGCTCTTTGTTTTCATAGACGTACGGTACGTGGTAAGTACATATAAGTTTTCATGACCCAAACACTACCCCGACCCATAGCTCCAAACCTAAAATATTCTCTCATGTGAACTTTGACAACTACTCTGAACACCTGTATAGCTGTTGAGAGTTTGGAAAACAAGCCCTAGGAGATAAAAAAGTTGTTCTAACATGTAATGTAGCCTCTAAGAGGGTAAAAAGTAAGAGTGAGGTATTCTGATGTATTTTGTGGTGGAAATAACTATGAAACATTTTGGTGGCAATTAAAGTGATGACAAGCAAAAATAACCAACACCAGCCCCCATAAGATTAAATTCCAGCTTCCATGTATCTGCAAGAGTACAGTGATGTTGCTTGTAAAACAAGATGTCTTCTGTTTCCTAACTATACCATTACTAGTGTTAAGATCGCTACTTTATTTTGTTCATGAAAGCCTGTAAAGCTAAAAGATGCATTCAATTAGTTCTCCTACTGCTATATCTGTAGAAAATCACCATCCAGGTAATTGTGCTGGCCTTGAACACAGATATGAAGTGAGAGGTCATGATTGACGGTGATTGGACATATTATATGCTTCTATTCAGGTGTTTCATGAATTCTCTTCCATGAGAATTTGTAAAGAAGAGTTCTCAACCAATTTTAAAAATAAGATTTTGAACTATAAAGAAATTTAAGAAAAGTGCCTATTTAAATTAGATTTAAAATTTAAAAAACACAAAACAACAAGATCCTGCCGATAAAGAGATGGCTTATAATTTCAGAAATAAATTTCTTTAAAACTGTCCCTTTTGTTTAATCTCTGGAGGCAATTATAAGATAAGATCACTTTATTAGCCATATACAATTTCTTGCATTAGGAATCAAGTCTTTTTCGCCTACCCCAGCTTGCTCTCCATGAGACGCACACAAGGAGAGAAGCTGGGGGTCAGAGCGCGGGGTCAGCCATTGTACAGCACCCCTGGAACAGCTGGGGTTAATTGCCTTGCTCAGGGGCCCAAGGGAGTAGGATTCCTCATGCTACCTCACTACTAACCAAGAATGCCATTTCATAAAACAAACTAATCAGAACAAAAAAAAACATTAAAAAAATCTTTATTAACATTTTAGAAAAAACATTTAACCCTCCAGTCAAAATATGATTATATACCTTTCTAACCCATTCAGTTCCCAAACAATATTTGCTGAAATATACGGACTTGTTCTCCAAAATACAGGACAGAGCATTTTCCTTTTTATGAGTTGTTTGCGATGGGAAATAAAGCTGCAGTCTTACGAAGTCCAGTGCAAAGTCTATTATTCGGGGGGGGAAAGTCTTTTGAGTTCAAAGACAATACCACAGTCAGACAAATCCTAAATGGATGCAGGAAGTGTTTGATCATTAGAAGAATACCTTTGATAGTACTGGTAAACACAAAGAAACAAAATTATTAATTTATTTTGTAATAACTATTTTCCTGATACAGAGGGACTGCTCTACACGAATGTATCACATCGGAGGAGGCCCCTTTATGAATTTAACAGAAAGCAATCTCATTTCGATCGCAGGCCCACTTTTGTCACCCATTTTCAACAGACTGAAAACCGTACTGAAAAAAACGTTTAATCCTAATTACTTTTATGACATTGTAGAATGAATGCATTAAATGTTTAGCTTCCAGCTAGGTCATTTCAAACAGTATTTTGCAATACAGGCGGTATTGAAGAAAGAAAAACGTGTCTGGGATTGACACCACAACCACGGGAAAAGAAGTCTGTGAAACACAAATCGACATATTCCAGCATTTACAGTATCTCCAAAAATATTTTAAAACTAGAACGCAAAAGATTCCTAGTTTAAAATCTGTATGACAATAAAACCCATGTACTGTGGTATGAATTTGGAAGAAAAGCAAATTCTTCAAACAAAACAAATAAAGTCATCCCTCTGTTATTTAAGGCTTTTAAGTAGACCAGTGATGCAGAAAACATTTTGACTTAAGTCAATAACTCACCTTGACTGTACACAACACCAGGCTTTCCCAGTCCTGATTCTAGGCACCCACACCTTTATGTCAATGAATTTAACCAAGAAGATACTGTTAAGAGTTATTAAACTGAGCGCTTAGAAGCACCAACCAGCAGACGCTTGAGTTCCCAGGACCAGGAGTGAGGGCTCTTGTATTATACCAGTTTCTTAAATACCAACAATGTATGTACAGCAACTGTTTCATATGCTTCTGCACTGCTGGGAGGTGCTCTTTAAACATCATACAGCACTCAGACTCAGGATTGTTAATGCAGGGGAGAGATCTTCTAGGGACTCCACAAGATGATAATTTTACAACAATCCTGCCCTTGTAATTCTGAGCCTGCCCAGCTTCACTAAAAAAAAAAAAAGAAGAAATCTCTGTAAGCTGGGATCCTAAAGGTACAATATCGTATCACGTCTTGTTTATTACAGCAAAGCACAAGTTAAAGAAAGTGAGTGCTCAAAGACATGCAACACTGATGAGGTTGTACATTACTCCTGCACATCAAAGACAAAAAAACAAAAGATGCTAGCAACTCAAGTTTCCTCTGACATGAACAGAGGGATCCTCCCCTCGTTGGTAGCAAGCACATGTGGTATCAAGCCTCCCTGGGCCAAGAGATCGGACCCTATTCTACCACTGGGAATATTCCTAAGATTTATTTAAAAATGAACCGAACAACAAAAAGATAAGAAGGCAACCTTCTACAAGGATCTATGATGTAGATATCGGGTGTCGTAAATTCCAGAGGCCTTGATTAAATAGCTCCCGACACTCCTTCAGATCATGACTCCAAATTCAAGCCTCAGTATAAACTCGGTAGAAATCCACAAAAAAAAACAAGGTCTCCAAAATTTCCCGACAAAATGACCATGTCTGAATGAGCTCCAGATCAAACTCACTTTTCCTCAGGTAATCCCTCCCAATGAGCACCACACTCAGAACTGAAACTGACCCTGAAATGAGTTCTAATCCTAACCATACTGCCACCTGCTGTGGCATTCCCAATTCTGCTTTCCTCCACACACCTTATTCAGAATATAGCTACAACCAAAAAATGGAAGAATGGGTGACGGAGCAAAGCCAGTTTCAGAATCCATTTCTGTATGCTTGGAATTTTTTTACACATGTTACTTTTGCTGATCAAACTGATTTTTGGGTGGCAAGCAGCAGATTTCACAGTCATGGTAAAAAATAGGATTTGTCCATACGAAAGAGGGGACAAAAAAACAAAATGTACACCTATAGTTTTCTTGATGATGATGATGATCCACTGACGCAATCCGGTTTAAATTAATAGAAAAAAAAAACTAAAACAATAAAACATTACAAAAATTAATGTCAATAAATACACTGAACTGTTTTTCAGGAATTCCAGATGTTATAATTCGTCTTCTATGTGGTTTTCCAGTTTACTGTTTTCTGTTGGTTCTGCAAATACAAAAATTAAATGTTTTAATGTTTTTTTTACCTGTACTCCTCTAACTTAGTCAAAAGTTCACTTTGCTCACCCTGTTTATTACAGTTGCATCGTAAAATTGCAGATTTTCAATTGAGTATGTTGAAATCAATTGGAAATGACAAAACTAGTAATTTGAGATGTCTGCAGTTCAACAAAATAAGATAGTCTGATATGACATCTTTTCAATATTTAAGCAGTTTCCACATTGATCAGTTTTGTAAGAATTTGAGCTTGAGATGTACCTGGTTTCCCTTCTAGCTCTGGGGTTTCTGAAGGCTCTTGCTGGCTGTCGGTCTTGCTCTCCTTCCCAGAATTCTCATCAGTGGGCGGCTCTTCTGCAGGTTTCACCTTCTCTGTGGGCTCGACTGTGGGAACTAAAATAAAATAATAATAATAATAATAATAATAATAATAATAATAATAATACACAAGAAATAAAATCAGCTAGACTTTGCAAATCTTAAGATAAAGTTTTTGTCCAATAATTTGTAAAACCAAAAATAGCTTACAAACGTATAGGATGTCATCACACACAAGAGTCAAGAGACAGACTTGCCTTCCATTTTCTCAGAAGAGGGCTCTTCCTTAGGTGGGATAACTCTCTCAGAATCTGCAGCAGTGCCGTTTGTTTTTTCGGCCTCGGAGCTGGTGGCGTTCTTGTCCTTGGGTTTGGGCTTGGGCTTGGGCTTGGCGAACTTGGCCTTGTTGAGAAGGTACTTCACTTCGCGGTCCAGCAGAGCCAGTTTGGCCTCGATATCCTTGGACAGCAGGACAGGCTTCTCAGTTGGAGACTTCTGCTCTTGCTCTGCCACGGTCTCATTCTTCCAGTTCTGGAAAGGTAGAGGGAGACATGGTAATAGTTAACGTCTCAATGCATTAGAAAACTGAAACCTTAAGGCAAATTACATGTTTATATATATATTTAGTTTGAATGTAGTTGATTTGTTTAAGGTAAAGGTCCTGAAATTTCATTTGTGAATAGTTATCCATAAATAAAACCTGCATATGAAATTTATTCAGAGCTTTGAAACGACAACAGCTCTATAGACCAGACTTTCTACAATGCCCTGTTCCATTTTGTTTAGTTTTGTTACCGTTGTCTCATTGATGACTTTCTCCAGAGTGCTCAGCTCCACCTCTGTGAAGATCTGGTCATCTTCAGGAATGAGTCTGGCACTCCTAGACAATAGAATATGGGTACAAGTGTGAAGATATCTTACATTTTCTATTTTTTTTTATGGAGGATGTAATTTATATCAGCTATCGAACAGATTGTGATTGCCATTGGTGGACAGGTGTTTTCACATTCTAAGGTTAAGTTAATACTTTAACTTCAATTTAAAACTGAAAATAAGACCCTGCACCAACATCGGTCCCACTCACTTCTAAAGCTTTCTGTGATTAATCAGAAGGCTCCCCCCTCCTGGTGCACAGACTCACTTGAGGAAAAAGCTGGAATGGTTGAGCATGCTGTCGAGAGCAGCCAGCCGGTCCGGCCACTTCCTGCGCTCATCCACCCTGAAGAACATGGCCTTGCAGAGCTTCTTCAGCCCCGCCAGCTTCTCCTGGAGCTCCTTGGTGCCGGCAGTGTAGCCCTCCTCGTCCATCCAGCTGGAGGCTTCTCCCAGCTTCCCCATGATCTGCTCCTTCTCCTCTTCTGTCACCACGGCCTGATACTCCTCCTGGTACAGCTTGTCCTGCAGGGCAGCACAGAGCCAATGGTAGCGCCCGGTTTGGGGACTTCTAGGGTGACCTCCAGAATAAGGATACTTGGAGCTATGAAGTGATCTGCCTCATACATTTAACAGACCACTTTTTAAGAGATGGTTAATTCAGAAGGAACAGGAGCTCTTCTTTTGCATTTCATGTAGGATATTCAAATTTCTTCAAAGCGCCATCTCTTTCTCCACAGTAGGTTTTGCAGGTCCATTACTACGTAACTCAATTCATCGACCAGCATATTCATATCCACATCAATAAGACGATCCGGACATTGACGGTGAGCGTCAGCACATGGGCAGTTTTGTACCTGCGTCTCAAAGATGAAGGCTTCCAGGCTGTTCAGGGCCTTCTCTCTCTCTTGTTTTTCCAGATCCCGATCGGTCAGGTCCTGAAGCCTGAGGAAAAGAAACCAACTTCAAATGACAAGTTCTGCACATGGCGTCTTGAGTTGTCTGGGGATGATAGTAACAACAGCAGATGCTGTGCTGTGATGAAATGGGTACGTTTTTTAAACATCCTATTTTTAAACTCCACATATAAAACAACCACATCCAACTGTTTGGTCTGGACTTGGCCATCAAGCCATCAGTTATAGACATGTCTCCTAAGGTTTACCTAAGCAGTCCATCTGTCTAACAGTAAAGTGATGTGATTCTCATGAGACAGCTGTAGTCAAGCTCTCCAAAGGGGACAGTGATGAAAGATTACATTTCATACTTATTTATGAACCAGGTGTCGGTTATCAATATTTCGGGTTCTCATCGGCTTGCTTACTTCTTTTTGGAGGAGGCAATCTGATCTTGGCTGGGGTTCAAGATGTCGTTGATTTGCAGCTCCACTCCAATGTCCTCTGAAATCTTGGACTTCTTCTGGGATTTGACTTTCTTTTCCTCCTCCTTGTCCTCGGTTTTCCCTCCATCTTCCTCTGGCCTTTTATCTTCTTCTTTCCCAACATTCTCTCCTTCCGTTTTGGCCTGCCACAGGAAGAGAACATTTTATCAACTAAAAACTGAACTGGTGGTAGGCGGATGATTTTTTGGTGTGGAAACAATGTATTGCTAAATGGGTGACAGAATCAGACTAGCACATCCAAAAGGTGCACACCCAACCGTTAGAGCTGTATTTGACAAAACATTGCAGAAATCAATTAAATGAAAATATGTAAAGATTGACAAATAGAAATGTCATCTTTATTTTCTGTAATCTACGAGCACTATAAGGTTTTGAAACTGAATCTTGCTACGCAGGAAACGGCTAATTACCTGTGAATCCGTTTTCTCCGCAGACGTTTCGCCCTCAGCCTTCTCCTTGTTCTCAGCCTGGGGCTCTCCTTCAACCTTCTCCCCAGTCTCCTGCTTCTCCTCTTGGGGGGTATTTTCTCCTTTCTGCTCCGGCTCCTCTTCCTCTTTCCCAGCCTCCGCAGTACTTTCATCCTCATCCTTACAACATTTAAAATAAAAAAGAAACGTGTGAACCGGGGGGGGGAACAAGTGTTCAAATTCTGAGCTGTTGCAGGGAAAACACCCCCAATATCCATTCTTAATCTACGTGTTGCAGTCACCTTCCAGCTCTGTTGTTCTGTGAAGCTACACTGCAAAGAACACAAACACTGTCTTTACCTGGACAGGCTCGGATACATTTGCCTTGGGTTCAGAGCTCCCTCCTCCGAACAGGCTGGAGATTGTGTTTCCAAGTTCTTAAAAGATGTTATCGACAAAGAAAACAAAGATCATTGTAAGCATCAAGTCAAAACCAGCTGATAGCGCAGCATGACAGGCTTAGACAATTTGGAATTTGCACAAAAGATATTTTCTTTTTTAACCGATAAAAAAAATGATGCTTCACAATGTGCTTCCAATTCAGATTAAGCACAAAAGTTAGCACCATTCCAAGACTTTTTAGATCCAACCAAGCCATAGGTTTAAAAAAAAGTATGCACACAACAAGCAATGTACTTATTTAAGAGATCACGTAGCACGTATTATTTTCCCAACTCACTGGTGTACTCACTTGTAAGAGTTGATTCTTCCTCTCTCTCCTCCACTATGGTCTCGAACACCGATTCCACCTGCAAGAACAGATCCGAACCTCTCTTTACACTCCTGCACTCGTTCACAAATCCCTCTTTGCAAACCTCGAATGCAAATGGCTTCCTTTTCACATTTAAGAAGCTCAGTCACACTCTCCCAGACCAGTTGCAAAAGCAGAGGGAGGGAGGGTTAACTCACCCTGTCTAGTGTCAGAACGCCACTCTCGTCCATGTTGAAATGCGCCTTAATGCCCTTCGACTCGGCCTCTGTGTGCTTCTTGAAACTGCTGCCCACTCCCTTGAGCGCGACTGTGGTCAGATTGAGGGAGCCAAACACTCTGAAGAGGAAGGAAGGTTTAAAGAAAGGAATAGTAAGTACCGCAGACATGATGACCTGCTTGGCTGTTTCACCTCCGCGTGTCTGAACCTTATCTCATGTAGGAGGCAAGGAAAGCACAAGGCTTCAAGTATGAATACAGGATTTTCCAGCTTATTCTAGACGAAGGACCTATTTTCAAAAGCCCCTCTTTATAAGGACCCGTCTGCCATGCATTGTTGATAAGGGGAGGGCTTGGCGATTCTCGATGCAAGGCAAGACTGAACGGGAGTGGCCGGGATGGGACAGCTGTGCTGGCAGCAGTGAGGACACACCTGAGGTCCTCAAGACTGAGGAAGCTGAGGTCGCCATAGTTGACGTAGAAGAGGAAGTCATCAGAGTAGCGGTTGAAGGTGATGACCTTGCGCTGGGGGTAGGGGGCCATCCTCTGGAACAGGACACGCTTGTTGTGCTTCAGGCTCTTCACCCCGTCTTCCTCCTCCATCTCGCGAGTGAACTCCACCTGGCCAGAAGGACAGGAAGCAGCAGTAAGAGATGGGAAGGACCTCCACCGACTCAGGCTTTTGGAATCAACCCGGGGCAAAGGTTGAAGGTCATTCGTCCCCTCGCTCACCTGGATGGGGTAGAGAGCGGCGTCGCGGACCAGGAACGGTTTGACCTTGAAGGCCTTGCTGAGGGCAGCGGCCTGGTACACTGCGCCCATGGCTGCCGCCTCGTCTGCGTTGATGTTCTTCCCCAGTTCCTCCCTGCAACGGGACAGTTCACAACCTCAGGGAGAAGGGGAGGGCACGGGGCGCAGCGCACAACCGCGCTACACTGCCAGCAGGTATTACGATTGGGCGACGCCACACACCGGCTTGGGTACAATACAAGGAGTACGAATATAAGGATTCTCCAGCTTCTACCCCTTTTCAAGGAACCCCTCTTAATCAGGACCTCCGTTTAATACACAAAAATCAAGGGCTTCAATCACAAACCAGGCATTTATTTCCCAACTGCACACCTCTTTCTAATGCATGCTTTTAAAGTGAACCCTTGGTTTTTGGATACCTAAAGAGATCTTTAAATGTTCAACTTCTTGCAGACGCTGCACACAGTTCTTCTCTTATTTTACACTGAAATTATTTTTGCCTGTTAATCTCTTCTTAAGCTTGTGGGGAAAAAAAAAACCTATCGGTATAAAGGAGGAGGGTAAATTGGGCAAACGTTAAGCAGGACTGCTCGACAGATTCATGTTGAGGCCATAAAACAATTTTGCAATTAAGAGCTGTCTTGGCTGTTTTCATTAACAAAGCGGGGCAGCTTGAAAGCTTAAAGCAATGCCACCTTATCCACTCAAAACTGACATACTGTACAAAAGAAAAAAAACGGAAGCCCAAATGATAAAGTATGAAGTCTGTGGATTGAATGCCAGCCTTATTGGAACAAGAACAAGCCAGCCTGAGTGTCAGAGTTGCAGGGGTGAAAACCTGCTGTTTGTTTCTACGGACCTCCTTGCCAGACACCGTCTGACCTCGGAAACTCAATCCTGCACTCAGGCTGCACACACAGCAGGCCACGGCGAACAGCGGTACAGGAACAACACCCGTCACTCACTTGCCCACTGCGTTCAGCAGCACCTCCTGGACCTTGGGCACTCGAGTGGCCCCCCCTACCAGGATCACCTGCTCGATCTCATCCTGGAGAGACGGAGAGAAAGCGCAGCACATCAGGACACATGAGCCGGAAGGAGAGGCACTTCTCTGTGAAATGGCGACGACGGCGCTAGCGGGGGCAGTGAAGTCACCATGGACATCTCCGCGGCGCTCAGCGCCTGCTGTACGGGGCCCGGCACTCGTGCAAACAGGTCGGCGCACATCTCTTCAAACTCCGCGCGCGTCACCCGCGCCTTGAAATCGATGTCATCGAGCAGCCCCTCAACCTGCGGAGGACACGGAGGGAAGAGAAAGGAGAGCTTGAGTACTCGAGCACTAAGAAGTCCTATTACACACAGAGCGTATAAATGACTTGGTGCTCCTTGACTTAACAGAACAATGATTGTTCAGGTGCATGTTTAAATTGGATTTTGCAAACTTTGTGGCTGCTTAGCAATCCAAAATGCTCTTTACACTTTATTACCAAAGCTGTGGAGCATTACAATGTGCATGTCAAAATTGTTAAAAAGCATACCTCTCTCCCACAGAGATTAGGTTTAACTTCCCCGCCCCCGTCTGCCCCTCTGTTACCTGGGACATGTGGTCAGCGTTGGCGCTCAGCACGGTCTTCAGACGCTGGGCCTCCTTCAGCAGCTTGGCCATGGCTCTCTGGTTCTCCCGCACGTCCTTCTTGGTCTTCTTCTGCTCGTTGAACAGCTTGGCCAGGTGGTCGCGCAAGCGGAGCTCCATCTCGAACCCCCCCAGCGTGCGGTCAAACCTGGGCCAGGTGGCAGAGGGAGAGAGGCTGGAACACTTGTGGCAGTCTGGAAACGGGTTCGGGTAACACATTTCTGGGCATGAAGCGGTGTAGCCATGGATTCAGGTTCATTCTCTAACCTTTGAAGCTTTTCATCCATGTTCTAGCAGGACCCATAATTCTATAATTTATTGAGAGTTTTTCTCCAATTCTTTTGTATATTCAAAGGATTTTCTCAAGGTCTGAAACTTTCAGAAAAGCAAAGCGTTACTTTAATGTACATTGGGACCTTTGCTGCTACACTACGTGAGGCAGAATATTCAAGATTCAAACAAACACTTCAAGAACTCGTTTAATATTCAGAGGAATGTTAAAACAGCACCTTCGATCAAGGGGAGGCAACTCTACAGTCCTCTACAGGGAGAGTACTCGGGCACTGGTCAGATTTACGCCAGCCTGGGAGAGAGACCTCCACTTACCCCACCCCCCGGACCTGGAGCTGGGGCTGGACGCCGGTGTCCTTGGTCTTCACGGTCTGGTATGTGACAACGGTGGCCACGGTGCTGCCTGAGCCCATGTCGAAAAACATCACGTTCTGCGGGAGCACACAAGTCACGGCTTATTTCAGCAGGGCACTTCCGGCACGAGGTGGCGGTGGCGCCGGTCACGCGTGCGGAAAGAGACTCGGGCGCCAGCGCAGAGATGCAAGGAGTCGCAGCACGGGGTGGCGAAGGTTCGAGGCGAGTTTTAAATCTGGGACGGAAAAGGCCATTTTGGGACAGCACTGAAGAACATGCATACACGCGTTGTGCCTGCCCCACAGTGTCCCAAACTCCAGCGGCGTAACAGAGTTTCACAGCCCCAGTACAGTTATAGTCACCCTAAGTTGTTGCTGTGGATGGAAGTTTATGAGTGACCAGTGCCTATGTATTGGAACTACAGAAGAAACGTCCACACACAGCCCTGTGGCTTTTCCTCATTGTTATCTGTGCCTTGCAGTTACTTCTGAAATGTCACATACAACAGGAGTTTGTCTAAATTGCTTTGAAGCCAGGTCAGAGGAACGACCCCAGGCCAGAGTCAGGTTTCTACAATCTTCAATTCAATAACAGGTAACAAAAAACGTCAGGTGGGCAGCTGCGTCAGCAAGCGTAGACTGCAAAGGAATAAGTACAGGTTTATTCCAGGCTGAAAAGAGAAGAATACACAACGTTTCGGCTGTGGAGCCTTCTTCGGGTGTACTACTTGTATTTGGCAATTTTAAGACTTTTAAGTCTTCCTTTTACTCACAAATGTAGTGCTTATACTCCCATAATATACATTATATGTATAATATATATACACACATCTGTGCACACAGAATCACAGACAGGTCTCCACCCTTCAACCTTTTTTCATTGCCTAGACAACATTGCTGGCGCTCTTACTTAACAACGAAATAAAACAGCTCAGCATGGTGCTGTTGTTGTCTGAATTGAAGAAAGACATTAAAGGGCACCTGAGCCGTGCTGTTGATGTCCTTCCTTCTAAAGACCCCGTAGTTCAAGGCCACTGCCGTGTTATCGTTGATAAGCTGAAGGACCTTCAGGTCAGCCATCTGTGCGGCCTGCAGGACTGCCCTGCGCTCTGCCTGATTGAAAAAGGCCGGGACGGTGATCACGACATCTTTGATTGCCTGCTCTGTGGAGAAGGAAACACCTCCATATTACTAAAAGGAACATCAGTAGTGAATCAATTGACGAGACAATAGAAGATTATGACTTGTTATTTTGTTACGTTATTTTATCTAAAATAAAAGAGCCAAGTTTGTGATTCTTGGGCGCATATCAGTGATTCATGGTTTTAAAGGTTAACTTCTGATAATGATAAGAAGACAATTAGCATGCCTGTTCAGCAGTACTAACTGCAGTAAACCTCAGAAACTGGAGATGCTCCATTGTTTAACTCTGCCATGGAGCTCACCTGCAAAATCCTGAGCCAGGCTGCGTGAGTAGTTCAACACCATACCCAGGATCTCTTCGGGAGAGTACTTCAGCTCCCTGTAATGACCAGAGAGAGAGGCAACTATTACAACAACAAAGCATTTTAGATTAGAAGTTTGTTGGAAAATCTTTCAGGCAAAAAGATTCCATTTGAACTAGAAGAAAAAAAGTCATCTTCATTCCTATCTGAAAGAAAAGTGATAGGTACATTAACTTCCAACAGAGAGTTTTTTCTAAACACGGATGTTTTTATGCTTAAAACATGGTCATTCAGAATACAACCGCTGGAAAACTCCTCTTCGGTATGCTTCAGTATTCTGAATACGCTCAACGTGGGACAGTGGACGCGGACAGTGAAAATGAAAGACAGAGACTCACTCCGTGTTTCGGAAAAGCACCGTTCCCCGGCTCTTGTCCTCCTCCAGCTGGTGCTCGGGGAAGCGTTTCCGATACAGCGCCACTTGGGGGTTATCGAGCCTCTTTCCCAACAGGTCTTGGAGATACCGGTAGACCTGCCTGGGGTTCTTCACAGACTGGGGAAGGAGAGGACAGGGGCGAGAGTAAGCTACAGCCGCAGACACAGATCTCGATTTCCACAGCAGCTGCATTCCTGAAAAATGCTACTTAAAGCCCACGTGAAAAGCGGCAGTGAAAAACTGAGAAAGTATGTAAATAGGTGGGATGCATCTCGAGTTCACTCACAGCTGCAGGGTTGCGATTACAAGTCCCTAAATACTACATATTCCCGTTCACTGAAGATGTCCATACAGTTGTGCTACAAGACTCTTTCAAGCTAAACGTTTGTTAAAGATTAATCAATTTCAAGTAAAATGTGATAGGAAGTGTGAGGTTAAAAGTGGGAAGTGAACACCCATAGATGAATCTTAACTGCTCAGCTTTTAAAACGGCAGTCATACGGAGCATTACAAATAGGTTTTCAGCTGATTGTTAATAGCACACTGTTTCATTTATTCATTCAGTGAACAAAAGTGTTTATGATTTTTTTAAATCATTTTTTCCCAAAAAACTACTTTGGAACTTTGAAGATAACAGATTGACAGAGGCTCACTTTATGTGTAGCTCGTCAGATTGATCATCACTTCTCTCTTTAGGGTCTTTCAGAGAGAGGCGTCACTGTCTGAAGCAAGAGAAGCAAGCTGGTATTTCAGACTGCCGGTGAGCCCACACATCGTCCTTACCACTCCCAGCGCCCCGTCCCCAAACACACGCTCATTCTCCTTCAAGCAGACGGCCACTGGAGTTTTCCTCCTGGACTCCCTGTGCCACACAAAGCAAGCACAGAGCAAGTCAACACAACTTCCATCTAACCCAAGGCAGAAAAAATGCAAACAAAGAACTGTTTTTGCACAGTCTAATCGAACTCCTTTTCCCTCATGTGATTTTTTTATACATATTTTACAGAAAAAAAAGCCTGGGCAGACTCAGATGTGAGCTGTGGCATGTTTTCCTGGGAAGCCCTACCTACCTCAGAGGGAATTCAGTTCTGTGCTGGGCAGAACCTGCAAGTGAGGTACCTAAACACCACCCCGAAATATGGAGATCTACAGATAATGTCCATTCACGTCAGATTGCGAGTTACAGAAGAACAACTAAATGACACCTACAAGTTGGGCTTTTGCACTTTTCCATCGTGTGTTATGTATTCAGATTAGATAAATTGAAAATAATTATCATCCTCAAATGAATGACTTGTATGACATGTTTGACTTCAAATGAGTCAATGGTTTAATTATAATGGCAGGCATATTAACGGGATACCCCAGCCTTAATTTACGAACACGGCACCAGCTGAATAATTTACATTCCTGTCACGAGCAGGGCAGATCAACTCTGCTTTGTTTTACATACCTTTGTAAATCTAAGTTTAGAACTGAAAGAACCTCTTACTTGTTCAGAACAATCTCCATTGGCACACCAGGTTTGACTATTGCTATCTTCATCCACTCACTGCCCAGGTCCACTGACATAACTGCTACAGAATCTGCATTAAAACCCAAAATAACAATTTATAGCCACAACATCTTGGTCATTCAGGTTCCTCAGCACAAGTGCCTTTAATAGACGAATAAAAGAACACACAGTGACCATATCACTTCCAACATCAAAACTGCTCTTAAGAGATTTACTGAAAGAGTTACTGTTGCATTTGCTAATAAACACCACTCATCAGTTCATGTATTAACACTTTTCTTTCTCATATCTTCTGGAACTAATGTCAGTGGTTATACAGGACTTCTCCACACAGGGCAAAAGCCAAACACTAGAATTTTCAATTTGCGTTATTAATTTAGCAGTTAAATATTATTTAGAAAGTTTGTAAATCTAAAGTTTGTAAAGAGAAGGCAGATAGATAGTACCAACAGTGTCCAAAGACCTCCAGAACTAGACTTTGCTGCCCTTAAGCTAAAGCATGGAGCGCAATTCCAGTTCAGAGGGCTGAAAAGTTCTTTGGTTTTTATTCTACCTCCATTCTTAATAGCTCCACTAATTTCATTACGAAGTCATCTGCTTCCTCTTTACTCAAGTGGTAACTGTGAGATTCCCAGAATGCCCGCAGGAAGCCAGCTCTCAAAGAGTGCTGTTGCCGGCCTCTGATCTGAGCTCAGGCAGCAACAGTGTAACGCAGTAACGTGTCCATACCGGTGTGAGAGGGAAGGTGTGCCACCAGGAGGCAGAAGAGAGCCCAGAGAGTCAGCTTTCCACCCATGGTCCCCTCCTGAAAGAAAGCAGCCCATTAGCAATGCAACCCAAGTGTCACATCCTTTAGAAACTGAAGGCTTGACTCAAAAGAACATCCCGAAGACCCAAGGCTGATGTCTGCTGATGTCTGCCTATGCTTATGGCAGATGTCTGCTGGGAGTGACGGAGAAATCATATATTGTTAGCGAGCAGATGGTCTCTGACGATACATCACCCGATATCTTCCATGCGTCATGGGGCTTGCTTATTTATTGGAGGGAGAAAGGTGAAAGAACATGATTAATGAAACAATATACATTTTCCAGCGATTTATTTGTTATTCAAAATGCTGTGGCCAGACCTTGCTGGAAATCCTCCCTCGATATTTGACTCTTCGCGATGTGGCAGAATTCGGTAGGCAGGCATTCATTTACGGGCTTGTTTTTGTCCAGGGGAACAAAATCATGTGAAAGCAAACTAAATTATTTAGATAAATAAGGCATATTTTCCAAAACGATGCACAGCAATGTACCTTACCTTGAACAGAAGAGCTATAAATTATGAGAGGATAAAAACTACATATTATCAATCTGACTTGTTTTGGCAACTGTCCTGTTCTTTCAGAAGTGCATGATACAAAAAGGTTTCACCGTGCATTTAGCCCTGAATCACAAATCGCAGGAAGAGATGCTCAAAAAAGAATACGGGCCGATGCCAAATGACTTGTAAGTGCTGGGAGGTTGCCTAATGAATAGCAAACATGCATGAAGGTGTCCTTCAGCTCTCTCGTGGTGTGAAAAAGATTTCAAATTCATTCCGTTCCTCAGCTGCCAAGTCTATTTGAAATGTGTCCTTTCTCATTTGCACATGTCCAATAACATTGGAGATTTGCATGTGTCCACGGTGCTTTATCACAGCACTTTCCACATAGGCCATTGCGCATTAAAGATCTATCTGACAGGACAGTAGGGACGTGGGCAGCTGTCTGGGACAGAGGCTTGAGTTCTAGGCTCCTGGCTGTAAACGCTACAGCTGCACCACTGAACAGAGAGCTTTACACAGTACAAGTGGAACAACGTAAGTCACTTTGAACACAACTGTCATCCATTTTAATAACAGTAAGCAGACATTTTACAGACTCATGGGCTGAGGTTTAGAAGCACGGCACTGATGGTCTGTAGAGGAGCTAACAACCCAGTATATCAGGCATACAAAACAGGGACTTGATTTCAACAAGCAATGCAACTCGAGTTAAGTCACAGAACGTATATTTATTATGATTTATTTGAGTTGTTAATACTCCAAAGACCCTGGTTTATAATCAGGTGCTCTGATCTACAACCTGCGCTTTAATGACACGTTTCTCTCTATTAAACACTAATGCCAAGTACAGCACTAAGACTAACAACAGGAAGTTCAACATCCTGTTTTACTCGGATGTTGCGTCTCTAAAGCGTAATGCGTTTAAATACGGTAAAACAGGGTCAGAAACGCACCGCTTATTGTAGCTATCACTGAAGTGAACAGGGCTGATTAATTATTTACGACTGAAATCCTCATCCTATGTGCACCTGCATCAAGACAGTCATTCAAAGCCTACAAACGTGGAAACTTCCAGCCCCCAATTCTGACCTGCGCGTCTGAGCGGAGACCAAATTTATCGACCACATGTTTCAATGGATGCAACGGTTTGGCAGGTTAGGAAACAGTAACCGGTCTGCCAAAAAGCAGGTCATCTCTAAACAGATTAACGTTGGGGATTGTCTTTACTTGTTTTGATCTCTGCCATGACAGAATGTAAATAAGTTTAACGCGATCGACAAGCGAGTCTTCCACATCTCCCGAAAGCACAAAAGAGACATAGTTAACAGAAACGGACAAAATAAGCAATTTCGAGCGACGAGCCTCCTCGATTGCTTTTCTCGCTAAATGCCGGGCACAGTACGGTCAAACCTGTGCACTCTCTCACACCTATCACGAACCTCACATTCATACAGCGATGACATTGCCCAACTTACCTTGGTAATTTTTAAAAGTCTTTGCTTGTAGCTCTGCTGGAACGATGCAACTTCAATGGAAGAACTAAAACCCTCCTATAACGACTACGACTTCAGTGCATAAAGCCTCTCTCTCTGTTCGTCACTGGCTTCTTATTGCCCTGTGCAGATTACACTCACCATATCCCCTCTATATTATATTTCTGGATTTTTTCCCTTTGCATTCGCCGGTTGATTTCTCAGCTCAAGGCCCAGGACGCGGCGTGATCTCATTGGGTCTCCCGGCCCGCTGTTCCGCAAGCCATTTCGTCACAGCTGACATCACGGGGCCCGCCCCCTCGACCCCGACGGGCAGCTTCTGATTGGTCCACGTCCCAGGCCTCCCACCGCAAGGATCGCCACAGCGTGCGTTTGGCGTGTTCTGATTGCTCCACGTCCAGAATGGATGGGCGTGGCTATGCGGCCTCGAAGTCGAGCGCAGATCTGTGACGTCAACAGGGTGCGACGCCTTTGTAGTACTTTGCAACTGCCTGAGACTTGTGGCCTCAGCTATGGGGAAAAAACGATCGCCTCGCCATACTGAAATATAATCATTCATAGGTGAAGTGCATGCCAGAGCAAAGTCACTCATCCATCAACTCCCATAACGTCAATTGGACTGAGAACATGTGACCCCCCTCCCCCGGGAGAGACGGTGCCCTATTGCAGGGTTACTCCCACATATTTTAGCCCCCAGTTACAGTTGGGTGGAGTTTCTGGGGGAAAGTACCTCTTTGCTTAAGGGTGTAACAGATGTGTCTTAAACCCAGCGGTGACTTAAGCCCATAACCTGTCGCTTATGAAATCAGACTCTCGTTCTCCACGGCTGTACTATTAGTATGCTGTCGCCCCAGTGACTACTGCACAGATTAACACTACAGCGCCTGCAGCGTCAACCTAGTCAAAACTTCAACCCCATACTGCTAGCCCTTACCAAGGAGGTTCTGATTTATTTGCACACTAGTGCCGATCTCGTCAATTTCCTCTGGTCTCGAAAATTGAAACATTTAATAAAACAACGAGTTGTAACGCGGCCGAACACCGTTGAAAGTCTAAACCGCTAAGCCGAGGATGATGCACATCTCCATCCGAAATCAAAGGCAAGCATAATTAAAAAGACAGGCCGAGTGATCAAATGGTGTAGACGTTTGAGGACTTCATAAAACAGATGAGCAGTGAAGTGCAAGATGACCACTTGGACAAAGAAAACAGTTCCTCAGCCTAAAGCACGCAACCTTGCTCAGTTCTGCAAACCGACCAGCCAGCAGGGTAAAACAACACCCGTCACGTGTTCACCCAGCCTCGGTCACATGACACGGCGGGATCACATGACCCCCCCAGCTGCAGAGTGACAGGGGGAAAATGGCAGCGTTCTTGCAGTGGCGAAGATTTGTATTTTTCGATAAAGAAACGGTGAAGGATCCTGCGGACAATGGGAAAAATTTCGCGCTCCCGGTCGGTATCTGTGCCTGCGACTCGGGCCGAGGTCACATCGTGCTTGGAGATATCCTTTACGAGCCTCGGTCTCAAAGGCGATCGTGGGTCGCTCCCGTCCTCCTTTTATTTAGAACGTATTTATTTTTGTGCGCATTGCATAAGAATGAATAGCGCATTTTACAAACAGTGTTGAATGTGATTAGAGTAAAGTCGTAACCTGTTTTGTGCTGAAACAGGTGTTCCGGCGATATTATAATTTATATCACGCTTATTCTCCCTGCTACCTAGGTGTAAGTGAAGCGTCTTCATCTTCCCTAAAGTACGATGAAGTCAGTAATATTGATTCTGTTCCGCATTGTATTCATAGCGTAGAAGCAGTGCATTGAAACAAGGAACGAGAAGAGCAGATCCCAGCCTCCAGCCGTGATTAGTGTTCCCAGCGCAGATGTCTTATTAACAAAAGCAGTGCTGAAGTTCGTGCATTTTCGTTTGGAACCGGGCCCACACACCGAGCCTTCTCACTCCCTGCAGTCTCTTCTGGTGTCAGGAGCAGTCTGATTCCGAAACCCCGACAGCAGAAAGTGACTCACTTGCCAGTCCGTACCAAATTGGTTAATGTTTTTGTAATTCATTGTTGTATATTTGTTTCCCCGCATTTGAAAAAAGGAAATGATTAAAAAAATGTGACATTGGGATACAGCGCTGCTGATATGTTTGAGCAAGACATGCTCTGTTACACATCACAGCACTTTAAATACATATTATTTGCATCTTGTATGCAGGGGTTCTGGCTGGTTTCCCCTTCCCAAGATATTACAACAATGCCACAACATATATTAGAAAATCTAAGAATCGATGGGGCATAATAACAACATTTTGGGGTCTCCCTTATTTTTATATAATACTCTCCCTGCCGATATGATTATACAATAGGGTATTTGACCTGTAACATGTAATGTAGATAAGGTTTTGATGTTTTTAAGGAAGCTGTCATTTTCTTGCTATAGCAGTTAGAAAGGAACAAC
This sequence comes from Lepisosteus platostomus, assembly GCF_059453375.1. NCBI lineage: Eukaryota > Metazoa > Chordata > Actinopteri > Semionotiformes > Lepisosteidae > Lepisosteus > Lepisosteus platostomus. The sequence goes on along the minus strand of NC_142635.1, from coordinate 7,225,808 downwards.
CGCAGTAACGTAGTCACTGTTGATAAGAAACGATCATCATCCTTAAGTCATTGTCATCACATCTGGAGGGTCAGATCTGGTTCCTGACACGCTCCCTGCAGCTGACGTCCTTTCAGGCATACAAACTACAAGTGACTCACCTCTACCAGCTGAAACAGCACAGCATCCTGGTGTCAGTGGGATTGGACGAGCACGGAATCAACCCACTGGTAAGGACACAGCTCCATGACGATCTGATCATTTCATCTGATGCTTATTGTCGCACATGAATTTATTATAAGACAAGGGCATACAGTAAAAAAGGACTCCTTCTAACCGTTATTGTGATGGAACGGTGAGATGTTCTTGTATTTGTCTAAAGCATATTCGGATGTGCTAATATGTGATGAATAGAAATGCACAAAAATCACCTTGTCAGTCTGTGAGGGCTGTGCTCAGCTGTGGAAATGTTTGCATTTGTTTTGGGGATAGTCTGGGTTAAATTGCCCATTGCCATTCAGTTTTTAAATTTTTTCCCGATAACATAGTGGATTCTGGATTTCTAAGCATTTCTAAAAAGACAGTCTAAATTTCTCAATATAATAAGAATCATTACTGTTGCTTTTGCCTAAAATGATATAGAATGGGTTTTGGTTGCAAATTACCGTGATGAAACACTGACCTTTTCATCTAAAGCTGCTTCAGCTGCTGTTAATCTGCTTCCCTACAGCAGTGCACTAAGAAATTCCAAAACCTTCCCCACGATTTACAAGTTGCGCTGTTTCAGGTCAAGGTGTGGAACCTGGACAAGCGCGACAGTGGGAATCCTCTCTGCACTCGGATCTTCCCGGCCATCCCAGGGAACAAACCCACGGAGGTGTCCTGCCTCAGCGTGCACGAGAACCTCAACTTCATGGCCATCGGTGCGTCCAGTGCCCTCGCCCTCGCCCTGAGAGCCTCACTCTGTTTCTCATCCCATCATGCCCACAGGATTACGGTGGACGTTGTGGGCCCTGCCAGATTTAACCTGGAAAAGCAGTCCATGTATAACCAATAAATCTGCTATTGTGTGGGTTTTACATCTCTACAGTGCATTTTGACTGAGAGGTCAAACTGGGACATTACTTGCCGGACTGCCTTGGTGCATCTCAAATTATAGCTTGTAGACTTGAAGCAGCTGTAATTGCAGCCATGGTTTTGATGAGAAAATGAAGTCAAGGCACTGTTATTACTGTCCCCGAAATGCCAGTTTGTGACTGAATTGTCAAAGCGGCCTTGATGTCTCCTGTCTTGCAGGCTTCACAGACGGCAGCGTGGTTCTGACCAAGGGCGACATCACCAGAGATCGCCACAGCAAAACCCTCACCCTGCACGAGGGCACCTGCCCCATCACCGGGCTTGCTTTCCGGCAGGCGGGCAAGGTCACGCACCTGTTTGTCGCCACCCTGGAGAAAGTCCAGGTAACCTGGCCGCGGCCCTCCCGCCTGGGGGAATAAAGTGTGCATGGTAGAGCGTATCGTATTCGGCGTGCTCTGCTCGCCGTGTCCTGGGACAGTGAAGGAGTGGCCCAGCCTGGGCCTTGTCGGGTTGTGTGCAGTGCTCTGACCCCCCCCCCCCCCTGTGTGCGCCCATGGGCAGTGCTACACCCTCTCCGTGAAGGAGTATCCGCACCTGGAGCTGGACACACACGGCTGTGCCCTGCGCTGCGCCGCGCTGACCGACCCCTCCCAGGACTCCCAGTTCATCGTGGCGGGTGACGAGTGTGTGTACCTCTACCAGCCCGACGAGAGGGGCCCCTGCTTCGCCTTCGAGGGGCACAAGCTGCTGGTGCACTGGCACCGCGGGTATCTGGTGCTGCTCACACGCGACGCCAAGTCGCCGAACAAGTAAGAGCAGCAGCAGCAGCAGCCGCCGCCGCCGGCCGGGGCTCCCTGTATACAGCTATCTGACGGCTGTAACAGCCATTTCAAACCCTGCAACAAGGAAAGGTTGATTCCAGGCTTTGGAAAGAAACATGGACTATGTGGGGAAGCTATTAGAAAATAAGAAGTTTGGCGGTATTACTAGACAAATTGTTGAATTTGATTCTCACTCCTGGACTTTGTTTTTCTGGAAGGCTGTGCTTAATGGTAGTTGATCTCAAAATAGTCCTTTTTTTAAAAAATAAATAAAAAGGTTTCCTGTTGCTGGAGTTGGGGAGGGCAGGGGGTTGATGGCACCACGTGTGTTTTTAAAGCACGTGGCTTCATCGTCAGGTGTGAGCAGGTGTGAGCAGGTGTGAGCGTGTGGAGGTCTGCGGGTGTGCGGGTGTCTGTCCCAGGTGAACCCGAGCTCTCTGTACACACGCAGGCCCGAGTTTCCGAGCCGGGAGGCCTCCCCCACAGAGAAGCAGGTCCTGACCGTCTACGACTTGGACAACAAGTTCATTGCGTACAGCGCTGCGTTCAACGACATCGTCGATGTGCTGGCGGAGTGGGGCTCGCTGTACATCCTGACCCAGGACCGCAAGATGTACGTGCTGCAGGAGAAAGACACTCAGACCAAGCTGGAGGTGGGCTCCTTTCTGACTTCTCTCTCAACTTGCAGCGTATCTATGTATGCTTTCTTCACTTGCTAATCAAAACGCGAGATAAGCCTGCGTGTTTAGTGCAGTATTCATCAGTATCTGGCGGGCCAGTAACTCGCTGCTTTGTTCCTGGACCTTCAGATGCTCTTCAAGAAGAACCTGTTTGTAATGGCCATTAACCTGGCCAAGAGCCACCACCTAGACAGCGACGGGCTGTCCGAGATCTTCCGTCAGTACGGGGACCACCTGTATGTCAAGGGAGACCATGATGGAGCCATTCAGCAGTACATCCGGTAGGGTTTCTGACTGGCGGGAAGTAGTCAGCCAGCAGGTAGCACTAAGACTTTTGGAAAGATATCTAGCTGTTGCAGTTCCAGGTTATTGAAAGTTGAATGGTGTGTATGTCTTATCAGTGGAGTAGGTTTTTGGAGTGTTTTGTGGCATGTGTGGTTAAAATTGATCTTTTAATTTCAGTTCAGTTCATCATATCTGTGATTCCTATGAAAATGTGGATTGAGTTTGTTGTTCATTCTTGTGTCCAGTCACTGTTTTACAGACTCCTCTGTAGTAGGGTTTAACTCAAGATGATCATGGCCTGTTTTTTAAGTATTATTGTGCAATATGCCAACGTAGAGACAAATCGAAAAGAAACAGAAATTGCCGCAGCATGCATTTATTTCCTATTTGGATTTTTTTGCAGTATTGCACTGAAGACTTAAAGGTTGAGTGATCTGCAGAGTTACTACTGACTCATCTCTCCCTTCCCTCTTTCCCAGCACAATTGGGAAGCTGGAGCCCTCCTATGTGATTCGGAAGTTCTTGGATGCTCAGAGGATCCACAACCTGACAGCATACCTGCAGGCCCTGCACAGGCAGTCCCTGGCAAATGCTGACCACACCACCCTGCTGCTCAACTGCTACACCAAGCTGAAGGACAGCTCCAAACTGGAGGAGTTCATCAAGGTGAGCCCCCTCATAGCCACAGGCCTAATGGAGATGGTCTGAGCATTGTGAAGCAGGCGCCAGGAAAACCCGACGCAAAATCGACTTCATCATCATGATGCAATCACGTATTAACATTTATAATAATAATAATAATAATAATAATAATAATAATAATAATATTCCTAAGGATATCGGGATATCAGAGAGTCACCTTCCCTAAACTCCTTCAAATCTAGACTCAAAACCTTTTTCTTTAGAAGGTCCTTTACTTAACTGCTTCTGTTGTTTGCCCCTCTGCTCCTGTTGGATTCAGTACCCCCATCCACTGTCTCCTCTCATTGAGTATATCTTGTGTATTTGTTTATTGTTGTCGTCATTCTGTAAAGCGCTTTGAGAAGCCACCTTTAAAGGCGCAATATAAAATAAAGGTTATTATTATTAAATAATAATAATTATTAATTATTAATTAAATAATAATAATGCCTGAATGTTGTGCATCGGCATTTCTTAGCGAATTACACAGAAAAAGAATGGACCAAGTACTCTAAAGGTGAAATCCCCATGTTGACCAGTGCCTTTTCTTGTGTCGTCTCAGAGCAGCGAGAGTGAGGTGCATTTCGACGTGGAGATCGCCATTAAGGTTCTCCGGCAGGCTGGCTACCACAGCCACGCGGTCTTCCTGGCGGAGAAGCACGCGCACCATGAGTGGTACCTCAAGATCCAGCTTGAAGACCTCAAGGTCAGGGGAGACACAAATCAAAACGGCGTGCGTCTTTGTGTAGGCCACGGAGAACACGCATTACGCCATTGCTGGCTGTCTGCGAACAGGCAGCAGAGATCTTTTCCTGATAGTGCAATTTTTGTTCATTGAGACGATCAGCATCTAAGTGAATAAAAGTATTGGTGTGTGTATTGTATTTTATATAAACCATAGACTATAGAATGAGAGGAAGCTTTTCAGCTCGTCTAGCTCATTTGGTTGCTAGTAGGTGATTAATCCAATAATTGATAACTGATCAATCATTTGTAATCATGTATAATCGAGCTCCTCCAGCTCTGTGTTGATGAGGATCGTCTTGACAAGACTGTGTGGTGGGCGTGGTTTGTGTATTGTACATTATTCGAGTGGGCAGCTGCTCCCTGCACTGGCTGCAAACAAAGCAGTCAAGGTTAACGGCACCCTGTAAATCAGAAAGACCTTTTGGCCGTCGGGCCTTCTTCTGATGTCCGGGCTGAGCCATCTTCACACCTGAAGAACAGTCAGCAGCCGAAACGTTGCGTTTCTCCTCTCTGCTGCTCAGCGAGGAAACAGCCTTGGCTTATTGCTCGTGCAGGATCCCGTTGCTCACAGAGGTCTGTGTTCGCATTGCAGAACTACCAGGAGGCCCTGCGGTACATCGGGCGGCTGCCCTTCGAGCAGGCGGAGAGCAACATGAAGCGCTATGGGAAGACGCTGATGCACCACGTCCCCGAGGAGACCACCCTGCTGCTGAAGGGTCTGTGTACCGACTACCAGCCACGCCGGGACTCCGCCGACAGAGACAGCCTGGGCAGCAAGGTACCGGCCCGTCTGAGAATGAAAACGATAGCCTTCCTTACCCTGGCGCAAAGAAGGGGCATCAGGGCACCGAGCCCCTTCCGATCATGCTTTGTGCTTCTAAACCCCAGGTCTGCAGCGGTGGCTGAGAACAGAATCTCCTTGGCTATGCTGGAGGCGTGCGCGAAGCCTCATAAACGCGGAGATTAGTTCTGTCACAGATCTGTAATTCATGAAGCGTCTAATTACCAGTTGCCCTACAGATTGAAACAAGTGACTCAGACTAAAACAGTGTCTCTCATCCGTAAGTCTGTATTATATTTATCACAGGACAAGCAAACAAACTCTGGATTCTGTTGTGTTTGATAAGATGAAACAAATTCCTCTGTTTCTGTGTCTGAGTAAAATGAAAGGTTCCAGGCAAATCTTTGGGCGTTCGCTTCAACCCCTGCTCCTCCCCTCCTTGGTTTTGCAGGCGAACTCGGAGGAGTTCATCCCCATCTTCGCCAACAACCCTCACGAGCTGCGGGCCTTCCTGGAGCACATGATCGAAGTGGAGCCACGGTCTCCCCAGGGGGTCTATGACACCCTGCTGGAGCTCCGGCTGCAGGACTGGGCACATGAGCAAGACCCGCAGGTGACCGGCTGGCCCCCACGCGCCGTGCAGAAATCCGTGCGTGCGCGCTCACGCCAGTGCACAGGGCATCCCCACTGCCAACATCAGCGTGCTTCAGCAGACACTGGCATGCACAGCCACTCCAGTGCCGACGTGCAAAGTCACACACGTAGCTGTGTGTGTATTCCCTGACTGTAGTGAGCAAATGTTTAGGGGAGCCGCAAAAAAAAGACTTGCAAAAATAAAATTCTGAAGGGCACCCAAATGACTCCATCAGTGAAGGTGCTACCCAGAGAGCAGCTGGAGCTCGTTGATCTGGTGGTCGTGGTCTCTAGTCCGATGTGACTGGGATTAGAGTGGAGTAGAGGAGTTAATTTCCATAAATACATGTACATGCAGAAGCTGTTCTTAAGCCTCATGGGCTGTGCTTCAACGGTGAACCCCAGCTGTGGCAGACAGTTAGCCAAGCACCACCTACAGCAGGGTGAGATTAATCGGCCACCCCCCTCCGAGACTTCCTGGGTGCTTACACAAGATCAGCACTTCACGGTGATACAAAAGTGAGACTGAATCACGTTTTCGGACAGAAAGGAGGAGCCTGTCTGCTCTTCCTCATTGCCCCCTGTGCTTTGAGATGTGCAATTTTAAAGTGTCTGTTGTTTTTTTAGAATTACTGTCCTTTCATGTGCAAATGAGTTTAGTTGATTTGGGAATCTCTCTGTGCTGCATTGTGTGCTGATGAGATTATATTGTGAATGTGTTAGACAGCTCTCAGGAGGCATGCAGAAATAATACAGGGTAGTTAGAGAGTACCTCTGATGCTCTGTTTATCAAGATGGCTATGTTGCTTATGCATTTCACACATTCCACTCTAATCTTAGTTGTAAAATAGAAGCCATTTCTCAAACGACCTAATTGTGTAAAATGTTTTGCAGTGAGTGAAATTAATCTTGATGCCTTGACTTACAATATCAATTAATAATCATCAGCCCTAATGCAGTATTGAAAATGTAGTTGTCAAACGTGAATTCTGTTTGTTCTTTTTCAATGAATTTGTCCTTTCAGATGTGGTTAATGTGTCTGTAAACATGCTGGCTTTGTCTTTCCTGTGATTGCTGTAGAAGAAGAGCGCTCTGCAGGACGCTGCGCTGTGTTTGTTGAAGAGTGACTATACGGTGTTTGACAAGGCTCTTGTCCTGTGCCAGATGCACAACTTCAAGGAGGGGGTGCTGTATCTGTACGAGAAGGGCAAACTGTGAGTCACGGCACAATATGTAATGCATGGACACACACGTGCTGGGATTTGGAAGCACACATGGACACACCAAGAACATGGGCAGTGGCGGTGGGCTCTGTGGTCCCTGTCTGATTTTCTGTCTCGCGTGTTCTGCAGCTACCAGCAGATCATGCATTACCACATGCAGAATGAAGAGTATGCGAAGGTGGTGGAGGCCTGCAAACGCTATGGGGAGCAGGAGGCCTGTCTGTGGGAGCAGGCCCTGGGGTACTTCGCACGCAAAGAGGAGGACTGCAAGACCTACATCAGCCAAGTGCTGCATCACATCGACCGCAATAACCTCATGCCTCCGCTGTTAGGTGAGCCGCAATGTCTGACCTACGAGAACAAAACTGGAAAATCGCTCCTGGAGAGATTTGTCTTCTTGTCTCATAGTTTGTCTTACTCTGGTATTTCAGTTATTTTTCTACACAACCATGGAGCTTCATAGCCTTTAAAAGTGAGATAAGTGAGACTAGGGGGCGTGTCTTTACCCAGAGTTTTGTGGAAGTATGGAGCAAGGCAGGATGAGATCCTTAGATCATAACTATTAACTACAAAACGGGACAGGCAGGTCGAATGTCCTTCTCTCGATTGTAACCATTCTTATGTTCTTATGAACTATTCACCTTCCCTACCGATGTAACCTTCACAGTTTTTTTCACTCTTAACCTCACTGCCACCGTGTATCCAGTGTCTGTTAAACCGCTGCCTTCGACCTTCCTGTGAAACAGTCGTCTGGTACTTGTGGTAGAAGCGACAACAGTGAAAATCCTGTGGCAAACACTGACGAGAAAAGTGCGAGAGAGCCTTGTACGTGATCTGTGAACCGCTGCGGGCTGTTCGTGTCTCGCAGTGGTCCAGACGCTGGCGCACAACTCCTCGGCGACGCTGTCGGTGATCAAGGACTACCTCATCAGCAAGCTGCAGCGGGAGAGCGAGCAGATCGAGGACGACGAGAGGAAGATCCGCCAGTACCGCGAGGACACCGCGCAGCTGCGCACGGAGATCCAGGAGCTGAAGAACAGGTCAGACCCACCCACGCATGCACGGCACCAGTTACTGCCCCCCGCAGGGGCGGCGCGTGAAGAAGTTATTTGCACGTGTTCATATGAGCTGATTTAAAAAAAACACTTGTTTTCACTTGTGCCCTGTTGATGCAGCTGTGGCTCTAACACTTACCCCTCTGCCCTCGCTCCGCGCTGTCTTTCTCTCTTCCTTTGTCTCACTCCGGTTGTGACTCGGCCCCTTTCCCTGCCCCCCAGCGCCAAGATATTCCAGAAGACGAAGTGCAGCATGTGCAACAGCCCGCTGGAGCTGCCCAGCGTGCACTTCCTGTGCGGCCACTCCTTCCACCAGCACTGCTTCGAGAGCTACGCCGAGAGCGAGGCCGAGTGCCCCACCTGCACCCCCGACAACCGCAAGGTGATGGACATGCTGCGCGCCCAGGACCAGAAACGGGACCTGCACGAGAACTTCGCCAGACAGGTAAGCCCCCGGTTCCCTCTGGCCTCGCTCGGTTTTTCCCTCCCCTGCCGGAGACCTTTTTTCCCCCTAGGATCTGTTCCGTGCCTTTCCAGTTTGGCCATGTTGAAGTTCACACTCCACCATTGAGCTGAGTCATTGAATCTGCCAAAAACTCGTAAGTAAGTAGCAGGTGAACGGCCTTGGTGAGGAAGCTGTGCTGTCACCTTCATAGGTCATCGCCAGTGCTGAGACTGTCGCTCTGCTGGATTGTTTGGCCTGATAGAAGGGAATCCCTGGCCTTTACTGATGCTTTTTCATCATGGCTGTGACTGCTGCCACGCCAACCCTGAAATCTGCCAACCTTGGCGTTTTTAAAGGGCTGCAGAGCTGTGAGGACCAGTATACAGGTCCCTTTGAGTGAAAGCTATTCCGAATGATACCCGGGAGGGGTGTCTAAGCAGGTTTTAGTTTTGCACGCCTCCTGCTGCGTTCCAGTTTTTTTGCTCTTTGTGGCTTGGGATCACCTGTGGGATTTACTGCTTCCGTCCGCAGTGGGGCAGCGAGGGTTTCAATGTTTCTGCAACGCCGCCCTCCTGTCACTTTGCATTCTCAGGACACTTATGAACAGCACTAAATACCTCCTGTCCTACCATATCTCCTTGTGTCACTTTCGCACAATCTGTAAATTGTGCTGTAAATTTGCAATTGTATCATTTATAGTATCCTAATCCCTATAGACCTCTGTCCTTTTATCCCTCTTAACAAGCTCGCGGATAAAGCATTTCATTGCCGACAACGCTGCGGTATGCTGTACTGTTTGCGCATTGATAAGTAAACCTTGATTGATTGATTGATTGATTGATTGAGGGATTGCTGTGAGTGACGCTGAGTTTGGATTGACAGCTGCGCTGCTCGAACGACGGCTTCTCGGTGGTGGCGGACTACTTCGGCCGGGGGGTGTTCAACAAGCTGACGCTGATCACCGACCTGCCCGGGGGGAAGCCCGGGGGCAGCGGCGGCGGCGGGCTGGAGGCCGACCTGCAGCGAGACCTGCTCATCCACACCAAGAGGAACGCCTGAGACCCGGCCCAGACCCCACTGGACACGGACAGCCGCAGCCAGAGCCACGGGGACCTGCTGCAGAGAGCGCAAGGGAAGACACGTCTGACCTGTGTTAGACATGCAGGGGATGGGCAGATTCAGCAATCGGCACTGATGCACCAAGAAGAACTGCACACTCCTGTAGTGGAGACGCTAAGCATCATGTATTTGTACAGCCATCTTAATATAATGCATTGGGTGTCATGGGCGCTGTGATGAGTTTAATCTAATTATGATGCAGCATGCCTCAAGATTTCCGCTACAGCTGCTGTGACCAAGAAGTGCAAGGTTCATAAACGAGCACGTGGTGAACAAAGTGTTTGTGGAATGTACTCGCTCAACAACTTAAGCTGGTTGTCAGTAGGTATTTTTTTTTCTTGTAAAAAGCGCGTTCAGATATTTCAAAAGCCTTTCTCCTCTTCGTCTTTCATCTTCAGATTTCTTGAATTTCACCGTCAGATAGCAGTGAGTTATTTTTTAACCTTACAAAATGGAACAAAAGTATTTTAAAAAAAGCTCACAAACATGGCAACAATAACAACATTTTTAACAAACAATTACATTTCGGCTCCTGTCCTTATTAAGGTTTTTATGGATTGATGTTTTCCATAGCAGTGGTTGTACTGATAACGGTTAATGTGATTAAATGAGCTTTGTTGAGGAGCACTTGGAATCTTTTTCCACCTCCAATGGAAAGTCACAGATGGTTCTTATTTTTCCCAGTTTTGTTGTAGCAGCTCAAAACAGAACATCCTTTTGACCTTTCCCCCTTGTTTAGACAGTGAAGGAAAGATGGCACGCGATAGGTTATAGAGAAATCAATTTCTCTTCGTAAGAAAAGCTTTTTGATTACTGTACTTTGTAATTCTAATATATATGCCAGTATGGAAGTGTTAAAAGAGCAACTGGAAATAAAGTGTTCTGAAGGGTGTTTCTATAAAATCTCTTGCTTTTTTCTGCAGTCTGTCATTATTTTTGGCAGGGTCACCTGAAGCGTGACTTTTTCAGGTAGCAGTATCTGGAACCCAACATGCAGGGAGAGGACAAGATGATGGATGATGTAGGTCAGGTCGAAAGCTGGTGCTCGGAGTGTAAGTGGGCCTGTCACAGAAACGTAAGCAAACGTATGCAATGTGTCAAAGGGAACAGTGCTGAAAATTGTGATGGTGTTCCAAGAAGGATTGTAGCTTTTCTGAAGACAAAGCACAGCTCAGTTCCTTATGAGTAAATATTCATATATTGCTTGGTGTTTTTATTATTTTGCCTGCTCGCTGTACAGCAATAATTGTAACCATCTTAATGAACGAATATGCAGTGAGTGTTTATATACTGATTAAACATATAATACATTGAAAATGGATCAAATGTTTAATTCCCATTCAGTTTTCTTTGAAAACGTTTTCCAATGCAAAATGTGTAGATTTTATTTTTCAATTCTGTAGCAATGCTTATTGAAAATACTTAAAACTAAAGAAACTACATATGTTCACCATAAATTAAAAACTGGACAGGGAGTCGGTTTTTTATTTCCTTGCAATACTTAAAGTCACTTAAATAGCTATGGAGATGGCTTGGGTGGAATGCGTTTATCGCATGGAGTCTTTTCTAGAAAGAGAAAGGCTGGTAAGCATGGTAAAACAGTACAATTGAAAGAAAAGCTTCATTTTCAAATCCAACATGTATTAAATGGGATATATGTCCAGTGTGCAGCCAATCAGCAATTTACGCTGTTGTACGGAAATGACGTTTCGTTATCGCGAGATTTGGTCGTCCTTAGTGACTGTAAACAACTTCGTTTTAATGGAGGAGACAGACGCTGATCGACATAAGGTAATTAAAACAAATGTTTTTTTTTTGTACCATTTAGTTTTCACAATTCATGCAATTTACATGGATTAACGTAAACGTAATATCTGTGATTGTCTCTCTTAACTGTGCTTTATATTTAAAACACGAAGCAAATGATTCCTCAGCGTGTGCACAATTAGCCAATCCTAATACGCTATAAAAATATATATGCACGTGTTCTCTTATTTTACTTAAAATGCTATAATATGGAACACGGTGTTATGTGGTTTTCATGTTAGAAGGCAGTTTATTGTTGGTTTATTTTCTGGAGGAGGTATTGTAGAAAAGATGAGGTTGCTTTAAGCTATGGAGCCCCAGATTAGGCTATCACCTGTTAGAAATCTTCGGATCGAGGTTTTTGAGAATTAAATGAGTCGTTTTCTGTTGTAACTGCAGTTACTAACAATCATGAGCACAGTGTTGCAGTCCTTCATTTGAAATTGATGATGACTTCTTATTTTAATTTAACACATATTTAAAATTACACGTATTTATTGGTAATCAATGTTTAAGTTTTAACATCGACTTATGCTAACTGTATAGATTCCACTTGATTTAAGTTTAGACTGGTGCCTACAGCAGTATCTATGTCACAGGTGTGGCACGAAATATCAACAGTTTAAATGTCAGTGTAGTGTGAAATGAATGCTTAGGTCTCAAAATGATTGATATTTAGTTATTTAGTTTTTTTATAACCGTTTAATGTACTGATTTTGAAGTAGACATAAATCATTCTAAATTTATGAAATCGTAAATATTCTTTCTGAATACTCATATATTGTATCTGCTGATTAATTAAGCTTTTCTTAATAAAATCAATTTGAAGCTTGGTCACATTTTGTTATAAATTCAGTTTTATTACGGTTTTAATTAGTTATATTTTATGCAGAAATTGCTAATGTATTAGATGGTGCAAAGTCACTGTGTGAATTCTGAATAAACTAAAATACTGAACTAGATGTCCACTGCTCGGGCTTGAGAGTGACAGATCTGCTTATTATAACTGTACTTCTAAAAACTTCATCATTATAAAGCATTATGGTCAGTAATCACCAGTTTAATGGAAGTATAATGAGGTGTAAAAATATCAAGAAAAGATGCCAACTTTGACTGTCCCTGGTTCTGGAGAGCTGTAGTCCAGTACTTTGTATGTATCATTTATAAATGATCAATGATTAAAGACTTGTATCGTGTGGGCTTTGATCAGTTCAGTAACGTAATTGTTAAATTAACTCAGGAGTGGTCATCTCCCACTTTTTCGATGCCCTTAATTGAATACATCACCAGCTCCAATGGTCAAAATAAACCGTTCCAAGTGTTTGGAAATGGCTAACTTTAAACCTGCTGGAGTGGGAGTCTTCGGGACCGCCGTTGGACCTAAGTGTTAATTGGCACAGCGTTCTGTCAGAGCAGGGTTATCCAAGTCCAGTCAGAGCTCCTGCAGTGCCTACCGTCCAGCTGAGACTGTTTCTCCTTCTCTGCCCTGGTGTCAGACCAAGCTGATTACAAACCAGCCGTACGACGAAAGTTTGGAGGTGAACGACTCGGAGGAGGTGGCCAGTCTGTACACCCCCACTCCACGAGTGCCAGGTGAGCAGCCTCAGACCTGCTGTTGATATTAAAGATGAGAGTGGTGTGTTCAGATTCTGAATATTAATAAATTGACCATGCTGAATACTCAAGCTGTTTTGGGATTTTTTTCAGTCGGTATACTGTAATATAGAATGAATCATAAATTGTTTTAGGTTTGATTGTGTTCCAATTTTATCTTTCCTAAAACATACATTTTTAGATATTTATTAAAGTTAGTCTACTAATCCAAGGCAGAGCCATTTTTTAAAACAATTCTGGGCAGCAAGGACTTAGCGATAAACAGCATGTATAAGTAGTAAATCTTCAATCACAGATGGAGTGTAGCTTTACTGAGGCTGTTCACGAACAAGGTCTCAATCTGCATTTCAAAATACTTGGAAAAGATGAGCGAAGGTGGAGAGTTGAAAAGAAAATGAGCGTGGGAGTCACTGCACGAGATCCTTGTCCATGTTGTTGTTTTTTTGTGTTCCAGGATTCAAGAAGGCTCGAGGACAACTGCAGGCCATGGCCAACAACAGCAGTGATGAGTTTGAGGAGGACACCAACAAGGTACTAATGTTAAAAAAAGGTTCTTATATACCCTTTGAGCACAACTCAGTACATGCTGGCAGTGGTTGTACTGTACATACCACATGGTTAAAATGAATTCCAACCGCATTGAATGTTGCTTAATGTCTGACGTGTAATCAGCGTGTATTTGCATGTTACATTTGCAGTACAACCTCCTTAAATTACTATCTGCAAGAATTGTGGCAGATATAAGTGGTGGTATTAAAAAGCACCTCATTCACATCTGAAGGGCAGTGCTCATCCTCTGTACTGTGACTGAGGTACAATGTGTCTTGAAAAATGTGTAAACAGAATATTTGCCTATTAAACTGCAGGGAAAGAAGGTCCCTCAGCCTCCTGGACAGCTTGGCTTAAGTGAGAACGAGGAGGAGGAGGAAGATGAGGATGATTCTGATGAAACGGAGTCTGATGAAGAAGAAGGGGAACATGGATCTGCCCCCGAAGGGTGAGCGGAGGAGCAGTTGTTTTTAAACACAGTGTCACAAAGAGATTCTGACTGCTGCTTTACAGGCGGAAGACCAACACCAGCCCCAGAGGAATTCACTTGATCAATTTCTTGTAAAAGCATTTCTTGCATTGTACTTTATAGAAGTGACCACATTTGACAACCCTGCTACCAATGATGAGCTATTTTGGCAATTCATTATCATTTAAAAAATGCTTCTGACTGAAAAAGAAGAGTAAAAAACGTGTGCCATTTTGTGAGAACATTAGCCCACAGCCTACCAAACCTACCACTTGACATCAAGTCACCTGAGCCACAGATATTTTTCAGGAACCTTCCTGTCATCTTGAGGTGCCTTGACACTTGCCCAGCGCTGTATTCTTGTGCTCTCGGAGGCTTGCGGACCCCCTGCAGGATCACAGGGGTCTTGGGGAGGTCCCCTTCTAGGGTGGTATCTGCTCAGTCTTTTCTGCTCTCCATTCTCCCCTTCTCTTGCCACCTTTACCCTTCCCCTCGTGATGTTTCTCTATAGTTTACTCCATGAGGCAGACAATTTTCAGACCAACTCCTTAAGCAGATAAACGGTTATTAAAAAATAAATATATTCTTTAAATGTATCTCATGCTAAATGTAGAATTAAATGTCGAGTTACCATTGCATTTTAAAACCCTCAACTATTTAAATTAAATGTTCAACTCCCAGTGATGTCCTTAATTTTAGAGCTTATGACCCTGCTGATTTTGACCATCTTCCCGTGACTACAGAGATCAAGGAGCTCTTCCAGTACATCACTCGGTGAGTAAAGCAGAATGTAGTGACTTTTACTTTTATATTCAGTTGGTCCTGTCTTTTAATAAAATGAATGTTCTTGGTCATACAACTGTGACAAGCTGTAAGGAAATTAGTGAAATTCAAAATCGCAAAACAAGCTTTTTTCTCTTTCTTCATTTATAGTTATACCCCCCAGACTATTGAACTGGATCACAAGCTGAAGCCTTTCATCCCTGACTTCATCCCGGCTGTGGGGGACATTGATGCTTATCTCAAGGTAAACTGAGCAGAGAGCTCTTAGACACTTGTGATGGCTTAGATTAGTTAAACATATACTGTATACTCATCCTGGAATAACCTTGTTTCAAACAGCTCAAAGAGCTTTGGTGAAAACCAGCCTAAATTGCACTCCTCACCTCCTCTGTTAGGTTCCAAAACCAAGAGCTTGATCAGGACACAAGTATGCTCTCTTGTCTGAGAACCATCTAAATACAATACAGTACTGCTGAGAATTAGACTGCGATGAGTTGGTCACTCTGGCTCACTTCAACTGAGCCGAGCAGATAAAGCAGTCTATAAATATATCATCCTTTTAGAGTGGAATGCTCGTCTTGGAATCTCAAATATTTGGCATCGCTGCCTTGGCATCCTGTCTTGATTTGTCTTTTTTGGAACTTCGTGCCATTGTGGTCCGTGATGCTGGGGACGGTCAACAGTGAAGGCTTGGAATAAACCAGTGTTGCACAATGCCTTCTTTGTCATAACTGTGTGATTTGTGCCTGGGTGTCCCTTGGTAGAAAGAGCTCTGGTGGTGAGCGGGTACTACTGCATGATGCTGATTTTTTACACTGCCATTACTGTGAGCCTGCAAGCACCTGGCTGACTAGCCTCAGGCCCGAACTCGGGAAACCAATGTGTTTTTAATATCTGGAATTAACTGAGAAATGTGGGGAATCTAAAAATACTTGCAAGAGTTTAGAATAATTATAATTTGAGGGTTAACCTGCGGTGGGAATTTCCAGTCACAGCAATTAAAAAATTCACAGAGTTGCTGAATGTTCTGCATCGGTTCTTATTTCTGACTCTCTAGTTGCAAAGAACCCCTTTTAAAGCAGTGCATCAATCTGAGGCTGAGCTCTGTGTCTTTAGTTACTGACTGAAGAAAGTGAATGTAACCCAGTTCTGTTTAACCATTAGGTACCACGTCCTGATGGCAAGCCAGACAACTTAGGCCTGCTGGTTCTGGACGAGCCCTGCACCAAGCAGTCCGACCCCACTGTTCTGTCCCTTTGGCTGTCGGAAAACACCAAGCAGCACAACATCACGGTACTGATCACCACTGACACTTTCTCTGCACTGTCCACAATATCATTATCACAGATTCGGCACACTCGAGAAGCTGTACAGCTGACCCAGATTATGCATTCAAGGGGAACTGCAGTCCCAGTTTCTCCAATTATTAACTCCCAGTAAAAGAGTCAACTGGGTGAGAGCGAGAGTTGAGAGAATTGTGGCGTGAGGCGGCCCTTCCTGCTCACTAGTCCCTGTACTGACTGATGTACTGTGATGGACGAGCGGATAAGTACAGGGTGTGCAGCTGACATTCCACTGCAGAACTGTTCCAACGTGATCTGCGTGCAGACTTAACAAGTAAGTTGTGTTTATCAGCAAAACCATCTTCAGGTTGAGAGCAATGTTTCTATTGGAATAAAAGAGATGTATCCACAAGCCTGCTTGTTTCCAATGTAAGGAGCCCAGTTCATGTCACCAGAAGTGTTGTTGCCTTGTCTGATTCGCAAGCAATGACGGCAATATGGCGCTGCACATGCATGGCAATATAGTCTATTGTGTGATGTAAATTGGAGATTTTACATGTTACTGTGTACATTATAGTTTCATTATGGTGTGAAATGTGCTCATCAATTCCAATTCTTTCAAACCCCAAAATATAAAAAAAAGCATCACAGTTACCCTTTAAGTTCTTATTAAGGGCAGATTTATAAACCCAACTTATTCTATGTAAAGACTCAGTTCATTGTGTCTAAACTGACAGCTATTTAAAAAACTGTCAGAAATTGGTGCTGAAACAAACGCAGCCCTTTTTTTTTAAAGATGTTTGAAAGCGTCACCGCTTCAGTTGACATAAGGTTTGACAGGCTGTTGTGTCTGTGTTTGTTGTCATCAGCAAATGAAGGTGAAGAGCTTGGAGAACCCGGAAAAAAACCCGAAGGCAGTTGATAACTGGATTGAGAGCATCAGTGAACTGCATCGATCCAAACCCCCAGCCACTGTGCACTACACCAGGTGGGTGCAGCGATCACCCCTTCCAGTCACAGCGCACTGGGAAAGGCCCCTGTGCTGAATTTAGCAGTAGCTGAATTTGAAATATATTAAACTGTTGGTCTACAGGTAAATGTGCACACAAAAACAAATGTGCACACGTTTATGAATTCCAGAGATCAGTGGCTACATGAGATCAGTTTTACTTGATCTTGCGGTGAAAAATAATATGCATGTTTTAAGGTTTTCTTTTGTTTATTCAGTCGATGTAAAAGAAACCTACCATGCAGTTACATTTTAATGGCTTCCTAATTTTAATTTTATTTGAGTGTTATTTCAGAGAGGATACTTATTCAGGTTGTGTTCATGATGGGTTTTTTTTATAGACAATACCTTTTATTTTTTAGCTCTTTGTTTACCGGTTTTCGTATTTATATTTTCCTGTTATTATAGACCGTCCAAAATAAAAAAGACATAGACTGTTCTATCGTAAAGCATAATATTGAGCCCTTAATTCAACAAATAAACGCAAACAACATAAATGTATTATTATGTCAATTGTAATTGTTTTATAATAATGTTTGATAACATTTCTCCAGTGTTGTACTGTGTGGCACATTCCATGCGCTTCATGACTATAATGCTGTTTGCTATGTGCAGGCCAATGCCAGACATTGACTCTCTGATGCAAGAGTGGCCTCCAGAGTTTGAGGAGTTATTAGGAAAGGTAAGACAGTCACCAGACTCGTCTCCCTTAAACTTTGCTCAGTTGTTGTTTCTGTTTGACCTTTGCCACCTTTTCCCTTATTCATTAGCAAGAATGATCTGCTTAGACATATACACAGTACATAAACAATCAGGTTTATAGTGTCTTTTCAACCAGTGATTTATTTAGGTTAAATATTTCTGTTCTTCTGTTCTGCTAATCTCTTTAAGACTGACTGCTGTTATTGTAAAATAATTCCGGGATGTGAATCGTCATGGGTTAATATGTCAGCAATGATGCTATACATGTTTAATGAACGTCTAGTGTAATATTTTAACAGTTTTGTGGAAATAAAATTTGAGTTTCACATGCTGGATAGTTCTGACTCATACGTATTATTTCTGCAGCTCAGAAACAGGCTTACAGATTTTTTTTTGTCTTTCTTAAGGTCAGTCTTCCCACAGCTGACATTAACTGTGACCTGGGAGAGTATATAGACATGATCTGTGGTGAGACACGGCTTTCTTAAAAAGATAAACTTAGAACATTTGATGTTTGAGCTACGCTTTTAACAGTATGTTCAGTATAACAGCCTTCACTGCATGTGTTTTCTCATACTGCATTGACTTTGTAAATCTGTGGTTTTATGAGTGCCACTGAAATTATTTAGTTTTTTGTTTTTTGTTCACAGCTGTCCTTGACATCCCTGTGTATCAGAGCCGAATTCAGTCCCTTCACGTGCTGTTCACACTGTACTCCGAGTTCAAGAACTCTCAGGTGCTCACTCTACTGTAGCTTTATTCAGGCTTGTGTAGAATAAGTAACAGACGTGATTTCAGATCAGAGCAGTGGCTTTTCAACTGCAGCCATGCACTTAATTTTATGGTGACCTTAACAGCCTTTCAGGCTACTGAATACTATTCTTAGTGAATACTAAGTATTTTTAGAGAGTATGTATACTGTACTTGTAAGACAAGTAACAGGTTTGAGTTGAAACTGCTTTGAAAGATATTAAACTTCTTTTTAGACCTGGGTTTTTCATTGTGTTTTTAAACAGTGAGCACTTTTCAATGGAGAATTAGGCAAATTATTTTGTCTCATATGCAATTCATGTCTGGTATGTAAATATCTAGAGGACGTACTTTTTAGGTTTGGTGTACTGTACTTTTTCACCAATTGTCAGAGTATTTATTACAGTTTTTTTTCTTACAGAGGGTAGTATTACACAGTACATTCATATATATAGTTTCCTCAAAGTGTGTACCAGCAGGTAGTGCTCTTTTGTGTAGTCCAGATTTTGAAACCCAATGTCCCCGTATAGAGACCAGCAACACTGCTGTAGGATGTACTGTTCCTCTGGACTTTTGATGACTATTTTTATGACTGTTAAAGTAATGGACTTACCCTTGGTTATTAAAGATCCATGGCAGTGTTCGCAGCTATAGGGATGCTAACCCAGGTGCTTTGGTTCCACCTCAGGTTTGCTCAGCCTGGCCTACCCAAATTTTCCCAATTAATTAAAGTGAAGCAGTTTCTGGCTTCTCTGTCTGTTTTACTCTGCTGGGTGCTGCACAACAGTGGGGATGAAGAGGACCAACCCCTATAAATGAAGCATTTTTGGATATGTTGAGATGAAGAGCACTATCCAAATGTGGTGCATTAATATTAATTATGAATCTCAAAGATCTGGAAACACTGTGTATGGGGAGGCTAGGATAGAGAAGAGTACTGCTGAGTTTGTCATGGTCTTCAGAATCGCTGTTTGAGGGAAGCAGTGTGTGTACGGTGGGTGTGTTTTACCCGATTTCGTGAGGTTCAAGTGGGGAGCAGTGGCAGAGGAACAGATACGTGCTAATTCAACACTGAGAATTGGAAAAAACAAACGGCGTTTTGAAGAATTACATTTTACTGCTTAGTGATTCATCATTTCGGCGTACAGATTTGATATGAAATGTAGATTTGGGCGAGACTGCACTTTCTTTTACTTATTAGTCATTAATCATTTAATTGTTGTCGTTAACCTTTAATTTCGTTGTCTGCAGCACTTCAAGACATTGGCAGAGGGCAAGAAATCCAGCACCTCCTCAGTACCCCGCTCGGGCACAGGGGACCCCGAGACACTGACCTTTGAATAAGGACACTCCCTCCATTCTGCTTTGTTTTCTTTGGTTTGTTTTTTCTCTTTGGATTCCAGGCCCCTTTATCACAATATAAAGCATTTCACTGCAGACAGACTGTGATTGGACTGGTCTTCCTGGCTCCTGTTATAAGATCCTGGCCTGTTGGACCTTGGGGGTCTCTGTCTCCTCTTGCACTCCTCTTCATCCCTCTATCTGTGCTGGCCTTAATGCAGGACTCTAACCAGCACTGGTGACTAACCACGACTACCCACCCTTCCACACGAAGAGACAGAGCCCCTTTGACATCAGAGGATACCCTGAGGGAAGGGCTAGAGTTCAGGAAGCTCAGTTCCTTCAGAGATTCTTAGGGTTGGTTCAGATCCAAAAAACGGGGATTTGCTTTTCAGGAGCAGAAGAACTGCTATTAAAATGAACAGGTGAACATTGGTATGTGGGTGGGAGCTAAGCCAGCGTTGATCCGTAATTTTCATTGCAGTGGGAAGTTGTGAGTTTATTTGTTTTTGTCAGGAGAGGAAAAATGAGATTTTTAGATTAATATAAGATTTAATAATAAATCTGAAAACGGATTTCGGCTTTTAAGCACTCATTTTTTAAGCGTCTGATTTCTGTTTGGTTTTAAGAATTTATTTTTCTTTGCTCAATAATGATGTTGTGCTTAGGTGTGAACATTATCATAAGACAGGCCTGTAATGCGTGGGATGTGTGGTTTTGTGTGTTGTCACTTAAAAACACTCGCATAAATATTTATTTATACACATTTACTTAGCAACTGAACAGTTATTTCCACGTTGTTCTCACAGGAAGCTTCTCAATGTTTGAGCTTTTTGTCACACATGCACATTTTTATACGGCACTTGGTTAAATGTTTTATACTGACTATTTCCACATAAATAAATAAAAAACAGTTATTTTTTATGCTTTAAATGTACCTGATTTTTTTACTTGTCTATTAATCATATAGTATTTAGAGACCAGACTTTCCTCTTTGCGGTACAATATTGTAGAAGTTCTTATGTATTATTACGTGTGTTTAATATTTTCCACCAAATGAGGGGAGTATCTGCTGAAACTGGTTTACATATTCTGGCATTCAGTGTGTTCTCAGTTTGCAGGTTTGGGTCTTGTTTTCTTATTTCATCCAAAAGCCCAGTGATCAATGGGAATCTGAAGTATTCAGAGCAGAAGTTGATAAATGCTTCATATTGTACTTCCATATGCTTCCATATATTTTTTATATTTTTATATATACCTTTATAAAAATATTGTTCAGAATGCCATTTTCTGTACAGAGGGTTAATATTCTGATTAATGTCCAGAAACTGTTAATTTAATGTGAATTTGTTTCATAATATATTGATCAAAATAAAAGTCACTTCAGAGCCATACTTAAAATTAGGTGACATAACATTTAAAATGTTATGCAAAACCTAAGATTAATATTCCTATAAGGAAAAAAAATAGGGTTGTTCTTTCGTCTGAATGTTAGTTGGTTTCATTCGGATTAGATATTAAACCTCTTAAACCCACTGTTATAAGCACACTGTAATAAAATAAGTGGAATGGTGACAAAAGCCTGTTCTCTCTCTTGGATAAAGTTTCTTTGCATGTGCATGTAAATGTAAGATATAATCTTCCCACTGCTTTCTTTCTGCATAATGCTTTCTGTTTAATGTTCGTCTTGGCCACCCGCTGGAGAAGCAGGACTCAGTAACTCGATTCATTTTTTTTCTGTTCTTCAATATCGGCGGATAAGATCACGGTTTAATTTTCCTCTTATCTTGTTCAGAAATGATGACTGTTGAATATTTCTGTCCTCTTAGCTAGAGTGTATGTGTACAGTATATGAGAGCCATATTTTACTTGGAGTCGCCAAAACAGTTTTTGACTAGAAAAGCCTCTCAAGCTTAATGTAATACGCTTAAGTATTCTCTGTAAATTGGAGCACAATCCTCTGTGCTTTGATATTCATATTTTCTTTATTAGTTCAGTTTATTAAAATGCCTACCTGCCCTACACATACATAATTCTTATTAACATACGTTAGTCATTATTGTTAAGGTTTAATCCATAATCTTTAAGGTTTTAATGATTAAATTATTTTATCAGAAAACTTTTCAAAGACACCTTTCAAAACAGAATGATGGCTGCATATATTAAAGACATGAAAAGTCAATTTCCCTACTAGAGAGATTGCCACAGTTGGCCTGTCACACCTGACACTGCTCTCTTTGTGTGTCAGACTGTAGAGGAAGTGGGAAGGAAAAAAGCGAATCAATTAATCTAATTTGATTGAAATAACATCCTGACAAGTACCGCGGATGGGAAGATTCTGTACAATAAAAAGCTGCTCAGTCTCCTGAAAAAAAAGCTGCGTTTTGCCTGTATTTCCACCTGTTTATTAAATAGGAGGGAATATTATGGGAAGGCACTGCCATAACACAGTGGGTAAGAAAGATGTTGTGAAAGATTTTTATTAGCTCTAAGCTCTGATGGTTCTGTATATTCCTGCAAACAGTTTGCATTCGCAGTTTGTACGGAAGCTGAAATGTCCTGCTTGTTCAATTATGCTGGATTGCTTTTGCGAGACTTTATGTTGTTGGTGCCGTGTTGTTTGTGATGTTGCTGTGTCGTCTTGATTGGCAGCTGTGGTGTTGCTCACAGTGCTTGTTGCTGAGGTACCGTGGACTCGGCCCACGAGCCTGCACGATGAGCTCCTGTTGAAGAGGAAGAATGTCCTCGGAAACCGATGGTTGGGGATTCTGGGCACAAAGAAAAGGTGAGTCTGCTGTACCTAATACCTCTTACTGTACTCCCTACAGAGGCTACCTTCTTCTTTCAGAGACTTTGAAGATTTGTTAGAGAAATATAATCACTTCTGTTTTTGTCATTTTTATTTCTGTTTTTTTTCTTATGCTTTTTATAGTGCTCTGTATGGTTTCTATAATCTAAACCTAAAATGGGTAACTTGCACTTACTGAACATCTCACACATTTGCTTGTGTTTTGCCCAGTGTTTTAAGTGTTGGAACTTATCGTTTTCTATACAACTGCAGTATTCCTTGCTTTTGAGCTCCAGCGCTGCACATGTAGTACTTGTAGTACTTGTCTTGCATGAGAGTTCTGACCGAGGTTAGGACGAGGTGTGGGCTAGTGCTTTGAGCTGGAAATTTGTGCTTATGGCTGAAGGAGAGGTTTTGTAGTAGTGCCTGTCTTACTACTGTCTGTGGGAGGAAACCGGAGCACACAGAATTTGTATGTTCACCCCAGAACATGGGGAGAACGTACAGACACCACCCTCAGGGCCAGAATTGAACCCAGGGCCCCAGCGTTGCGAGACAGCATTACTAACCACCTCGCCACTGTGCTGCCTGAAACAGCAAGTACAGCTTTGTTCTATGCTGCAGAAAAACAGAAAAGGCATTAACCTTTACCTTCTGCCTTTGGACCCAACACATACTTATCCATCTCCCCTCTCTACCATAACATGCTGATGTTAAATTAAAGAAATTGCCGGGCTTGTTTCTCCTGTTTCTCCCTGTTGCAGGTGCACCTGCTCCTTCTATTCACTGGGCGAGCAATCAGCAGTGCGGATTCACTCTTTTCAGACTGTGAAAACGAGCCCCATGCTGCAGTGCACCAGCTGGATGGAACAGCACTGCACCTCTGCCTGTATTTCCCAGGCCATGGAGTTCGTCCGCAGCAAGTCCTGCCTCGCCAGCTTCTTCTGCAGCCGCCTGGGCACCCTGACTGAGCCTGTTGTCGTAAGGCACTGTCCTAACTGCACAATTCCACTGTGTTTCAGCCCCAAAGTTCATAGGCAACTGTGCCGAGGGTCCAGGTTTTGTCAAGACTCGTAAAATCGTCAATTGCAAGCCCAGTCCTCTACTGCAAAGACTGATTCTCATATATTTTATTTAGTACAGCTGTGTTTTGTGTATGTCATCAAATGTCTTAGAAATCAGGAAATACCAAATATCTTATCAGCATCAGTAATTTCCTCGAAACCTCCACTAGGGTTTTGTACTCTTACAACAGCTTCTCTTTAATTAACCTTAAACAGAATTTTGAAAATTTTAATCACAACAGCTGCTGGTACGTTATACATGAGCAGTGCATATCTACTAGCCAATAGGAAGTGTTGCCAGTCTAATCTAACTAACTCATTGTCAGGTGCTCCTCGTCGTTATTCTTTGTTGCTCTCTGCAGCATAGTTGAGCATACATGCAGGCTGCCATGCAAGGTGTTGCTGTCTTTAATTTATATATTTTATTACCTGCAGAACGGGTTGTGAGTGCTGTGCATCAGCCCAAAGTTCTCGATGCCACTAGATCTGACCATCATAATGACATCCTGTTTTCCATTTCTTGGTGCGCTAATTCTGTGTTCATTGTTAATTATTACACCTTTGCACCAGTCCGAAATGCATTCACCTATCCATTTTCCATTTTTACCACTGAATCATCCAGTTTAGGTTTGTGGGGGACAACGGTGGCGAGGCAGGGTACACTCTGGGCAGGACACCAGTCCATCACAGGGCACACACACACAAACTCACACCAGGGCCATTTTCCCCAGAAGAACCTACTAACCTCCCAGTACGTCCTGGGACTGTGGGGGAATACTGGAGAACCCAGGGGAAACCCACATGGACATGGGGAGAACATACAGACCCCATGCTGATAGGAGCTCCAGGATTGAACCCAAGAGCTCCCAGCCAGCAATGCTAACCACAGCACCACCATCCCGCCCTGCCTACATATATATGCATAGGACATAGTGTTACATATTAGAAAGGGCTGACGTGTAGCCCTGCATTGCGCCCCTGTCTGTCTGTTGCAGGTGGGCCTGGTCATCCAGAACAGGCAGTGCTTCCAGCCCCAGGTGATCTGGCACACTGAGTACAAGCTGATGTGTGAGAACGGCACCTTCACTGGCTCTGGGCTGCAGGACTGAGATCACAGCCCGCTGTGGGACTCCACGTCTCCCTGTGGTGGCGCTGTGAGGCTCCTCTTCGTGCTTCTTGAACACGTGTTTTATCCCATCTCTGTAAAACCGCTGTCAGAAAGATCTCTCTTCCCCAGTCTCTTTCCCTCCCTTGAGTTGGATGAGGTGTGGTGAGGCCAAATGAACCCCCCGCCGCTCTTTAAAAAGCAAATGATGTGCTGTGTTTTTGTGCGTTGCTGTGTACTTTGCTTATGGGTGAGTCAGTTCTTGCCAGCTCCCCTTTTGTGCACAGTGAATGAATAACTGTTATTTCACTTTATTGTGTCACAAAATAATAGAAAAGCTTAGCGCCCCATTACACTTCATGAAGAGTTGAGGAGTGCCTGCTTGTTTAGTATTTTAAAATTTAGAACAGCTTGTGCCCTTGTGTTAAAAAAAAGGTCTAGTGATTTTGTAAATCCCTTTATTGAAATGAACCTAACATGTAATAATACTAAGATACTAGAAGATCTGGATGTTTGTGTGCAGGAAAACATTCAGTATTAACATTTTGATGTGTTCTTCAGAATAAAGGCATGAGTTAGTGTTGTGTCCCATGTTCTAGACAGCTGTATGACAATGTTTTGCTTTCCTCACTTCAGTTCATCAGCCTAGTTCAGGGATTTAGGATGGTGTTAGATGACTTCTGTAGGTGACTTAACTGAATGCTAGGCAGAACAAAATAGCACTGGAGTCTTTAGTTTATTGCAGTGCTGTTTCTCAATACAGTCACCTATAGCTACCATTTACAGGAAGTATACATTCGTTTATGATGGAAAAAATATAGACTGAGCACCAGCTTCATAAATTAACATTTAACAAGCAGTAAAGGCTACTATGTATTTGTTTTGCCACAAGCTATTAATGCTGTTTCAGACTGGTCTTATTTATAAAAGATTTACAGAACCACAATCAGAAAAATGTAAAACTGCATATTTTGACACCATTTCTCCAGCTCAGGAAGTAGAATGCTTTTTAACACAGCACCAAAATATTTTATGAGGCATTAAAATTAATAAAAATGTATTCCCTACAAAACTACTGAAATAGCACGTGGTTTCATTTGTAGCTCTTCTCTTGTTCTCTTTAGAGCTGCTGGGAGATTCTGTAGGAAATACTGTAGGTCACTGCACAACACTGAAGCGAGATGAGTATTTAACTCATTATACAAGTTAAATCTGTATGATGTGCAAGTGAGGGTTCATTTAGAATAAGGTGTACAATGGCCAACATGCTGCAGAAAAGATATTACTTCTTTTTTTTAATCAGTCAGAAAAGAACAACAGGATCCAATCCCTGAGTTTTTCTTTTCAGAGGAAACGGTGAAAAGCAACCTGTGGGAACTACTGTACATAGAAGTGCGTTTAAAAGTTAGAACAGGGTCTGGATGGGCAGAACCACAAGCTGGAGGTGTAAGGTGTCCTGACACTGACCGCAGGGCTGCTAAGAGCTGTGCACCAGACTGGACTGAAAGAACCCGACGTGGATGTACCTTGGAAAAAAGACTTTCTAGGTAAAATTTCAAGTGGAAAATGTTTTTCTAAGAGAAAGGTAAGCTAAGAGAGTATATACAAAATGTAAATATGCTGCTTTCTTTTCAGTGTCGGTGCTCAATAAATATGATGAAATTCAGGTTAATCAGCATTGCTGGAGTTATATTCTGGAACGATAAAATATTTCCTACAGCCTTTTATAATTGTGCCCTTTGGTTTTCTTAGTTTCATTATCTTCAGACAAGCTAAATCAAATTGGTATTCATACCAATTAGTTTCTCGTTTTGAAGGCTGTAATAATTGTCTGCTTGTTTTGTGTCTTGCAAAAAAAAATACCCACTTTTTAAAAAAAAATACACACACTCAGGAGGAATAAATATTCCCATGATCCTGAACTTCATTTCTAGCTATACATTCAGCAGGTTTTAGAAAATAGTGTTTTGTTTATTAGCTCCTATCTACTTCAGGCTACTTTCTTAACCATTGTGCTTTCATCGTGTGTCCCTGACCTGAGAGACAGTCATTGTTTTTCTGCAGGAGCCGATTTGCCTGGCTGTTCACCAGAGCTTCCCTATCAGAGAACTGCTTTACCTGCTGCCCCTGTTAGTGCATCAGAAATAGTGCCGTAACACTGAAAACCAGATCTGATTGGACCTACTGGCCTTTCCCATTAAACGCAATGGTTCGGTGGCAGCGTGTAGTCAGAATCCAGGTTTGAGGAGCTGTCTCAGTTTGGACTTGTGTTTTACATGATTGTACGGATGTTTAATTATTAAGGACAGGATATGATTGGGAAAAAGCCGTCACTTAATCTTAACAGGTATGGAGGAGTTTTCTTTGTCGTCTAACCTCTCTTAATATTCTGTTTCCTTCAGCTTGCAGCTAAGACTGAAAGAAAACACAGGATGTTGTCTTCAGCGAAATGCCCACACAATCCTAGCAAATGAAAACATCATTGCTTTGAAATGGAAATAGGTTGTTCATTATTATTATGAACAATTCGTTGAAAAGCTTGACATTTTGATTTATACTATAGTTCTGTTCTGCGTTTCTTTTCTTTGTGTGGTTCTTGCGCATGGATTTTGTTTTGAAAATTGAAACATCATCCCTTCATTGTGCCTCTTAAATCTTACTAAGAAACATCTGTTTGAAAATCAGATATATGCTGGGAGTAACTTTAAGATATGATTGTGTATATATTGTGGACATGTTAGTCAGCCATAAACATAACTGGAGCTACATCAAACCTACAGTGTTTTCCTCTGGTAATTTCACTACAACAGGCTGGATGAATTACATAATTAATTAGTGCTTGCAATAATCACTTAATGCAAAAAGAATAGGTCCCTATTTTCCAGAAGTACTGGATATGTATGCACGTTCTGTATGCAATAGTTTAAATATCTTCATACGCTACAGTAAGAATTCTGTGGCAGAATGCATACACTGTTTATATAGAGAGAGGTCCAGTACACCTGTAGTGTGCATGCTACATGATGTTCTTCCAAAAATTTTTTACATACAGTACAGTATATTAGTTATCACATCAAAAAAGCCAGTACTTGGAAGTATAGATAAATATACAGAGTTAGAGAAAAGGGAAAAGTAGATATTTTATTCTGCTTATGCTCAGTGAGTAAAATCCGTTCGTCTTGATGGCTGAGCTCTCTCGCACTACTCTCCTCCCCGGGGTTGGACAGGGCTGGCCGTAGCCACCTTCATCTTGGCCCTGGACGCTGGGTCTCAATCCAAGTCACTAGACGCAGAGATGCTGGTGAGCAGGAGGAAAGATCTGAAGAACCGCTGGCTGGACTTCTTTGGTATGAAGAAAAGGTGAGCAGATTTGTACCTGAGGTGACCTGATTCGCAGGCTTCTCCTGTTGCGAGACAACTGGTGGGGAGTAAAGGGGGGACTAGTTTGAGCTGGAGGCACTGGTGAACAGGAACAGACAGGAGACTGTGGTTTGAATTAAGACACTTTAGACACTCAAATAACCTACTTGTGCTATTAGGCTTGTGATGGAGTGAAGTACAAAACTGTGGGGAGGGGGATGATCATGGTGCACTTGCAGTGATGTGTGGGTGAGAATTACCCTGATGAATGTTTGCCTTGGTAATGTCAGGGTAGTATTTTTGCATTTTTACTGTGGCTTTACTGGAGTGTTTCCTGTAGTTTTCTATGGCTTTAGCACAGTTGCGCTCCACTAGGGCACATATGAGGACAAAACCAAGGTAAAAATATACCTGATATTCTGCTCCAGGATGTGCTGAAGCCACACCGAATTCATGCTCGACGGTTGGGATGAGGCTCTGCTGTTGGAAGGCGGAGCCCCTGGTTAATGAACAGAACAGAAGGGCTCTCTTCTCTGACTGGCGGCTTCCTTTCCCTGTGCTGCAGGTGCACCTGCTCGTTTTACGTGCTGGACGAAGGCTCCCGGCCCAAAACGCGGATTCACTCCTTCCAGACGATGAAAACGCACCGTATGCTGCACTGCTCCGACACGGTGGAGCAGCTCTGTACCTCGACCTGCTTCTCTCATGCCATGAGGTTCCTGGGCAGCACGCCCTGCCTGGCCAGCGTCTTCTGCAGCCAGCTGGGCACCGTGCCACGGGCCACCCAAGTAAGACAGCTTCACCGTCACCCCCCGTCAGGCAGCACCTGCTAATCCCATGACTGACGCTGCACGCGTCCTCAAGCATTGTGATCTTTTTGATCCATTGCTATTAAATCTTTTTCCTTCTCATACTCAAGCAATGCATCACACACCCCTCTGAGGTTCTTTGGCCATTGCTTGTCGAGCAATCGCACCATCATCAGACACCGCAGAATTTCATCATCAGGAGAAGCGTGGCCCTTAAACCATCTGGCTTGTCTGAAGTATCGCTGTCTTTAGACTGCGTGTTGGTTTCTTTGTGATTGAAGTTTTTTAAGTTTTTTTGAGTTGTTGCTCAGTAATTACGCAACAAGTGTTTGCTAGTTTCCCCTATAATACCTGCGGTTGCGTGCTACTTGTGTTATTGACAATGCTGCGGTTTGAAAGGCCGAAGTGCAGCTAGAAGCCTGCATGTCTGCCCTGCTGCTCACAGGCCTGCTGTATTACACTCTGCACTCTCCTTGGTTGGCTCTCTCTTCCATTTCGATTCTTACATGAAGGAGACATTATTTGCTGAGTTTCACAGCAGTTTTGGTGTAAAAACAGAATATTTTTGGTGAAACTGTGCACATTTCTTTGATTTGACAGTGTTTTCTGCAATTCTTTTCCTTCCCTGTTTTGAATTTTGTACTTGCATGTACACATACTGTATGATACGACTGTGAGTAGCGCATCTTTTAATGTTGCACAATCATCAAGCAATCTAAATGTAGTGCAGAATGTGTAGGAGCAGAGTTGTAGCTCTGGTCCTGTATGTCAGCCCTGTACTGTATGTCTGTCCACAGGTTGGACTTGTGATCTGGAGTCCTCAGTGTTTTCCAGCCCGTCTTGTCTGGCGCACGAAGTACAAGCTAACGTGTGAGAATGGAAGCTATATCGGCTCATAGGGACTCTACCCTGGCATACTCCACAAGACTCTCCTAGTCTTCTAGCCTGTGCAGATTGGTGTTTCTGGGTGTTATTTTTCCTCATTTCTTTGGTTTCATGAAATATCCCACTCGAACATCTGCTTTAATCCAGACAGTATGTTTTCAGAAAATATTAATGCGGCTTTCAATGCTTTTGTATGAATCTCCCTCTTTTTCACTTTTAATGTTATTCACGGAATCTAATAAGTGTTTTAACTCGTGAGTTTGGAACCCTTTATAAAGAAATGCAATGTTAGAGAGGCTGTATCTTGGTGAAGTTTCCTGTTTTTATTCAGCAGTGAGTGTTAGAGGTATCAGTTCTAACGAAATATGTTTTTCTTTAATCTTCAAATGTCATTACTTGTGTTGGGTGCATGGCGGAAGAGCTTGAAAGATCACATCTTAATTTCTCAACTAATGCCTTAATGGCCAACACTGATGATGTCATTTCTTGGTGACCAAGAACATGTGGAATAAAATCATTCCCGCCTGATTTATTATACGTCTGTTACCTGGTTTGTCCACACTTCAGGTAAGTACTGTGTGGTAGGCCTGCCAAGTCAAGTCAGAAAGCAGCCAACAGATTCCTTTCCATACTTCTGATGGTAATTAAATAAGATGCACTCAATCTGGGAATGTGAACTCACTGGCATGAAAGAGACTAGCAGGCTAATAGGGCTGTGGGTTTCTAAGGGCCTGTAAATCTTAGAAGGTCTTTGGTGACTGCGAGGTCCACAAATCGCAAGTTAACTACTTGACACCTGGCTGTGGAAAATACATGTTATACTGGAGGGTGTTGAAGATGACACTTGCAAAAGACTAGCAACTGTCTTGCAACAGATTCTCCTGAGAATGGACTGCACAGAAGACAGACCAGTGCTGACTGACTGGCTTTACATAAATAACAAAGATTAAGGCACAATATTGGCTCCCTAAAGATGGGGTTGCAAATAATCTTCATAGGGGCAGGTCACCTGACGTTAATAAATTTGTCAAGAGAATGGAGGAAACACAGGAAAGCGCAAAGGTGTCTGTGTTCTGAACACATACAGTAAGAAGCAGCCTGTGTGTTGCAGCATGAGCAAAAATAAGCATTTGCAATTTAAAGTGCTAAATCTTCTGACCTGTTTGTTTCATTCAGCACAATTGCAGAACCCTTGCTCTGTCTCAGACCAGTTGCAAAGATCTAGAAGCACGATTGAATGTGCACTCATTCTTAAGGAAAATAGACTATTTGTCTGCTGTGTTCAAACAAGAGCCAACCCAGAGCCTCTCTGAATATAGGCCACCACTGAGAAGGTGACCTTCAGACAGAAGGTGGTATAGTGGAAAAAGATGGGCAGCATTTTTTCATTGATCTTTCAGTTCAAAACGGTAGCGCTTTACTGCTTTTCCTTCCTGTTTGCGGCGTGCTGTGGTTTTTTAATCAGCAGGGGGATAACTGCGTCTCACTGGGTTTTGCAGCCTGTTGCTTTCAGCAGTGCGTCGCGAACTGGAGATGCATGTAGGAGCCAGATACCGTTGAAGAGCCTCACGCATCCCTCCAGCTGCTAGGTTCTGCCATGGATTTGGAGGGTCTCCGGCAGGCCTGGGGGGGACGTCTGAGCAGGCTGCAGCAGAGAGACTGTCCTGAGCTAGCTTGTCTGCTGCTGCTTCTGCCTCTGCTGTTGTCCTGGATGGGGAAAACAGGTCAGACAACTCAACTGCCTTCTAGGGTTTTCTGTAGAGACAATCAGAAGTTAGTTCAGCATATTGGGCACCATACAGTATATAGTACTGTAACTAAAGCTTATTATTAGTTATTAAGGGTACTTGAAAAACAACCCCAAATGAACGTTGTAGCATAAAATCAAAAAACGTTAAGAATATGTTAACTAAAGTCAAATCAGAATTCGTTGGATACCATTGCCATATTTTGTATCCTCAAAACTTTTCTTTTTTTAATTGGTTGTTATCTCCTTCATCTGTACATAGAATACTTTCATGAATGTGTTAATGTGTGACGTTTCAAACATGTTTTGAAAGTTAGCCCTCATCTTCAAAATTAAACATCTTTTGTTTTTTTCTAAAATTTCAAATGCTCAGTTTGTCTTTTAATTTGCCTCGCAAAATAATGTCTCACTCTGCGTATTTTGTCACAGAGTACTGAAGTTGCCAGCTTTGTGATTTGTTATATAAAGATATGGAAATTTCGCTTCATGTTGATAGCCTTTACATTCTAAATAGGTAATATAATCCTGTACAAGAAAATACACCTCCACACCTTTACCTTTATTTTCATGCTCATTACTTTCAATCTTTTTTGTGTATTTGAATTTATTAACATTACCAAAATCTATTTTTTTTTTGCTAGCTCAGCATCTTATTACAGCTGCCAAATGAATCACTGTTTTTTGGGGGATTGAAATGTAGGAATCTGTAATCAAATTCTTAATTTTCACTAAAATTACCTTACAGTTCTTTGCCATTTCCCAACACAGCCCCTCGATATAAGATCGTACAGTTTCCAGGCGACACTTCTTGATCTGAGCTGTTGGTGTCATTGTATTTTGAAGCAGTCCTTCGATATGTGCAGTATCTTGGTGTGCTGGATGTCAGCTTTTAGTAATAAGAAGGAAAGCTAGAAAGAAAAGCTCCCACATATATTTTAATGTAATATAAATACAGTACCACATAGAAATAAATAGCCTACTTCACGTAATTATCATATTTAGAAAAGCGTTTCTGCCTTGTTACCTCCAAAAATAACAACCACTGTAATTATTTAACATTTTACTTGTTTTATTCGATGTTTTGCATCACTCGAAATAGTTTCTCCCACATAATACAGGCAGTTGTGAAAATGCCCAGTGATCTTGTAAAATCGGACCTGAATTGTTCTCAATTCAGTGCCTCTGCCTTGTTTCTGAAGACTCCAGTAGTACAAAGAGAAAGACATGCTTTTCTCCGTGACGATAGTCACACAATGTAGTTTTAATTCCTCGTGTGGACCAGAAAGGTGTATTTGTTTCAGTAATACAGACATTGCACCGGCTTATTTAATTCTTAGGCAGGAATTTCATCAAGAGTTAAATAAGCTGTTTACTTTTCTCTGTTGTGAACATTTTAAGATTGTACATTTAGAGCAAATATGATGGCTTAACTTAAATTCATTACAACCAACGAAAAAGAAAAACAAAAAAGCAGTCATTTATAGCAAAGTGAATTAAGATATGACTTTAAACATGCACTCTCTAGTTAAGCTTTGAAGTTGTTCACACATAAAATAGAATAATTCTTTACATTTTTTAAATATATACAGTATAGATGCCATTTTCATATTGTGGACATATGGATAAATAGCTTTCTGAACTTTAGGAAGTTGGCAATGTGCCGTGTGCCAGAAGAAATTGAACTTCATTTATTCATTTATTTCATTTCACACAGAAAGGCTTTACTTGTCCCTTTTATTTTCCCCAATTTTAATTGGCCACATTATACTCAGTTCAGACTGATATCCGTTTTAGTTCTTTAAACATTTCTGTGTGAAAATGTTTTTCTTGACTTGTATGTTCATGACACTTAGCGTTAACTTTGTGATTAGGCACTGGGGGATTTTCGTCTTGGAGTAAAAATGAATCAAACATTTCTACATGTGAAACACTTTAATATTTGAAAAACAGTAATACTTTTAAATTGTCCAAAAATTATTCTTATTTTTTAAATAAACAAAGGAATAAAATAAACATAGGAATTTAAATTTAAAGTTAACATAGGAAATCATGAGCTGAATATCATATGCAACGACGTCAACGGATGTTCAGCTCATTCGTACAAATACATGCAAGTTTTTAGATTTATAATTGGCACAGAAAAAAAATGCAGTTTTGTGTTAAACGTGTGTGTAGTCACAGTTCATCAAGGGAATTGAATAATCAACATTCTGGCTCTCCACTCCGCTTAGTTTCTGTTAACGTTTTTTTTCCCTCAATCTTCCTCTCCCCAAAAATGTGCTTAGAGCCCAAATTCTGGTATTTACTAAGTACGTTGAGACCAGCGTGTGACGCTCACAGTCAGTCATTCAGCACAGAACGCTGGCGCTCCGGTGAATAGCTGACTCCCTCCTGCGAAGGAGTGCTTTCTGATTTATCATGACCTGGAATTGGAGTTGTAACGTGACCTCTAGAACCGCTCTAAGGACTACAGTTGGACTGGTTGCTTGAATTAACCTCTGTGCTCTTTTTCAGCCTGGACCCTTCCTCTCCAAGAAAGGTTTTATGCTGAACTGCACACAACTGTCGCTCTGACTGCTGTCCGTCTCCATGCCCAGAATGACCCAGTTGCTTCTGTAACCTGGAAGAAGATCAATATGACTGGGAGCAATGCAGTCAATATTCTAATGCATATTTCCAAGTGTGACCCAATAATTTTTGGGCAGTACAAAACAAGGATACAGCACTATTTTGATAACAGTACTCTGGTGTTGAAGGATGTGACAGAGGAGGATGAGGGTCTCTATGAGGTCACCTGGGAGCTACAGAATTCAAACCTGATTAGAATTAATACGAGTTTGTCCATAATTCGTAAGTATTTCTTTTTTTATTTTTCTCTGTCAGTTTTATAGAAGAACATCAAGACATTTTGGAACAAGTGATAGGTTTATTCCATGCTGAAAAAAAGAAGAAAGAGAACACAACGTTTCGGCCGTGGTGAAAGAGAACACAACACAACGTTGTGTCCTCTTTCTTCTTTTTTTCAGCATGGAATAAACCTATTACTTGTTCCTTTGCAGCCTACGCATGCTGACGCAGCTACCCACCTGAACTACTATCAAGACATTTTTACAGAGATAAATAATAAAAAGTGCAATTAGTAAGATATATTTTGTTTTAGTGATACCTTATGTTTTTTTGTAAACTGGGTGTATGTCTCAAGTAGTTTATTTGTTTCATGAGCAGTAGAGACAAACGCAATCATACTAATGGTATTTATAAGTAAACTTTTATGTATCTTGTTCAACTGCCTTGACACATCATGGAGTATTGCTTGTTTTTACCCATAAGCAAGTATTATTCAAGTCAGAAAATCATTCTGCCACATAACGTCAACCTCTGCTGAGAGCTGTTTCTGTCTCCCTGCAGCCCCTCTCTCAGAGCCCAGAATCTCCATTTCCTCGCCCAGCTCTCAGGCTGGGCTGACCCTGACCTGCCAGGTCACAGGCGGATCTGGGGCTTCCTATTGGTGGCTGAGGGATGGCAGGCCCCTCCCCCAGGACGGCCGGCACTCTGTGAGTGACAGGAACACGTCTCTGCAGATCGGCAACCTGACGGCAGCGGACTGTGTGTCCTACAGCTGTGTGGCAGCCAACATCCTGAGGAGCAGAGAAGTTCGCATACAGCTCACTGGTGAGCATCGTTCTGGTGGAGGCTGTGGTATGTGCTGCTATGTCCTGTGGGTGTCACTACAACCTGATTTATTTCCCAGGGGACAATATGGACACTAAATCAGTCTGGTCATTCCTGTTCCTGTTCTCATCCTATTTAGTTCAGTGTGAAGAGTGCTGAGTTTATGTGAGCAGAGGGCACATCATAGCTACTGTAGCAATAGAGAACATCAGCTAAACTGCACCTTTGCTAAATGGGATCACCTTTTTAAGCAAAGTCTGTGCTCGTTGAAGGACACTCACTCAACCTTGAAGGATCTGTCACTCTTATGAATAAAAGCCACGTGATGTCTGCGTCTGCCTCATCCTATGTACTGTATGTTAAGGCTGTAAGAAACTGAGAATGCATGCTTTGTAAAATGGCCATTAAAAATAATCCCACATTCTTTATGGTACTTTTTTGGATAATATTATATTTAAATGCTTAAGTCTTTTTTTATCACTTTATCTAAGGGCTTTAGGGAGTGTCATTCATTGTTGTTTAGTTTTGTATTTTTTATTTCCAGAAACATTTTGACAAACATAGCCTAGATCTTAGAGATCACTTGCACACATCTTTCTGATCATGTTGCCTAGCAGGGTCCCCCTATCGGTGATTTTCTTTTAATTGTGATGCCACTTTCATCATTTCTAAAACCGTCATAGGCTCCAAGAGGTATTCTTTCAATAATAATTTGCCCCAGCTTTACTGAATATATTTTTCTGACTGTGCCCTGACTTGGTCTATAATTATAACTCATTCGAATTATTTTTTCTTTTTTAATTTCATTAACCACTGTAGGATTCTGTGACAGGTATAGAAGACTCTATAAAAGTAAACATATTAGTTTTGAATTCTGGAGTTTCCTGGTTGTCCTTGTGCCTGCCACAATGTACCATTGTAAAGACGCTGTCTGCAAAATCCTCAGAGCCTGTTTCCAAAGGAAGAGAGCGCCGAGCAATCACGCTTCTGCGTAGCCTTCAGTAAATTCTTGAACTAGAATAATGAAATATTTTTCTTCTCTTCTCAGGTGAGAACTTCACATTCTGTTCCCAAACCTTAGGACTGGCCCTGCAGCCCAGATTTATCCTGTCGATAGCAGCTGGATCCTTCTGCTTGTTGGGTTTGTGCGTTATTGTCTTCTGTGTGAGAAAATTCCACCAGGGTAAGACTCACAAGCTTCTGCAGACGCTACGTTTCAGTCAGTGTCATTTTTGTCAGTGATTCTGGTTTGATGATGATTTTTTTTTCTTTTTGCAAGGTAGAAATGCTGCATTGGTTCAGAGGTAAGAGAGACTCGGATTTTCACCTTTTCTGTTTGCAATTTGCAAGAACTGCTTGCAAGAAATGTCGTTTTTTTTATCTGTCACAGGAATGTAAATGTCCTTTCCCTTAAACTCTGAATTCCTTACAGATCTTTGGAACAAAGACTCAATCAAACTAAGCAGAGGAGGTAAGAGCACAGACAGCTGGGGGGCAGAATGATTTGTTTAAATGTTTTGGGATCACATTAATGAAAAAATAACAACTCTCTGAACATGTTCAGAATATGGGTAATTTTTTTATGCTTGACTGTTTTTTAAAGTAGGGCACTGTTGATCAGTTTGATTTTTAAATAGATTGAAAGTTTTTTTTTACTTTATGTTATTTTATTTTTTCTTCCTTATCCAATAGAAGTTTACTCTGTGCTGTTTTTTTTTATCAAAGTGTGAATTGCTTTATATCACAATAAAACAGAAAGGGGAGACGTTGTCGACTCTTCAAAACAAATATTGAAATGAGCAACCGTTTCAGTGGGTTCTGTCTTTGTGCTGCTGTTTCTGCAGGGAGGAGGCTCAGAGAAAACCAGGGACTCGAGATGATGGGTAGGAGCACTCACAGGGAATGACATCAAATTATTGTGTAATTTAATTCCAGCTGAAAGAGAGATTAAAAATTAAAGCACCAGCATCCTGTTGATCAGCACCTGTAGAGATGCAGTAGGGTCATCAGTTATAAACCTGTGAAGATTTATTGCTGCAAACGAGCGCAATATTATCTAGGTGTTGTTTGTCAGTCAGTACTGTTTTGTGCTTAATAGAGATTGATGATTTGTTAATGCCTGCTAGTCTGTTTTTCATCATTCTTGTTAAATTTCCCATTTTTTCCCCTCACAGAGGAACACGTTTATAACGAAGTGATTGACGAGCAGGTAATTAACTCTTAACTAAATTTCAGCCCATATGGGAGTTATTAACAAATAACACTATGTCCTTTTTTACCTGAAGACTGCAGCCAATTTGGTCATTCACAGTGACACCCATAAATTACACACTACAGCTAAATTTATTTTGTTTTGAAGTCATACTGGTTCAGTGGTTACTTTGTATTTGTTGCACAGTCACATCACCCATCATTTCCTATGAGCTGTGAACACCAGCTACAGAAATTCCGGGAGCTCATTCAATAAAGCAGAACGCTGGGCTTTAGAGCTGTCAGATGGCTCAAACTGCAGAGGAGCCCTCTGGGCCCGCGTGTCGTTAGTGTGGCTTGGGTGTCATTGGGAGGAATTCCCCATGGAGCTCATGTGCAGTTGTGTCAGGCAGGGTGGGCATTAATCAGGCAGGACTCTCTCAGCTGTTAGGACAGCAGCAGCAGCTTGAGAAAGTTGCCCTGCGCCCGCAGGCTCACAGCGATGACAGTGTCAGACACGTTGCTACTCAGTGCCTCCTGTTCAGACACCGTGAAGCTCAGAGAGTGTCAAAAGATGAAAAGAACGAGAGACATGTTTACAGGTTCTTAGCATGCTCCTAGCCCTGCGATAGCACCTCAGAGTCAGGGCTCAGGGGGTACAGAGAAAGCGCAGAGCGGGAGATGACCCCTTGAGCACCCCTGTGGTCTCTTTGAACTGCAGGGTGCAGCTGACCCCAAGCTCCAGGCGCAGTACGTCTACCTGGGCTTCATGCCCCGCAGCGAGCGTCAATGCTCCAGGCCCCTCGGACAGGAGCTCGACGATCTCGGCTATTCAACGATCGGTCCGGCTCCTGGAGCAGCGCAATCTCTGGACAGCAAGTCTGCCACATGGTTTGCACCCGAAGGCTTCAGTGAAACTGGAGCAAAGCTCCACTGCTAGAGGAAGTAAGCGACTGGAAAGGGACCCCTGAATGGCACAGATCCACAGGCTTCTGTATTAATGTTCTTGTTTCCCTCAACATACACGTGATGAGGCTTATGCGTCTATTTATGTTGTCATGTATAGTCAGTGGTTTGCTGCAAATGGCAGAGGGGCACCGTGACTTTCAAAGCTGCCATAATGCACAAGAGGCCACTGTTGTTACTGATATTTGCCACACTACAGTGCCCTTTGGAAACATTGCTGTGATCAACACTCTGCCCAGGAAATCCAGATCCTCTGACGGGAAATTGGTGATTTTATTGCACTGTGCACCTGACACACACCCTGTGTACTGTATGTCACATACCAATTGCAGTATAAGGCAACGGGCAACGCAGGACCGAGCCTAAAATGACAATGCAGGGAGACACGCTGGTATTCCACTCTTTGCTCTGAACACTATGAAGTAAATGGAAGCAAATTCTGCAAAAACATATAACCCCATGTACTGTATGCTAGCTAACATGTTTTACACGAGGTGTCTGGGGAGATTAGCCCTTGTGTCTGGGCGTGTCCAGCTCTGGACCGATGTCCTGTCCAGGCTGTACCCTGCCTTGTACCTGTTGCTTGCTCACCTGCGACCCTGTGTGGGATAAAGAGGCTAGAAAATAAAGGGGTGGATGTTGTCCTGTTCATGTGTAACTTGTTTGCTGGTGGTAATATTATTACAGTTTACATGAAAAGCAAATGTTCAATCTTGTTTGCTACTGTTAGTATGATACTGTTAGTTATCTTTCCTTATTTTCTTGTCTCGTTTTCGGG
Organism: Lepisosteus platostomus; assembly: GCF_059453375.1. NCBI lineage: Eukaryota > Metazoa > Chordata > Actinopteri > Semionotiformes > Lepisosteidae > Lepisosteus > Lepisosteus platostomus. Next base: position 7,186,612 of record NC_142635.1, on the reverse strand, counting down.
ATTTTTGAAACTCCTGTTTGAAACCAAACTAGATTAAACAGCTATGCAGGACTAGCTAGGGAAATTGTAACAGCTTTGACCATCTTACCGTACGAGAAACTCTATCTGAAAACACGGCTTATGTATAATACAGGTGATTTCACAATGCTCAGAAATGGATTATGGAGCATGGATTGAATGTTTTTTATGGGAATAATTAAAAAATGCTTTGTAGATATGTCTTCCTTAGTTATTACGTGAAACAGATTAATGTAATAATCACAATGTAAGATATACATAAACCTAATACTTTTTAAACATGGTGTTCTGTTATTTGTTTTTCCTAATTTCTGCTGACATTGCGTGATGATAGCTAAATCTAAGTGGGTGCAGACTTCAGAATATGTACTTCTGACAGTTTGGGGTGTAACAATGTCTTAGCAAGCTGTGGCTATAAGATCTCTTTTTGCTTATTGCTTCTTGTTTTGATTCTGTTTGTGATTGACGTTGCTTTTTATTCCAGTGAGTAGTGCAGTAAAACCTCTGGGTGTAGTTCCCTGAGAGTTAACTCAATGGAGTTACTTTCGGTACAAAAACATTCCAACATCATGGATTTACACTGAGAAGGAAACCGCATAAACTAACAGCTCCTGAATTAATACTACAATGCTGGTTTAATCCTCACATTTAGAGCACTGGACACCACACCTAGGCTTGACTCTGTTAGATTAACTGCATTATGCACCACTCTCTGGATTTACCATAGTACACAACTGTATTAAAGACCCACTGGTATAGCTGCACCTAGGTTCTTTATCAGTATAGCGGTGAATTCCCCAGGAAAAGAGAAAAGTCCCGTCTGACTATCTACTGAGGTGGTAAAAGTAACACACTCACCTCCGTTTCAGGAGATCTTTCCCAGTTTCTCTGGCACCGGCATAACCCTGCTAGCAAAACATTGGTAAGGAAAAAACTCCTTTTATTCCAAAGAAGATCTGACCTCAGTTCTTACGATAGCAAGCCACTTTCCTGTCTGTCTAGACGAGAAAGAATCTCTACCTAAATCGTCTGTATCTTATGTCCCAGGTTTGGCCAGCCAGTCACCAGTTGCTCCATACGCAGAATCGTGCCAAAAACAAACTCAAATATCAACTCCGAAGGGCATTGCTGGAGAGAGTAATGCGCCAAATGTCCGCCTCAGAAGTTCCAGTACTAAACTAAGAAAACACTTATTGAGCAACGTTATCACAAAGAAACAGCAAGATGTTTAACATTTTGGATTCTTTCCTAAACTGGCCTAAACAAAGAACATCTTAACTGATCTGCACATGACACCCTTCAAAAATTTTGTCGTTTTGTTTAATGGTTATTGTTTTATGATTATTCCAAGCCGCATATAGCATCCTGAAATTGCATGTTTAATGATGGTAAAAGAGCTCGCCTACGAGTCATGGAAAACTGTTGATAACTGATGGGCCTTTCTCCTCAAGTAAGAAAATGGCTGTCAGAAGGTGATATTCATGTTCACATCAGCAGCATGAAAAGGACAGTTGCTTTTTTTTTTTCCATCTCTTTCGGTCCACTTGGTGCTCAAGCTCCTCGCCAGCGTCCTGTGGTTTCTGACCGCTTGTATCCGCGGTCGGAAGGAGCCTGTGCTTTGCCACACAGCAGCAGCTTCAGACACAAGTGTGGCCCCATGCACCTCGCTCACACGGCAAGAGCAGGCATGGTCTCTGTGGCTGCTCAGCACAGACTCAGTGCAGAGGAGGGCCCAGGTCACCCAGTGAAACCTGCTCTCAGCCTGCACTGCTGCTGTTGCTGTCCTGCCTGGTGAAGACAGGTGGGTGAGTCTCTGGGTTTCCACCAGTCAGTAGGGGAACCAGTCATAGGACTAAAAATACATCTCAGGTATGAACCTCTGACAAAACAGTATACTTTGATTGAAGAGCAGGACATTGTTGAAGCAAAACACAGGACACTATTTAAGAACGCTTTCCGGCTGTATGTTATAAGCCTCATGGCTGTTCATTTTTTTTTTTAAAGGGCGTTTTGCTGTTCGCAGCAGCATTCAGGTTGACTGCACGTTGAGAGATCGTGTTGCACGGAGCTCCGCAGCCGGCGAGAACATAGCTGTTGTGTGAAAACTGAATCCTCACGTTTTATGGCCTTGAAAACCGCAAGGAGTTAAAATTAAATTGCATGTCGAATGGCAAGATTTCTAGATTAAAATTAAAATGTCTGCCTTTTTTTCTTTGAAGGTGTTCTGTACTCCTTAGATTTGTTCAATGTTTTAGCCCCGGGGGGATGAATTTCTATTATATTATTAATATTATAATAATATGGCAATATTAATTGTTAATACATATTATTTATAATATCATTAATATGGTCTGTTATTATTTGAGCTGCTATCTAACTAAGCACATTCCTTTCCATCCTCCTGTGTTCAAGGGTACAGGATTCATCAGATCATCAGCTTATCTGGACTCGCAGAATTGAGTTTCCTTTAAAGCCAATTAATGACTTTAGATCTTGACACACAAGAAGTTCCACGGTTTAACGCACAGTGAATTGCACACTCCCCTTGCTAGATCCCTGGTTCAGCTGTTCTTTTGACAAAGCTGTGAGGAAGATTTTTTGGACCATAATTTCTAATTTTGTAGATCGACAAAAGGGGGCACTGTGCTGTATGTGGAGACCTTAACTGGATTTTAGTTATCAAGATATCCATGGAACTCTTTAAAAAAAGTATAGATACTAATGGTTGATGCATTCCAGAATTTATCAGACTGCCTTGCCTAAATGTATTCTTTTATTTGAACTAATTCCTCTGAACTTCAATGTTGAAAGGAGAATGGATACAATTAGTTACAGCTCCTGCCTTAAAAACTGCATGGGTTATGTAGTTAATATATGCTTATATAGAGCACAGCGAAGAGCAAAGTTATTTTACAAAGCTGTTTTGTTGTGTTTTCTACACATCAATTCACCTTTTTGTTTGAATGAGTGAGTCAGTAGGTGTGACACTTTGTTTAAATGTGCCTTAGATTACTTTTTTATTTCTGTCTTTGTATTTATTTATGTTCTCCTTTGCTTGTGTACTAGATTGTACATGCATGCCTAAATGTTTGCATTGCCAGTGTGCATGACTTTGGCATCTGTCGTGCTTTGTGTAGCACTATTTATTGTTTCTTTGTTTCTTCTTTAGGAGAAGACTCCTGTCTGTGGCCCCACTGAGACAGACTGAGACCGTCCCTGGCTTTTTGGATTTTACCTTGGACTCTGTCTTTTTTCTTCTTTGCAAAACACCGTGAGCAGGGTAAGAATGATCCTCATCAGACATTAGTGAGCAGCAATGACTGATCAACAAAACTTGTGAAGTGATTTAGCTGTGTTTTTCTAACCAGTCTCAGACTTTAACCTGACTTTTGAATCGTTAAGAATATCAGATGCAATGTCATAAAAGAAGATTCGTTTAGAAATTATATAAATATGTCCACCAAACTAAAATGATTTTATGAACACAGCAGTAACCAAGAGATACTTTAGTGTAGTACTCAAAAACACTTACAAAATCAGGGATATTGAAAAACACTATTCACTAATGCAGCCTGGTATAACTGGAAACTCCAGTTTACAGTACAAATTAAAGCCATACCTGTTCAACAAGCCTTTAGGTTTTCGTTGTTGTAGGCATTTTCACTCAGCTAAGGTGCTTTTTCCTGTCTTGCATTTTTAAATCTGTGCTGTGGTATATTTGTCTGTACATTCATTTTATACATTTATCTGAAAACCAATGGCAATTTTTTTCCTGCCCAATATTTGTCCTATTGCAATGTATACACATGTCTAGGAAATAATGTGTATATCAGTTTGGAATTGGTATATTCCCATCAGCTTGGATTCACCACTGGTCCAGCAAGGGATGCATTCAATCAAACCTTATATGCTATTGTGGAAATTGTGAGTCTCGCAGTGCTCACGGTGCCATCAGGAGATGTGATGAGGCTCTCACTGACAGCATTGAAATTTCAAAGGTAATTTCTGAGATACAGCAATGCTAACATACCCTGGCTAACTGGAGCCCACTCAAATCCCTACAGCACTCCTTGACTAGGGCACTGCTTCTGCAGCAATGCTGGTCACAGTAAACTAATGACACCTAGCCGGCATAACACACGAGAGCTTGTTCACACAGCGGTGAAGACCCATGGCTTCTGACCAGATCATTAATTTATCACTCTTAAGACTAATGTGCCACGCATCAAACATTACGCATAAACAATGACAAATAAATAGCATGATTTATGATTTCTCAGTTTGCAGCCTGATCTTTTTTCTTCCTTTCTCCGAAACAGAAATGTTGCTGTGGATCAGAAGTGTTTATCTATTCACTTGCCATATAAAATCTGGGAGATCAGCAGCAGCAAGTGGGAACAGTTGCAGAAAACTGGCCTGGCCACAGCAAACCTGATTTTAGTTTCCCAGTTCAGCAGTGAACAAAGCAGCAACTAAATATCCGACAGCGAATCGAACACATCTCTACAGAGCTATGCAATGGCACAAAAGCAGAATGTCCAGCGTTCTAAGCATATTGGTGCTGCCTCTGCACTAGAGATTTATTTCATGTTATCGCCACTGTACTCCTTTAGGGTGTGCTAAGATGGCTTTTTTTCTGCAGGAAGAAAAGCAGAATCAAAACAAGTGTACTCCAAAAGCACAGGTCAAACATTTTGCTTAGTCTTGCATCCAGCTTTGCATCATAGCTTAATATTGCCCAATAGTTTTTTTTTATTCTGAGAAATGCAGCGTTGATTTGTCCTTTGTCTTTGTGTAATCCTCTGCACCTACGTCCTCCTCTCACCTCTGCACGTTTCCAGTGTTGCACAATATTACCATGTAGGAGGGAAGTCCTGCAGCAGTGGAACATTCTGAGTATTTTTATATCATCTGAGTCGTACTGCTGAGACATCACAAGTCTCTCTGCCAAAAACTGGTTTAAAGGACAGAACACTCTTCTTGAGTTGTTTTCTGAATTGTGCAATGGCTGGTGTCTGCACTTTAGATCAAGCTAGCAATGTGTAATTATACCCTCAAATTTTGATTTCTGACGTGCGATAATTTTAAATATCCTTGAAGTTATGAAGAAAATGGTCACCGTTGTTTGGAAAATCTGTTTCAGATATGTTTACCGATGAGGTTTCTGGAATTTCATACAGTATGTCTTAAATATCGTGACCATTTAGTTCCAGTATAGTGCTGTAGCTGTTTCTGTGTCTGCACTTCATGCTGCTGTGGTCTAATGCCCTCTCTACTATTGCCACAGTCAAGTTCTTGAACATTTCATTTTCCATTAAGCTGAACATCAGGTACAAGCTCAGCTTTACATGAAAGGTCACCGTCAAAATTCTCTGCATCTCTTTCAATACTATCTTATTTTTAAATGTGCTGCCTGTGGCTTCATTTATATGTTTACTTTTCATCATGATGACCTTTTTCTTTCAGGATGTTGTGACTGAAACACCTCAGCTACATTTTCTTGAACTTTACTGTGTTTTTGAATTTTTTTTGCTACCTGGATAACTTTGCTTTTACAATGCCTTCACTGTGCTTTTTAATAACCTTCTCCATGCAGTGATGACATGAACAACGCTATCATAAAGTTTGCCTTGCTGTGTAAAATAAAACAAGAGCATAGATGTTCAGTTCTTTGTTTGTTTTTTTTGTTTCCCTTCAGAGTACAAAAGTGTAATATAAAAAAAAGTATGTTGAGTAATTTTGAGGGACATTCCAGCAGATATACAACCTTAAAAGGGCCATATCTGTAAAGTACATAAAATAATAAACTTATTTTTTTATAAATTTTTATATCTTTAACATATAAACATTTATATCTTTCCTTTGGAGCTTCCCTGAAAGATGGTCAATGAACCTTCAGGGTTTGGAACAGGGGGTTCACATCAGCTTCATACAATTTTAATTCCTAGGAAGAACTAAGCAATTATCATGTAGAATTATCAGTTCTCATTAGAATTCTCCCTCATTTGACTGTTTTTTCACCAGAGACCTCTAATTCTAGATAATGTTAGATAAAACCTGATGCCATGGATTTGTTTTAATTCAGATGATTCAAAAACAGTTCTTGTTAGGATGTTTAGATAGTAGTAGATGATACTGAAGACATTTATTTTTGTTTTGCAGGAACAGTGTAAAAATGGTGTGCTCATGCTATTTTTTTGTATTAGCTCAGTTGTTGCAGTGTTAATTTGAGCTGATGAGTGGAATACATAAAGGCTTCAAAAAACTTAAGTTTTAATGATTATTTAAAAACGTTACAAAGGACACAAACATGAGAAGGATGTTCAGGTTATTTCAACTCTGTGGTTGCTACACACTAATTTATCTGATTATCTCACCATACTTCTTTCATTTAGCAGATGCATATCGTCTTCAACTATAAGGCTGAGCAGCTTTTTCCAGTCTGTATTCTCTGGTTCATGCTGCATGGTTAATTCTGACTTTACCAGTGCATTAGGGGATTTTCGATACTTATATCAGGTCTCCTCTTTTTTGTTCGTGACTAAAGATATGTCGTTTTTTAGCCTGTTAGATTATGACATTCCTTTAAACCCAGGATTGTATGTTGTTACTCTTTGTTGACTAATTCCAGAACAACAGTAACTTTTTTGTAGCATGGCAGTCAAAATGGTACACAATATTCTAAATTAAGGCTTGCTAGCGCATTGTACAATTTTAACATATGCTGATTTAAATTCTTATCTTTTCCTGGCATATCCTACTACTGTGATTGCCTTATCCATTGTTATCTCACATAGTCCAGGGGAGGAAAATGTCAACGTAGATCTTCAAGCCTTTTTCAGCAGTAGTTTCTTCAAGCTCTTCAAGAGTTTCACGTTCTATTTTTATAGTACGTCTTGTTCTGCTCTTGTGTACACTAAATGTCACTCTCCCCTGTCTACATTAAATGTCACCTGCCAGATACTCAGTTTGGAATTTTGTCTGAGTAATTTTTTATTTCCTTTGCTGCATCTGCTGTGCAAATGAGATTTCTACTAGTTTGTTATCATCCGATGTGTGCTTAACAGCCTAAAGCTTTGTTGAGTCCATCGTTCATTTCTGGTAAAACAGTGACATGCATATGCCACTATTTGTCCTTTTAAATGTGTTTCATCTTCATTTGATGGGCAGGAACGTTGGAGGTACAAACTCCCTTCATGGTGTGGCATCTCGGCGATGGGCATTCGTGCTGTGATATCCCCTGACTCCTTCTCACAGAATCCCTGCCCTGCTCAGGGCCATGGTGACCCAGAGGCAGGGCTTGGGGCAGAAGCCTGAACTCGTCCTGGGCACAATGGCAGTCCATTGTAGGGCCACACAGAAAGGGACTATTTGGAATAAATCAGATGCAGGCGAGCAGGCATGTTTTTGGGAGGCAGTGAAAACCCACACAAGCATGGAGAGAACGTATAAACTCCGCACAGAAGGCACCTCAGGAAATGTGAGGCAGCTGTACTTCCGTACAGTCTCTGTAGTTTAAACCAATCTATTGTGGGGAAGAATGGACAGTGTTCTTTGAGTGGACATGCATACATTTGCATAATTTCACAACGCCTCGTCAGTTTGTGGTTTTGTGGAGGTGCAAAGAATAGAAAATATGGGCTCAGTGTTTTTCACACCTCTGGATCTTATCTCTGTTCACAGCACTTCCTGTTGCAATGTGATGTGAAATGCATGTAATTCCCCTGTAAATGGAGATTATTTCTAGCTCCTATATGAGCTATTATGAATAATGAGCTAGGAAGAACACCAGCTAAGGAGTAAGTACTAACTCACCAGATTCGTGTCTGAGTCATACTTACAGTAGCTGTGACGTGATGCAGGGCCAAATGTAAAAATGAAGTACAATATGAGAAGAACTTTTTTTTTCTCCAGTTCATTTGTCTTTAATATCGTGAACCATAATTCATAAATCTGTGCTTAAAAAATGCTAAGTGGCAGTCTGCGTTCTGCTTCAGTAAATCTCTTAGAGAAACACTCAACATGTTATTTTCTTTCAGTACAGAAAGAGAGTCGTGAAAGCTGAAGGATGAAGATGTCTAGAGCTCCACATTTTCAGTTCCTGTGTTGTTGGCTGTGGTGTATGTAAGTGCAGTGGGAGTTATTTCTGCTCTTTGAAGTGTGAAGTGAATAGGCTGAAAGTTTTGTGAATGTGTTCATCTTGCAACAGGGACACATAGATCTGGGCTCCTAATATATTTTATCAAGTTCTTTTTTTGGCCGTTTAGTCCAGTGCTTTTATTGCTATAGATAAACCTATTAAAGACTTGATGCTGAACCGTCACACTTGGTCACTCTAGTCTAAATCAAATGACGAGTTAATGAAATGCGATGTTGAGAATAAATAAAAACATTTGGGAAGGCTCACCCTTACTCCTGCCACATGTTCAGTCGTGAACATGAGGGGCAGACCAGTATTCGTTGAAGAGATGGGCTTTCTTCTGTTTGTGACTATTGAGGAAAGGGTTAGCAATTAGTTTGTCACAATTTCCTTTTAAAACCCTAAGTTGAACAAAAGCTATATCCCAGATATTGGTAAAATGAGAAGAAAAAGTTTTGTTTCTCAAATCTTCTGCATATATTGTTCAAGACTGGGGACTGGCAAAACAGGATAACTGTTACAGTCATTGGTAAACCTGTAGGACATCTGTCAGGTACATCTAAATGGACTTTTTCACTTTTTATTATTGATGAAGGAATTACATTTAGAAGACTAAAGAGAGCGCTTTAAAACATGTTTCATATTTCATGGTGGCACAAACACTGGTATCTTTGTTCGATCAGCTTCCTTTCCATTTTTACCTTTGATTTAAGGCCTTTTTTTTCATTTTACATAAATGTGTCAGACAGCTTCTTACAAAACTTTTTTCTCACCTTCCACAGTCGAGAATCTTTTCTGTGCTGTTGGGTGTATGCAATTTCCTGTTGTCAAAGTTAGTCAATGTTTATTGTTAAGATGAGCCCAGTTGCATCTGAAGAATACAAAAAAGGCCTGAAACGTGGCTCAGGAGTCAGTCTCTGAAAGAGGTTAGGAATGTATCCTACAGCACAAAATTCAAACGCAACTCAAGGTCGCCCTTGATTCAAGCAATGGTATCTGCAAGGATGGTATCTCTGAGTTGGCTTGTCTTTGCTGCTGTGGGCGGTAAGTAGCGCTTCTTTTTCTGAAAGCCAATAAGCAGTATTAATCAACTTAAGTTTTGTTGGCTCAAGGTGCAGTGTGAACTTGTGTTCATGCAGAGCAGACATTGTTTTAAAAACGCTGTGCGTCCTGAGATGTGGCAAAAACAGGTTAAATTGTGAGAATGAAAATGTTCATTGAAAAGGAAAGATATCTAACAGACCAATTTATTTTGACTTTACTGTATTTTGTCAATGCAGGTGTCACGCGTGCTCTTGAATCTGCAACGAGAGACACCAGAGCACATGGCCTGCTTGGAGAGTCTGTACTGCTGGCCGTCAGCTACAACATCACACCTGGCTCATCAATCAAGTGGGTAGTGGAGAAGGCAAACTCTTCCCGCGACAGGCTGGTTGAGGGTAGCCTGGTGACTCCTGATGTCTACAGTAATCGGGTGGAAAGGCTGTGGGAAAACGGCTCCCTCTCATTGACTAACCTGTCGCTGGCAGATAGCGGCATCTACACGATGATAGTAACTGACGTGCGAGGCAATCAGAATAAAAGAGTGATTAACCTGACAATCAGCGGTAAGTCAGAATTGTGTGGCTTGAAGTGTTTCTTTTGTCAGAATTGTCAAACTAATAAAAAAAAACATTTAAAAAAAAAAACATTATTTAAGGTAATATTTCCAGCATTTCTTGTTTAATCTGTTAATTTCTATGATGAATGGTTTTCAAACTAATTCATGTCCTCAGCCTCCTCCTTTCCATTATTTTGGTTCAATCACATCCTCTACAGTAGGATCACTGGTATTTCATTAAAACAAACTTGTGAGTGTTTTTATTGAATTAATTAGAAGATTGATCATTTCTACTGGTTTTATTGCAGATTTATAGAAGCAATTTGTTGCTTTCCAAATGGTTACAAATGAAACAAAGTACTAAATCTTGCACTGTAGATGTACCGTTTCATCTACATTATTTGCCATGGTACAGTAAATGGCACTTGCATGATTAGAAGAGAAACTCTTCTGTAACAATTGCTAGAAACATTTGATTTGTCTTTGAAAATTTCACCTCAATGTATTTACGTGCACTTGGACGACTTTAAAATGCCGTCGTCTTCTTAGGAGGAAAACCGGGTTTAGACCCTGCAGAGGCGGTGAAGGTTTTAGCACGGCCAGGAGTCAGCCGTCCGGCCACTGACTTTGAGTTCGTCCCCCTCTGTGTGCAGCGCCTGTGCGAGTGAGCTCGTTCTCCGTCTCTCCTCATCCTCCCCTTGTGGGGTGCCCCGTCAATCTCACCTGCGTCCTGTCTGGAGGGGTGAGCCCCCAGGTCTTCTGGCAGAAGAATCAGACCCCCGACTTCAACAGCAGCCAGGCCGTGCTGTCTATCCCAGCCCTGGAGCCCTCGGCGTGTGGGTGGTACACTTGCTGGGCATGGGATAACTACAGTTCCCACCAAGACAGCTACCGCTTGACAGGTAAGGACAAGCACACAGAACGATCTGTCCTGACCTGGGGGCGCACCAGCAGATCCCCTTTATTCATCTATACAGGTAACTGAAAGCTTTACACCATGTCAATATCAACATTTAGATATCTATTTCAGATTTTAAATAGGTGAGATAAAATGCCTGGAAATGTTTATAATTATAGATATGACAGTGATGAGACAACAGGTGCCATTTTCGATTTTACATTTACTACAATAAATGTGCTCAGTTGTGTAACTGACTTCAGGATTACTGTGAAGTAACGTCTAGTGTGTACAGTATGCCACATCAACCAAAATGTTTGTTACATTTGAAACCTCTTCCCCAATTAATCAATGTAATGTAACAACGTAAATTTCAGCTTCAAAACTTTGCAAATACACAGTAAAACATTTTTAGTAGCGTCTTTATGGAGTCATTACTTCAGTTAAAGGTGCCGATAGTGCACTCTTAGTCACTCTGGTGTGAGGGGCTCCTTTTTCGGTGTGCTATATAAGGACACGTTCTCCCAAAACAAGAAAGAGATCGAAATGTTTCCTTTGTATTTTCTTCAGGGAGGTTCTAAAAACGACAAATACGGAAAATATCCAGCTTCATTCTTACTGAAATTAGCTTCCCAAGCCTGAATGTTTTCAACCTTTGTAGGGTGTACTGTACCATAAAAATGAAATGGGATTTCATTTAACATTCAAATGCAAGTATTTTTTTCTATAAAATGAGTTTGACAATAAACATTAAGTGCTTCTCATACTACTACTACTAATAATCATCATCATCATCATCCCATCCTAATATCCTATCTTGCTTCTTGAGACCTGGCTCCCCCGTGACCCTGTATTGAACAGAACAGTTTGGAAAAACGGATGGGTAAGAGATGAAAAAGAAAAAAAGATGAGAAAAAAAACAGCCATTTCTCCTTTGGTGGCAAATTATTGACAGCACATCTTACGCTTATTTTTCAGTTTGGTGCGGTATGAAGTCTTTGAGTTGGAGTTTTGTCCTGAATGATTTGCAGTGTTTACACCTTATCACACATCACACAAGATGTAGATTCACACGGTCCACGCTGAGCTGAGACGCAGGAAGAATTCTGCTTAAAGCTTCTGTTGAAGCTGGAAACTGGCATTTATTATTTTTCATTTGTGCATTTGTGCCATTCCTGTGGCTATCTCAAAATGCTTCAAATTATTCCAAACCGCCCCTCAATGGACACTCACTAAAGGTGCATCATTTGTTAAATAGAAGTTCACAGAACGTTTGTATCTTTGCAGATTTTGTATGCATTGAAAATGTCAATACAAACACTAAATGTTATGCAGAGAAAAAATGTTGTGTAAATATCGGTGGTCACTTTTACACAGTATATAAAACAAAAATATTAACAAAACATCAATAGTAATTATATAAATTTGTTTGGTTTTGGCAACCTGTTTAAACGACACAGATTTGTTATTGTATTACTTCTATTAATAATGTTAATTAATAATCTATGTTACTATTGATAATGATTAATAATATGATAGAAATGTAGATTAATCAGGAAATATAGTCACTGTATGAGAACTCAGACATGCCTGGTATACAATCCCAGGTCTAGCCTCCTCCATGGAGGCAGACATCCAGTTCATTAATAGATCCTTTCTATTTTGATCGGTAAGTACTCTTTCCTGGCCTGGGATGTGGCGCATTCCGATAAAGACTTTCATTTCCGAATCACTGATGTAGTTTCACGTAATGTGGAAACTCCTGTGAACTGAGCATGCTGACTCACAGTAAAAATGAGTTTTTTATCAGCACATCAGACAAGAAAGACAGTGGGTGAACACGATGAGTGAATATATCCCTTTTATTTCTAGCATTGCTTTCCCCAGTACTTTATTATAGTGCCATTTACACTTTTTAAAGTGCAAATTTATAAAAATGTATTCTGTGTTTTCATCTTTTAGTTCCAAGCTGCGAAAATGATTTCATTTCTGTCGTCATACCTATAATTGTGATTGCCTTTCTACTTGTTGTGCTGGGGTTTCTAATCAAGAAGTGTTGTCACTTAAAACATCATAGCAAGATCTCAGGTAAGACGTGTCAAGATATTGTGTACTCTTATTTTTGCGCCTTGAAAAGAAATCTGTTCTGTTAGCACAGGGAGGAGCCGCCCGCAGTGGGCACTGAAATCAAATTTCTCCACGACATATCACTTATAACAGTTCTCTGCTCCTCTTTCTGAATCTTCCAAATTAACTTTTGCAGTCTCTTGCACCTTTTATACTGTAGTTATTTCTACAAATCTGGGTACACAATTAACTTTTCTGCAAAAGCTTTGAAAAACATCCATCCCACTGACTCCTCTCCCCTCCTTCAGAAATGATTTTTTTAGATCAGTCTGACAACTTTTAAAAAAAGAAAAAAATACAGATGATTTTGCTGCTCTTGCTGTACCTTGGAACCTTCTGATTTTCTCACCTTGACTGATTGTTTGTTTGCAATACCTTGTGGTTAATTTCACACCTTTATGAGAAGTTCCAACAATTCACAAGCAATTATAAGCAGAGTACCACATTTCCTCTTCAGTAAACATTAGCTTTTGTTTCTCAGGGCATATGCTTTGGATAAATAACTCATTACAGATAAGATCAAATATGTTTGTGAAAATTAGTTATTGGTAAACATCTATTTGTTAAAAATCGCATAATCTGTTAAGTGATATGGGGTAACGGCACTGCATTTAAGCATAAACAATAATTAGATAAAATTCTTGTTTGTATCCTGATCTACATATATGTGTGTATTTAGTGTCCAACATATTATTTATTACCCACAATTTCCCTGTAGGTTAACTGCTGTATCTCCATTTAACTGTCAGCAGAATATTGTGCCGACAATATTTTAAAATGATGGAAACTTGGTTTGTGGCATTATACTGTTACACTAGGAATCGATACAGTACACGACACATTGATACATGACAAGTTTATTTTAGAATACTTTTGAAATGCATGGCTTAAAACAAAGCTCGCAAGGAATAATGAGATCCAAGAACATCCAAGATGCTTTGTAAATGTTGGAGTATTTTCTGGTTGGATAGTTTGGGTTTAGCCTGCTTGGTTAAGAGGCAGCCCCCTGATCACAGGATGAGGAGTCTTGAGCCCCATTCAGAGAGAGGTGTTAACCAAAGGGTACCTGCAAAAACATACAGTATATACATATCGTAAAAGCCAGTGATGATTTGATTTTGAAATAGCTGGGTGAAAATTGGCTTTGTCTGTCATTATCCCTTTTGAGCTTAATCCCATGGAGTCAGGATTGTGATACATTCATGACCTTTATTTTTTTATGCTTTCTTATATCTGTACAAAATCTGTTTGAAAATTAAAATAACCACATTTTTCTAACAGAATGCAAGAGGAGAACGGATCCTACACCTATGGTAATGTTAATTATTTTTGTGAATATTGTTATACTAATGGTAGTAGAAACTTTTCAGTTGGCTCTGGGTTTACTAGAGGTTTGTCTTACAAATTTTACACACAAGTACAAAGTACAGTACACATTTACAAGTACAGATTATGTTGCTGCTGCTCAGCAAGTTGAATAATCAAATATTTTATTCATTTTGCATGGTGCAAATATATTACATTAAAAAAATAATAACATTAGCCACATGTAATCTGTATACCCTTCCCTGATAAAATATACCACTGCCGATAGAAAATAATGCAATGGTCTGTCTGTGTCTTTGTTTAAACGGAGAAAATAAGGAAACTGTAAAAATGTTGCACTTTGAAATCCATTTTGCACTCTAATTTTACTCTTGAACTTTATAGAGCTATTTCAGAATAGCTTAATGGAACTGTGCTGATTAAATTTCCCAGAAAAGATTAAATTACTATGCATACCTAAACATAATATTTTAAAAGATTGAGGAAAGAGACTGGTTAGAAATGTTCTTTATATTTCCCCCTTGCACCAAAACTGAAGTTAGAGACACTAGAGAAACATTTTATTTTGCAAGACGTAATTTAAGATACAATTCCAGTTCAATGTAATGCTACATTAACATTGAACTATGGTTATAAGTTACAAGTAACAGATGACATAAGACAAAATCACCAGTAATTATGAAAAAAAAACAAACAGCTACCTTACTTCCCAAACGTTTATGACAGATTATGTGAGGCTTCATTTTCAGTTCCCGTGAAGTGCACAATAATCAAATTAACAATAATTTTAAATAATTCAGGTTGTTTACATTTCTTTGCTGAAAAGTTCATTTAAAAATAACAATGCCTCCTGTAATGTGAAATTAGAAAGCCGTTCCACATGAATTTCATGTTTGTTTATGACATACTGTACAAAATGAAGGGTTTCTGCTGTGAGAGACACTGTAATATCGGTAATACTTAAGGAGTTAACACTTATTAACCCCCTTCCAATATAGGAGTGGTTTCAATATTGTATTTCTGACATTTTGAGATTTGTATTAGGGTTTTGCAGTGTTAATGAATAAATGCTTCTAAAAAGTACATTTATCACAAGATTTAAAAAATAAAATTAGCCTTTAAAAATGATAGTAAATTTAGCATATTTCTAGGACATCATTCTTATACTTTACAGATTGCCTCAGATGAAACATTATACAAAGTATTTGCTTTCTAGTGCATGAGTGAAGAAACAGAAACAGTACATAGTTGTATAACACAGTTTTAAAATGTGATGAGGAGAATGCATCCAAAAAGAGCAGAAGAACGTCACTGAGCAGTCGAGGCTGCATGTCTGTGGTTCGATTCTGAGCTAGTTACTGGGCGGTAGCGGGTTCGAACCGCGGGTGCTGTTATATGAGCGCGGAACTTCGAAGGATACTGTAGGTGTCTTGCTTCGGATAAAGGCATCAACCAGATCAATTAGTAATTTCTGATGGAATGCTACTGCACTGTTTCTCAAGTCGCCTTACCTGTGATTGAGATAGCGGTGACGGCAGCTGTGCGCCCACACGAATGCTTTAGCACTTTTAAGAGTGGGGTCCTGTGTCTATTTAAACTTAGTACTTTAGTCAAACTGGCTCATGATCTCCCCTTTTAACTCAAGCCACAAGGAGACCCTTTATTAATCAGTTTCCCCCCCTCTGTTCGCCAGCAGGCTCCATCCCCGCTGAGTGACACGGTCACAGATGTCCACTATGCTGAGCTGAGTTTTCAGGCCCGTGGAAGGAAGCCTCCTGCCTCCAGCGTGCGCACGCCTGCTGACTCCTGCGTTATCTACTCTGAGGCCAGGGTGTGAGCCCAGCCCAGACAGAACTGCCAATCTCTGCCTTGGTCTGTGTACACTAGACTGTTCTGCTACTCATGATGAAGGAAGACCTGGACTCCACATCTGTTCTTCAAGAATTTGGGATGTTTTTTCTATTTTTTGTGGAATTCCTGATTTAAAATCCGCTGGAATTATTTTTAGCATCATTATTGTGTTTTCAGCAGTCTCCATTTGTACCATTTACTGGTCATTTCACAGTAGAATTACTGTCAAATGTCTTAGCTCTATTGATTCTTTTTATTACCTGTACTTAAGACAGCGAAATATAAAATGCAAAACTATATGGTTCTTGATAGGTTTCTCACTGCACGTAGTATTTAGTGATAAAGAAACAAACATTATGAATTCATTCAGGGTAAAATGGAAGAAAGCCATTGGCTCTTGCTGATGAATTTTGTTAGAATCGGATTTTGGTTTGGGGACTGCTTCTACTGCTACTAATTCCTGTAGTAAAAAGAAATAATCCCTTTGGTTTCGTGGAACTTGTGTAAAAATAGCTCCCACATCGATTAGGACCCTAGCTGTGACAGAATACAAAACAAAAACAAAAAAAATGACTCACGGGTTTCTTGTGACAGAATTTGCAACAAAGGTACATTGCTTTTTTTTCAGAATTTTATAGTGCTTTGCCATTACAACGTAGATTAATAATAATAATAATAAATGCTTACATTGTGAGTTGCAGGGTGATATGGCTGCTGGCATTATTTACACAAATGGTTACAATTGAGTAGAGGCCATTCAGCCCTTCTGGCACATTCGGTACCAGCAAATAGTGTCTTATTGATCTAACATGATTTCCTTTGTGGGTGGCATGGTGGCACATGGTGGCGCAGTGGTTAACACTGCTTCTTCCCAGCGCTGGGTCCCTGGGCTCCTTTCTGAACCCGGGGTGCTGTCTGTGTGGAGTTCGCATGTTCTCCCTGTATCCGTGTGGGTTTCCTGCAGGTTTGCTAGTTTCCATCCCCGGTTCAAAGACATGCTGGTATGTCAACTGGGTTCTTGGAAAACCGGCAATGGTGTGAGTGTGTGTGCCGAAGTGGTTCGAAAATGGGTGGACATGTTCCTTGTACTGATGACCCAAAGATAGCGGTCAGTGAGTTTCAGTCTCTGCTAAGCTTCGTGTTTTTGATGTGATTTGAGTAAACTTTGTTAGCCTTTTTTCTGGCTCCAGATGTCTGCTCCAATCTCAAAAAGGTTTCACAACCATGGCCCTAAATGTTGCATATGTTTTAATATAAATATTCAAGAGAAATGAAACTTGTCATGTCGACAATTTTGTCCCCAACGTCCATTTATTCTTAGTCCTCAGAGAATTGTGGTTCGTCTTCCCCTTTTTCTAGATCACAGAAAATCAGTCACCAATTTCTCTCTCTGTTTTGCAAGCGAAGATCAGACCTGGTGAGTCTTGCCCCTTATTTCATATTGTTTTCTCTTATAACTGCTGGATAATATTAACATTTGACAGTCTCCGATTGTTTTTTTTGATTATAATAATGCTGTGCTCGAACAGAGTGCTTACGTTAAGGTTGGATTGTACTGTTGATAGTAAAACTGTACAGTTAATTAAGACTAGAATGCCACTGCTTAGGGCTCATAATGAAGTTTTTCAGTGTATTCAAATGAGATCAGAATCATTTAGTTAAAATATTAATATCCTTTAATAATATTGTTCCTTTTGCAATATCATTGTTATGAACCGAGTTCTTTTGTGACTGATTATAGATTATAGATTATAGATTATAAACCTTGTAACCAGGGATTGAAAGCTTTTTTCCCAAATAAAAGTACCCCTAAGAGAGAGTAGAGATCTGCTGTATTGCTGGGATTTTTGTTGAAACTGCCAAAGAAGCTCTTTGGAGGAGAAGAATATTTCTGTCATTTTCAAAGCTGCAAAACAAATACTGTACGTATTGCTCGAGGAGGATTATAGCGTTGCAGTGGCACAATGGTTTTAGACCCCTGGCCTGCGAGCGAGGAGGGCTGGTTCAGGCTGGTACTGTATGTTCCCAGAGCGATCCCCGCTGATGCAGCGACTGTCTGACTGGCCTCTCTCTGCGTCCTTGCAGTCATGTCCCGGTGCTCTCTGGCGGGGCTGGTGTTGGTGTGGCTGGCTGTGCTGCTGCCCTCGGGGCTGTGCCAGGAGCCGGATGGCTGTCGGGTTCAAGATGGGATAGCGGGTGAGCCGGGGACCCCAGGACGAGACGCCCGCCCAGGACAGAAGGGACAGAAAGGAGAGCCAGGTATCCCAGGGGCAACAGCCTGTGGCTTTTATTAAACATGAATCTTCTCATACGAAACCGCCCTGCAAAAAGGCACACTGTAAAATTCCTGAATATAGAAAGAAAATATAAAGGCAATATTCTGAAAATGTTTTCCAACACCCCTTTGCTTTTACAGCCTTGGTGTCGCTATGCAAAATCCTCCAAAGCCATCAAAAGCAGTTCCCTGCCACTGGCTTCTTCCTGAAAGAAGCGCAGATATTGTTGAACGAATTGATTTTATTTCCATTGCTTTGGTCCGTCTTTGCTTTACAAATCTCTCTAGTGCTCTCGCGGCTCCTTACAGAACGACCCCGTAGATTTTCAGCCCAGTGCTCCGATTGAGACACATTCTTTAATGACATAAGTGACTGTGCCGTGTGTTGCTCATGCAGCTGCATTAATGCAACCCCTGGGGGATTCTAATCTAAAGTGGTTTACAAGGACAGAGTCACGCATCTCCTTCAAGGTGTTTTAATGCACTGATGCTGCAGAAAAACAGCATCCACAAATAAGTGGCTGCTTGCTCCTCATCTTCTCATATTAATGGTGCTTATGAAACATGAACGTTTTCATGGTTCACAGGCACGTACTTGAAGACTGCAGTTGTGAAGTAGCAGTTAATGCACTACATACACAACCTACTCCACACAATCAAAGCAAAAAAACAAAAGGATGAAGAATATCATATCCAGGGTGGTTTGTGTTTGTGATGGAGCTCTGCTGCTCGTGCTGAAGCCACGCCGCGAGCTTCTTGTTGAATCACGCAGTGGTGCTCTGGCCCCTCTCTCTCCCCAGCGCCTCAGAGTGACCTCTCCAGGGTGACGAGCAGCAAGGGCAGCCAGGGAGACAGGGGACCTCCAGGCCCCATGGGGCTTAAGGGGTACAGGGGCGACCTGGGAGTCCTGGGGCCTGTGGGACAGCCTGGCCCGCCCGGACCCAAGGCTGACGCAAGTGGTTCCGTCGAGCTGGACCGCTCGGCCTTCTCCGCGACCCGCACCGTGCCTGGGCTCCCGCGGACGGGCTCGCCCATCGTGTTCGACAACGTCATCAGCAACGTCAACAACGACTACAACGGAGCCACCGGGCGCTTCAAGTGCTCCGTCGACGGCGTGTACTACTTTGTTTTCCACGCGGTGTCCTCGGGGGACCTCTGCCTGGCCCTGAGGAGCAGCGCCCTCGTCATGCAGGACGGGGAGAGGCTGGGCTTCTGCGATTACAACACCGGTGGTCAGGCCCAGGTGCTGTCAGGGGGTGTGGTGCTGCAGCTCAAGAAAAATCAGGAGGTCTGGGTGGAGGCAGTCAGAGAGCAAAACGTCGCCTTTAACAACATGGCCCCAGATTCATCCAGCATCTTCAGCGGCTTCCTGATCTTTTCCACATCCTAGTATCTGGCAGAAGCTGTGATCCCTGTTGTTGCATCTGTGCGTTATGTATTTTATCTGATAAAATCTGTCTGCCTCTGTGTTATTCTGCTTTTTCTAAGCCCTTCAATGAATTCCACAAGAGATCGCCTAGTACTTCTCTCCTTCAGGAGACCTACTCGCTCCGGTTGATGGATGCCAGCCGTTGCTGTCTCTCGGTTCTGATTCCAGCATCGCTGTCAGAAGCCCAGGGGAAATAAGAAGGCCTACTGAAACACCTCACACAACCTTTTATCACCACGAGTGAGGAAATCGTTAATCACATTGAGTCTTCTAAGTTCTCCCAGAGGGTTTGACAGCTGTAACCTTGCTTGTTTTGTGTGGGAGCTTTATCTGATTTTATGATAACTTGTTTTAACAGATAAAAGATGAAGCAGTGTCCTTTATCTGACGGATGTTAAATAATCTGCTTCTCATCATTTGTACACTTTGTAACAAAGCTCCTTGTGTTTTCTCTCAGAATTGTCAGCACGAGATTTTTTTTTTATGACCACAATAAAAATAAAAGGCTAAGGCTCCTGCGTTTTGTGTGCAATATTTCTGGTTGTTAAGAAGATCAAATCATAGGATGGAGGAATCCTGTGGCCCTGTGTCTGGGATTGACTCTAGACCTGGGGAGCTACCATCAAATCATAGCCCAGGGTGTACCCCACCTTGTACCCATTGCTTGTTGGGACAGGCTCCAGCACCCCTGCAACTCTGAATTGGAAGAAGTTTTTAAAGAGATGGATGTGAAAGATGGGTGTAGGCTTTTTCTTATGTTTTTTTTTTTACAGCTGATAATATATTCACCTTATTAAATTTGTGGTAAAATATGTAACACCTCAGAGCCTGGACGGAACTGTTGCGGTTAAAATTAAGAAACTATGTACTGTAAGTGAGAGCACAGAGGGAGCAAGAATCAGAAGACGCCAGGCTCAGGACCTGGGCTGGAGACCCCTACTCTTGAAATGAATTGCTTTGCCATTCCCTAAAGCTCATTCCCAACTAAGGATCTTTGCAAAACAATTTATTTGCCTGAGTTCATGCAGATTCCCTAAGAAGTAATCTCCATCTCAAAGCACTTACAAGGTCAGGGTAATTTGTAAGTATCGCAACAATTCTAACACAGGAACATAGCACAAAAGGAAAAAAATACCACTGTTTGAATGTGAACTTTGAAAAATCATAACGTCTCTCAGATGAACAGCTCCATTTTTTTTCTTTTTCTGCTTTTTCTGCTATTATACTAGAGCAATGTAGTGTAGTAGGTACAGTAAGTCCCTGGACGGATGGCGGGTGTGGGCTCAGTACTGTTGTATAGTACAGTAGCTTGAGTGAGGTGTTTGACCCTGATTGCTCCATTCAGTCCTCTCAGCAGTGTGACTGGGGGCCAGTGTCTACAGTGGACTGGTATCCCATTCAGTTTGCTGCTTGCCGTGGAAATCCGAATGAACACTGTTGTGGCTCGAGTAGAGAACTGCCTATCGCTACTGAATGAACCAGCGTTTGTTTAGAGGTCCAGGTAAAACACAGGTCGCATTTTCCTCTGGAAAGCACCCCCTGATTTTGGGTCCCATGCGATTCCAGCTTCCAAGCACATGGAAAAAAAAAGCAGTCTTTGCAAAGGTAGAGAAAAATAGAAATTCTGCTGCACGTGAAGAAATATTTTGAAATGTTGATGTGAAACCTACGGAGGCTGCAAAACAATCAGACAGCACTTTGTGTGGTTTGGCAGGGCTCCATTCCAGCTCCTTTCCTTTCTTGACTTCCTCTTTCAGCAGCCAGCCAGCAGATGAGACTCACGAACTGACGCTGTGCCACTTCACCACGGAATTGTCTCAGCGCTGAATACCATCACATCTGGACACAGACACCAGCGCGATCCGAATGTAAGTCAAGCATTAAAACTCTTGGATTGCTCAGGTCATATCAGTACTTTTCACAGATCTCGAGGTTTGGGATTAGCCGGAGGGCTAGAAGGTTTATTACAGGCGTACAGTACGTCTTGCTTAGAAGCTAAATTTGATGTCTGCTTTCATTCATAAAAATAAGAGTTTTCAGTGCGTACTCATTGAAACTTGTTTTGAAAAAAATCTGGCTCCACTAAGTTATATAGCAGAACATTTTACTTTACAGAGGTTGATTTGGATTGGTATGCAACAGGTTGTAATTACTTTTTAAAAAATATATATTTTTCAGTTTATTAATTGTTTGAAGCTGAAGAAACTGGAAAAAAAACACAAAGTCACAGTGAAAATGAAGAAGACTCATGGATTGGAATCTCGTTAGTTTTTAACTGAAATGTGTGTGTTTTAAATGTATTTCTATTGCTATTGCTTGATTGATTCCTTTTTCAGTGATGTTTAACAAGGGTCAGTAATAAGCATCAAGAGTTTATAACAAGCAGCACATCAGACGTTATTACAGTGTATAGAAACACGTTTCTTTTAAAGAAGAGTACCGGAGTGAGCCACGAGTAATACAGTAATACCACAGTAATACAAGTTTGCATAGCTGATGAAATCATGAAATACAACAACTAGAGAGCACTTGAAAATGCAATTAACACAGAGATGCAATGAAATGGATAGCAGAGGAGAAAACAGACATCGAGACGCAGATAGAGAGTACAGGTTGTAAAACCTCCAGCGTGTCTCTTGGTGTTTCAGGACCGGGTGCTCTCCTCACATTTGCCCTCGTCTGTTGCCAGAGGGTTTTAAACGCACACGCTGCTCTGTGCTTGTGCCGATACAGCTCCAGCGATGCCGGCTCTCTGGGTAGGGCTCGTTGCCCTGGCTCTCTCACCTCTGGCGTTATCCGAGACCTGCCCCGGCCAGGCCGGGACCCCTGGACTGCCAGGAATTCCTGGGATGCCAGGCCGGGACGGACGAGATGGTGAAAAGGGAGAGAAAGGAGCACCAGGTGAGGACCTAGAGTCTCCACCCGGACTTGAAAGATTTAATTTGTGTCGTGTCCCCCTGAGACGTTGAAGATTGTGTTTCAGCCCACGCATATACTTAATTCCAGTATGGTGTTTAGTGCGAATGTTCATGAAAATAGCAGAAGACTGCACACTTTCATTCTCTCACTCTCCCGTTTCCTGTGATGTAAAAACTCCTCATAGGTACAGTATTTTCCCCTTTTCTTCTCCACGTTTGAGAAATAAGAGATAAAGGGATTGACGTACGAGCAGGTACTTCCACGAGGGTGGTTTTCACAAGCTCCAGGACGTGTTGTTTCCCCATTGTGCAGCGTGTGCCTGAGGTGATCACCGGAGAGAAAATTCATCTGTATATAAAATACCTCTCTATTCATAATCTGATCGATTTCAGGGGTAAAAAAGAGATCATCTTCCTGTGCTTCTGTGTTTTATTAATAATCTGCATGTGTCCAGATACGGTTAAGTTTCAGAAAGTTGGTTTCTTCTGCTTTGCTTTACTCTGGGCGAATGATAACTCCAGTCTTCCCGCAGAAGGAGACTAAACACCTGCGGGTTCTCTTTTGGGAGACTCCACCTCTCTGTCCCTGGTCTCCTAGGACCCTGGTCTGTCTTGTCATTATTCATATGGAGTTCTGCTGCTCAGACGCAGGGTGACAAATGGCCAAATGATAAAGGTGAAGGCCTTGATTACAGCTATTGATCTGGTCAAAGCCTTATTGCATGGTATGCCTGGATTATCTGTCTGATTATCAGGACAATAGAGGATGACACAGGTGTTTAGTTGTGTTTGTGGAAAATGTAAAAATAAATATTGTTTCACAAGCAAAAAGAAAAGAATATCTCTGAGCACAGCTGGAATATTCTAAAGCTGCCAGCTCTTCGCTGCTCTTGGTGACGTGCTGTGTGCAAGCGATCATTGAAAACGGCAGGTTTCTGTGTTGTTCCAACGAATTCGAACAGCGTGACAGGACACGGAGAAGGTGCGTGGGGTGTTCGGTAAGGAGGGGTGCTCACTGCTCTTCTGTGTCCCAGGTGAGCCGCTCCAGCCCGGGCTGGTGGGTGAGAAGGGACAGAAAGGAGAGCCGGGGCCCCAGGGGGTATCTGGGAAGATTGGCCGCACGGGGCCAAAGGGTCCACGGGGTGCTGTCGGCCCTCCTGGTGAGCCGGGAGAGAAGGGAAAGTCCGGCTACTACGATCTGGCCCTGCAGTCAGCTTTCAGCGTCACACGCCGCACGACCCATCCCCCCAGAGAAGGGGAACCCGTCCTCTTCACCACGGTCATCACCAACATCAACGGGCACTTCGACATCCAGACGGGCAAGTTCCGCTGCAAGATCCCTGGCACCTACTACTTCGTATACCACGCCTCCTCCAAAGACCACCTCTGTGTCAACCTGATGGCGGCGGGCAAGAAGATGGCCAGCTTCTGTGACCACAAGATCAACACGTACCAGGTGAACTCGGGCGGGCTGGCCGTGAGGCTCCGGAAAGACGAGGAGGTGTGGCTGGAGACCACCTTGTACAACCAAATGCTTGGGACAGCGGGGAAAGAGAGCGTCTTCTCTGGGTTCCTGCTGTACCCCGAATGAAAGCAGCACCCGTCCATGATGCACAGCGCCCCTGCATGTATTCAGGGACCTGATTTCTGATCCATGTTCCTTTTCCTGTTTCCTAAATTGTTTCTTTCTTAATCACAGTTTTCTTACGAATACAGCATGTGCATGCTCTGACAATTCAGGGTGGTGATGTTTTATGTTCTTTAACAAGCAAAGCCAACAGCCAGCATAAGTAAAATAAGCAAAACCTTTGCATGGTTTCCTTTGTGCTAGTACAGCACTGAAGCAGGTCTTACTTGCAACCCCCATCAGCCAGGCTCTTTAGATGAAGAACCGCACAAGGACTTGTGTAAGGCCACACAAAAACACATCTAGGTTAATTTCATCTTATAGTCTGGGACTAAGTGTGCTGTGCTCAAAGTTCAGATTGCTTTTATTGAAAAGGGAAAAATATCCCAGAATCAAAATGAAAGCTGAGAACTAGGAGGGACTCTTGAGCTATGATTTTACAAGGTTTACACCTTACAATGTCATTGTTTTGTTTCCTTATTAACATAATGTTGAGATTGGTCGTGTATTGCCCTGTGTACCTAGAATCTACTCCCTTTTGTTGTCAAACTGGTCTGTGATTGAGCTGTGCAGCCTCCTGACTCAAAGCAGCTGCCACTATCCCTCTTGCACTTAGGAATGGGCACTGGATCTTTATTGAAAGAAAACGTTGAAATCTTTGTGTTGTAAAGGGTTCTGCAAATGTGAGTTGCTATAAGGCTTATTTGAGCAATGAGCAATGGATTTATGCATCACTAGGTCTTTTTCAAGTGCTGTATTTTTGGTATTCAGTAGTGTGCTGTGCTTTGACGCACCCACTGCAAAATGTATTATTTCTATCTTAAAAAGTGGATGCAATTACAGAATTATTTCTTAGTCTTGGATTCATCAGAGCAATAAAAGCAATCTTTTTACACTGTCTTGGATTCCTGTTTCTTTTTGTATGGTCTAAGAACTTGAAATGTATAGAAATGAGGGGAAACATCTGCTTCTTGTTTTTTCTAAATTGCTACCTGTAAGTGGATAAGTATGTATAGCGACCAGCCCCCAGATCAGAAATAAAATACCAATGCAGTACTTAAGCATTTGTTATGTGATTGTCTGGAGAAGATGTGACTGGTCACCGCTAGCACACTAGATAAAACTGTCCAAAACGAGTGATGTCATTTTTATTTATACACACACACTCTCTCTCACACACACACACAGTGCCAACTATTTCAGAGTTTAGGTCTGTGAAGAAATATCTAGATACAATGCAACATCTGGAACCACATTTTTTTAAAATAAAGGGATGTGAAAATTGCTTCGAGAGGCAAAAACGTGCAAGAACTCTTTGGTAACCCCTGCACATGGAGACACTTGGCTGTGCCTTCATTATCGCTTTTTTTCCATTCACTTCCTCAAATGAACAAGCTTGTTCTCCACTTCTGTGTTTTTAGATCTTTATTTGTCCTGAGCACGTCTTCAAGAGGACCCTGACAGGAGAAACCCCTGTCGCGCATTGCTGCACGCACACTGAAGAAGAGGACGATAGGCAAAGGTACAGTACATATCATGCCAAATTTAATTAAATCATCTATTAGTGATACAAAAGGCATCCAGCTGAGGGGTTTAATTAATTTGTAATTACCCATTCAATTATTAATTAAAAAGATGATTCTTACATTGATTTTGTAAGGTGGCATAATCTATGTAAGGAAAAAGGTCATGCCTTTCTTGTTTCTTTTTATCTTTTTTGTTACAGTATGTCATTCTCTTTTCTAACAGAAATCTGTGCACTGCCATGGAGTTAAAACGACTTCATTGGCCCCTGAGAGAAAGCAGGTTTCTGTCAGCTAGTAGCCTCGTCAACATTTCCAGTTTATAAAAGAACACAAATCTTAATGCTTCGGTTTTTGAGATCTAGATTTTTATTGATCCATTTTCCTTAGAAGATTGTTGCTGAAAAAGCACTTTGAATTCTTATCATTAGGAGTTGGAGTCTTGTTCTCTCAGATTTTGTGTTCTTTTTGAGCTGACTGGAAGGGGGAGTTTTACAGCCCGAGACCCAGATTGATTTCCACTTCTCTCCCAGGCCTGCGACATCATGGCATGTAAGGCAGTGGTCCTGGTCGTCGTCCTGACCTCCGCCGTGACGTTATCAGCGGCAGACACCTGCAGCAAATACCGCGGTTATCCCGGAATCCCGGGAAAGCCAGGAGCTCACGGAGCCCATGGGAAAGATGGGGTCCCGGGGGAGAAGGGAGAAAAAGGTACCTGAGGCAGACCAGCAGTTGTAATGAATTGTAAAGTGGGCAATGGCTACGGCTACTGTTGACACGCTTTAAAAAGATCGCTCTTCCTCAAGAACGGTTGTGCTGCAGCAGAAGTATAAGGAGTAAATGTGAGGGCAGAGGAAAAGAGCACCAGCCAGGGGGAATTCAGCAGTCTGCACCAGAGGTACGAGAAGAAGTTGCCTTCTCCGTCCCTCCTTTATGCAATTGCAATGAACGCTCAAGCGATATCCATGCTCTTACATATTCCTGATATCCCTCTTCGATCGTTTGTCAGGACTGGCTCAGCAAATGTTTTCAAAGTAACCTTGATCTCTAGAGAGCTTGCGGCTGCCCCAAGTGAATTCTTCTCATTCTCCTACTCTCCCCTAATTATTTATTATGCCAGATGCTATTCTTTTGTCTCATCATAATAATAGAATTTCCATTAGTAAATATCAATCTCATCTCTATGATTTCTGTTTGAATCTGAGGCCCGTGGCAGGGCTGTCTTCTACAGAACAGGATTCAGCATCTCTGCCATGTCGCACTTGCACAGGTGATGATGGGCGCCTTGTGAAGGGACAGAAGGGGGAGCCAGGACCCATGGGGAGCCCAGGGAGGGCTGGCCTGCAGGGGGACCCCGGGGAACAGGGGCTGCCGGGCCCAGCGGGCCCCAAGGGGGCGATGGGGTCCCCCGTGGCCATCAACACCACGGAGAAGTCGGTTTTCTCCTTCAGCAAGACCTCCAACATGCCGCCCAGGAGCTATCAGCCCATCCGGTTCGAGAGGGCCAACCTTGCTGGGGACCCCCTGCCGGGGGGCAGGTTCACCTGCGAGGCGA
This sequence comes from Lepisosteus platostomus, assembly GCF_059453375.1. NCBI lineage: Eukaryota > Metazoa > Chordata > Actinopteri > Semionotiformes > Lepisosteidae > Lepisosteus > Lepisosteus platostomus. Next base: position 7,159,325 of record NC_142635.1, on the reverse strand, counting down.
AGGGCGCCTACTACTTCACCTACCACGTCACCGCGCGGGGGCCCGTCTGCATCGGCATCCACAAGGGCGCCGACAAGGTGGTGGTCTTCTGCGACTCCGTGTACCAGGGGTACCTGGTGACCTCGGGCTCCGTGGTGCTCCAGCTAGACAAGGGCGACGTCGTCTCCCTGCAGCCCACCGAGAAGAATTCTGTCCTGGGTTCGGATGGAGCTGACAGTATCTTTACAGGCTTTCTGCTTTTCCCCATGAAATAGCGGGCCCCCCCCCCCGTGCAAACAAAGGTGTTGGAAACTGCCCCGAAAACCTGCGGTCTGTCACATTAACAACTCTTTCAGCTCTGCTCTTGTTCCTCTTGTGCCATGGGGCTCCAGATTATCTTTCTGATGGATGCATGATAAAGTAGGTTAATTTTGTTTTCAAAAAGGAACCAGGAATGTGTCCATCTGTGGTGAAAAGACAAGGTGAAACACACTGTGCCTACTTTGCTCTCTGTTCAAGCCATCTGTTTTTTAATCCACGCCGTATTCTCAGTCCTAAAACAATATTTCATACTGTGTTTACTAAACTTTTTTGTCTAGATTGGCATTGTTGGAGAAAATGTGTGCATAGAGAATTAGAGTTTCAGCTGCAAAGACATGCTTTTGCAAGTAAATGACAACACTGTGTATTTATTAGCATGTCAAAATGCAAAACAATTACAGGTATGCGAAAATCTGATTGACACCACTTGTATGATGGGAGTGCAAACAAGTTAAAATTAACAAAGGGAACCTTTATTCAACCGAAATGTGAAATATAACTTTTAAATATAGAAGTTAATAACTTTTAACGTTTGGATACACACTTAAAGGTAAATATAAGGTTGTGGTTGTGTGAAATGTGTACAGTTCTGCTCTGTTGAAGTTTTCTAACAGCACCGCTTCTTTATGAAACATTGAAATACAAATAAAAAGGACACAAATCTCTGCTTATCGTGAGAAGTTTATTCACTGTGCCTTGAACCCCCACATAATCCTTTAACGCCTGGAGTTACACACGGTTCACCATCCCGAAGAGGTGTGTCTGTCTGGGACTCAAGTTATACTGAGACAGGAGAGCCGTGACCTTCATCAACTCCCACCACCATGGTAGAAACACAAACCAGAGGGCACAAGAGGAAGCTGTAGTACAGTAGATTTAAAACCAAGAACAGGAGGCACGTCTTTACCCAAAGAGTAATGGGAGCATGGAACAAGCTACCCAGCCATGTTGAAGCTGATGCCCTGGTTTCTTCCCTGAAATGGCTGGAAGAGATCTTTGCATCGATGGGCTAGATGGGTTGAATGTCTGCCTGTCGTTTGTAGCCGTTACTGTGTTGATGAAGGTCTCGGCCATCTTTGTCCTGGCCCTACATGGCCTGCGTTTCGGCTGCGTCGGGGTTGCGCAGTTTGTGGATGACCTGCGCCAGCATGCGGTTGCACAGGGCAGCGTAGGGATTGAGGAGCACGGCCTGCTGCCTAGCGAAGGGGCTGCCCAGGGCGGCCGCCCTCTGGAAGTCCTCTGCGGCCTCCTCGTCGCGCCCCGCCAGCCTGTGCAGCAGCCCCCTCTGAACCAGAGCCTGGCACCCCGCGCGCCCAGCGGCCCCGCTCAGAGAGACGGCGCGGTCCAGATCCTCCCGCGCTCCTGGGGGAGGAAGAGCAGGAAACGGGGAGCAGGGGGAAACACAGGATCAAGGGGTTAATCCAGTCCTCTGTGAACGGTTGCCCAGTGCGGCTCTGCACACACCAGGTCTTTTTAAACCAGCAGAAAAACAAAGAGTGAAAGAGAGAGATACTGGTGAACTGATTTGGGTACAGCTGGGCAGAAGGCCTGTAGGTACATATACCAGCCCTCCAGAACAAGCAAGTGATAGCCTGATACATGTGAATATAGGGGGAGGTTAGACTGCAACAGGATTCTGCTCAGATCATTAGGCTCACTTGAAACTAGGTGCTCGTGGATCCTGACTGAACCGCTCCTATCACTTCTAGATCTGGAGAGCAAGGATGATTTCTGGATCCCCCAGAGTCATACAGCAATATCACTCAACATATTGTTTCACACACTTGTGATTGCGTGCATAAAGAACTACCTTCTTAAATGTAAAAGTCCCGTGCTTATGCTTATGTGAGGCACGTCTCAGATTGCAACTCTGTAGGGCAGAATTTAATTTAAACTGAGAAGGAAAATAATAGGACATGAGCCTGAATTTCCTACAAGTTTAGAGAACAATTTTAGTCTGTCTACTCTTATAAGCATTGCTGTGGCTCCCCCTAGTGATCAGCCATCCCAGCGTGCCTCTGCATATTTTCTTAACTACGCCTAAATCATTTATGGAAGAAAATGAAGGCCTGGAGACAGGACAAAGCAACATTTATACCACATAATTTATGTAGTGTTCTAGTGCTGATTTGCTGTAAGAGACAGAGCTCACCTAATCCTCCAACATGAATGGTAAAAATCAGAGGTCCCTGCTCCTCATTCTTTACCATTTCTGTACAATCTTAAACCTGGAACCTGGTGCGTTCAGTTCTGAGTTTTTCATGTGTGAGTTTTTCAGCTGGTGGTCAGTGTTTCACTGCCATCACAATACTGGGGATCCAGCAGCTGTGAAGCAGTTTGTTACTGGGGCTGATGTGTGTCAAAAAGGCCAAATGTATGCGAAGACACCCTCTGCTGGCGGAGGCTGGGGTCTCCTGCTCTCAGACACTAGACCTGAGATTGTGCGAGACGGCAGTACCGGCGGTGTCCCCCTGGATCCGCCTGGCCTGGGCCCGGTTGTTATAAGCCGAGGCTCTCAGGGGCAGCAGCGCGATGGCCTGGTCGAAGAGCTCCAGTGCGGCGCGCAGATCCCCGCGCTCCGCCGCCGACACCCCCTGCCTCTCCAGCCCTCGCACCTGTGCCAGGAGCTCCGCATCGAAGCGGCCGTCTGCAGGAGGAGACAGAGAGAGCCAGCGATGGGGAGAAAGGTCTGAGTGGGACAGAGGAGAGTGACAGGGCCTGGGGGGGGGGGGGGGGGGAACTGGAGGTCAGTCTCAGGGTAGAGAAAAAGGGTGCGGCCATTTCATTCAACTCGCACGGCTCCGGAGCAAAACAAGCTGCCCAGCAGAGCTGCTACTCTCCCCTGCTTTGAGAGAAAAGAGGCTACGAACATCCGGCGTGACGTGAGCAAACATCAAAAGTGAAGATGAAGGGTGGATTGAGAGAAAGAACAGGAGGAGATACAGTGTAATATAAGAAAGTCAGCAAATGTAAGGAGGCCATTTAGCTCATCTAACCAATCTGCTATTGAGACGCTCATGAGGCTGTTAAGTTTGTTGTTCTTTTGTGTGTGGTTTTCATATTTTGAAAGCATTTTTTTTATTATTGAAAGTTTTTAACTGATAACTGAACTGACAGAAACTTAGAGAACCAGAATGACAGAAATAAGGAAAAGCATAGCATGGCAAGGAATTTCAGCAGTACTGTTTGTGACAGCATTGAACATTTTGCACAACAAATTCTATTGAGTAAAAATCTTCAGAAATACACCGTGCATGATCTATCCTTGTAGAGGAATAACTTAATAAAATGGTAATAGTCTTAAAGGAAAATCACAAATAAAGGTGAATTTTACCATCGTCCTTCAGCTCTTCCTCGTCTAAGCAAGGCAGGTCTCCGAAAGGGCTGGCAGGACTGAATATGGCCTCCAGGACAGCCTTGTCATTGGCAGTGGCCATTAATTACAATCGCAGATGGAATCTAGCGGATCGTGGAACATGTAAGGCACAAAATGTGAGAACTTTGATTTCAGCAGAGGCTAAAAGTTTGCCCACCTCCCTCAATATTCCTCCGACCAATCAGGGAGGGGGTGGAGCTGTGGCACGTGGACTTTGGAATAGCTCCTGGGAGCTCACATCTGTTCCTGCTTACTGCTGCACAGCCAGCCTCAGGGCTGTTACTCAAACTGCTCCAGTGGAGCAGCTGCTAAGAACACCATCCTGCAGAATTACACGAGAGTCTGCGTAACGGTCTTGAAATATCGTCTTAAAACATTGGTGTATTTTTCCATGCAGACAGCAAGAGGACAGGTGACTTACAACAGTCTTTCTGTGTGCTTCTGAAAAGGAAAGGTTGTCCTTCTGTTTATTTGTAGTTCGTGGATGCCCCATATGAATTATTGCAGCACACTAATAAAACAATACATTTAACGTCTCTTTAACTTTATATTTAAATAAAAGCATGTTCGTGAACTTACATACTATTTATTTAGTGTTTTATCTTAAATTTAAGTTTGTTATATACTTTTTCAGTTCACTCAACATGAAACATTGCTGTATTTTCTTTGGCAGAAATGTTATCGATAGACTCTGAGCTTTTACAAAGACACTGAGTAAGAATTAATTTCCTATTACAGATTATAGTTATTATAGTTACAAGGCTAGGCATCCTTGCCAATACCATAGTATATATGTACATTTCGATTTTAAAGACTTTTTTTTCCTTATGATCTTTGTTAACAATTGTTATCCTTTGAAAGTAGAAGCGGAGTTCTGATACTTTGGGCAGTATTTCTCCTAGTCAAGTCGGACACCACTCTGAGACTCTGGGGAAAGCAGACCTGTCACAGTGTGTTTCATCAGTTCTAAGAGTCGACTACAGGTACAGCTGACATGCCACTAGAGGTAGCTATATGAATGCTCATCTTTGTAAATAATTAGTGGGGGACTAAAGTTTTAATATAGAATCATTGGTTAATTGGTGAAGGGTTGAGAATTTCACATTTTCACAAGGGTGCAATCAAGTTTTGTGTGGTATATACAGGGTTTGCACAGTACTAGTGGTAGATATTTTTCTGAAGGTGGTTTTCTGTTTGTCCTGCACTCTTCATGTTGATCAGCCATTGTGCTTGTGGAAGTCTTGGTAAGAGTAGGGCCCCTCACACCTTTTTGGTCCTTAGGCAGAAAATGTTTGGACTGTGACGGTTTCAGCCTGCTGCTCGACAAAGTTTGTGATGAGCCTGGAGATGGGCTCAAGGGAGGATTTAGGGGAGTCTGAGGGGTGTACAGTCTGTGGTTTGTGTGCTGTTTTGGGAGTTGGAGGTGGAGAAAATAAGCAGCCCGGTACTGTACGTGCCTCCAGAAATGCCCTGCAGTTCGGGGTCCTGACGAGCCCTGTGATCCTCGAAGGACACGGAAGTTCTCCGAGAGCAGGCCGTTTGTCTTGCTGTCTGGCGTTGAGGAGGCCGGACAGCCCCTGATGTGGCTCCCAGCACACTGACCACAGCGTGATCGACGCCATGGCTGTTGTCTACCAGGTGACTTTTTGTGTGTGTGTGTGTATTGGGGGGGGTGCCCTTTATTTTTATCCCGCCTCAAAAGAAGTCAGGGCTTTAATGTTTTGGGGGATTAACCCCTGTTTAACCTGAATCAAGGCAGCGTCTGAATGTTTATTGTTGTCGTCTCTACCAGTTTTTTAACCCTCGCTCGGGCCTTCACTGCTCGCCTGGGGACAGCTGATCGTGCCTCACGAGGCAGCAGCAGTGGGGAGCTGCCTCGAGCTGGGCGATCCTGTTTGGGCCGGTCCTCTCTTTGCTCTCTTCCTTCTTGCCGGTGGCCAGCATGACGGCAATCAAAAATACACTGAGACCTGAATGATGACAAAAATACACTTAAACCTGAACTTATAATGTTTATAATGTACAATACAAGGCATTGGGATACGGAGATATGTGAAAATCACTTTGACTCCCCTTAACAACTATTTCTACTTATAAGTAATTGCCAGACACTCCTGGATTGTTCTCTCTCTATATATAGTTTCGCAACACATCTACAAAGATCATCAACACAGAGTGAGTGAACCTGTTTCCCACTACTTTAAACTCTGAGTAACTTCATGTTTAACCCACAACGTTCAGTTCTCAGACTCTATTATGCCATTGAAAAATCGTCTTGAAACAGGCAAAGTAAGAAAAAGCTGTCCAGAAAAATGAATGACCAAAGTATTTCATTAGTTACTACATGAAAACCAAGCGATCTGGATAATAAAAGTACAATCCGTCAATGTTGGTGTTGCTGTAGAAGTAATAAGAGTTGGAAGTAAGTTCTGCTTTTTTTCCTGGCTGGTCTGGTGGCTCTGTGGGCAACACAACTGACTACTCATGCAGTTCTGAGGAACTCTGTAGAGGTGCTTGTAACAGCTGGCTATTCTGTATCGCACTGGCCGTTAGGAGGTGTGATGCCAGTTTGGCAGTGGGACACATCTTCACAGTGTGCATGTACTCTAGCTCTGATCTGCAAAGCAATGAATCAGATGACTGTCACACAAAGAATAAACACCTTGTTTCTTTTCTTCAATTGTCCCCAGTAGCTCTTCTGGCATTTAAAGTCAAACACACATTCAGTCCGCTCACCCAGGGTAGTATCAAAGAGGAGGCAAACCTGGTGATGAAGCACCAGAGACCTGCAGGGTTTATGGGCCTCTGTAAGTCCATATCTATACTAAAGCTGAAAGGCTCATTGAAATCGTTAAGACAATTTCGCAGTGGACAACAGCATCCATGAACAGGATGCTTTGTGGATGTTTGGAACACCTGGTGAGAAAAGTCTGTCTTAACCGGCTTGGTGAACGGGCAGCCTCCTGGCCACAGAATGAGGAGGCTCCAACCCCACTCAGACAGGAGAGGATGCCTGAGACAAATACAAGTTCAGCTTATGTAGCTGGATTATTGATGATGCTGATTGCTGTAGGTGCAGCTGTGTGAGACTGACTTCCGTTTGTTATCCCTCCCAAACTGCAGTTAATAACTTTCATTAATTAAACAGAATGAATACCAGAAGAATGGCTACCTAACCCTGCCACAGTGCTTTCTCGCTGTACTGATTTTTAAACAGGCTTAGAAACATGTCAGTGGAGAAAGGAATTGTCAGATGAACAACAAAACTAATTTAAAAACCTACAGTATATTTCAGGGTTCAGAGATTTAAAAGAAAAAAAAAAAACTTGCTGCAGCTGATAAACCAGTCTTAAAAAGGATTACTCTGAAGAAGCTGCTGATCTTTCTTTAATAACATGAAAAAGAATAATAAAAGGTCTGTTACACTCCATCATTGCCACCTGAAACAAACACAACATGGTAAGAATGTAAAGTAATAGCATACCTAGCATTAAACATTATAGTTAACAAGTGGTATGACTTCCAAACTGTTGTGGAGTCTGAATGGGCAAATTTAAATGCAGGGAATCTAAGAGAAAAAGTTTTTTTTTTTGTCTACAGCTCATGAATCTCCTGAGCTACAGTAGGTGAAAACTGTCAAGACAAAAAAACAAATGAGCTCCCAGGAGAGGGACAGTATAACAATGGTGAAAGGCAGTAAAACGCGGAACAGCTGAACAAAGACCGTGGATGATTTCAATAAAAGCAAAGTGGGAAGTAAATAAGAATATTCCGGGGGAAAATGATGATTAGATCAATCGTAAATATCACATTATATGTTGCAAACGTTTCCCTTGAAGTTTGTTCCTAGGGAGTGTCCGTCTGTACTGTATATGATCGCTACCAGTGCTTTTAAACTGGCGTCTGTGGGTGTCGGTTGTCAAGGCTGCAGCCGCGACTAATATACTGTAGCAAGCACCGAATTGAAAGCACGGGCGTCCAGCGGCTATGAAGTCGGAATACAAGTTTAAACTCATGTTATCAAGCTAATGTGCCACGCAGTAGTCACATCCCGGTCTATACTGTCCATGCCCGAGATGTTTCTACTCGTTGAGTGATTGGAAGGAAAGGTAAGACTCTTAATAAGAACAGTGCGGGTGATCGGATGAAACAGCTACACGGGTCTCCCCAATTTGCACCGCAGATTAAGAGAAAGTGTATTGCATCTCTCCACAATACGGTGCATTACCCCTGACCAATCGAAACTACGAACTGAGATCGAAGCAATCGCGTTTGCAGATCAGACCATTTGATCTCCTCTTTTGGAAACTCACGCGGTTTAAAAACGGTAATGTGTATTTTTAACAATAAAAGGTATCAATTTGTAACGTAAGCGTTTTCCTCCCAGTTTTTCTTAACCCAATGCACCTCGCACTGTGCCTGCATTTTCATTTGCTTTGAAGGCTGTTGCATGAAGGACTCGCATGCAACGCTGCAACCGAATGAGTAAAAACATATTTCCGTTTTGCGAGTCTTCAGACTCGTGTGGTTGACTAACATTGCAAGAAATATACTAAATATACTCGTTCCTACATTAAAAACAATCTGGCCGAGTGTTACAGCACTGTATGTTGTGCTCCTGAAGCACGAAGAAAATGTTACTGTAAACGTAAACATTTATGTTTTGCGAGTCTTCAAACTCGTGTGGTTGACTAACATTGCAAGAGATATACTAAATATATTCGTTCCTAGATAAAAAACAAACTGCCCGAGTGTCGCAGCAGTGTATCCTATGCAGCGCTCCTAAAGCTCAGAGAAACTGAATATTGATCATTTGACAGCTGTTAATCTTGATGTGCCATCACTATTATGGCATAGAAACCTGCAGATCAATGGCTCTAGTAAATTAAGGGGATGATATACTGTAATTGGGGAGGTGAGATGTTATTGAGAACATATGTACTGGGGTGACTCGGGTCCGTTGATTGGCGCTGGTGCCCACCTTGTCCCTCTGGTGGCATGCCGTAAGCCTCGACTTCCAGACTGCATCCGCATGGCGCTATATCCTCTCCTGCCCGGGCCAAGGCGTCGTGCCCTTGGTGCCGGGTTCTCCAGCCCCTGCGGAGGCCCTGGGCCCCGAGTGTCGCCACGCTCAGGGGTCAGCCGTGCCAGCTCCGTGCCCCCTGGCCCCCGGCCTGCTGTCGTTCTCTCAGAGCTGTTCAGAAGGGCACAGACTAGCGATCCACTCTGGTTCTCTGTCCATGGACATACACAGCTCTGGGGTTCCTCCTTTGCGGCTCCGAGCATGTGCAGGGAGGGGTAGAGAGCTCAGGAATGTAGTCTTGGCAGTCTAGCTCCTTGCTCATTTTTCAATTTAGGAACACGTTCATTTTCCTTTGTTTGTAAACAAACCAACTTTTGTTTCCCCACGACCGGAATCACCAGTAGAAACTGATGAAATCCTTTGTATTTTCCGCTCTATTCTGCATCTTCTTCCTCATTTTATGTTCCACATCTGCTCCGGATTAAAGATGTTTCTCAATAGAAATTTGTTCGTCTTTTTTTTAGACCTTTGATGGCGCTGAAGAAGGTAGAAAAAAGCTGGCCGGAGCTGCAAGAAAGGTGAACCTGTTTGACATCACCATTGTCTACCTCAACGGCACACCTCTGGGACCTGTACTTTGCAGGAATCTGTGTCTTTCCTCCTAATATCTGTGCCTCCTTTTGTGTTGCTTGTTTGCTACAGGAGAATGTACTGCAGACCCTCGTCATGGTATTTTTGTCACTTTTGCTTAGCTTTGCCTCCTGTGGGAAAAGAATTGAAAAGCCGCAGGGTTACAGTATGTGTGTCTGCTTGGGCAGCGCTTGGTGCCTGAAACCTGGTGTGTGTCTCTCTCAGCGTGACGCGGATTCGGCAGAAGCTCAGCACAGTGGCCAGCACAGGTGAGAGCAGTTTCGTCTCTGCGTCCCCATCGGCCAACCAGAAAGACAGAAGGAAACACCGCACCTCCACATACCTGCCCAGGTAACCATTAAGTCTGGAAGGCTTGCTCCCAGAAAATAATGTAAAGAAATATTCAAATGAATAAATTGGTGCTTTTCAGTTTTATTGTAATGAAGCACTGTATTCAATATGATTGCCCAAATTATAATTTGCCATATTGTACGTGTATGTGCTTTATGCTGTATGATATTTAGACTTCTGTGCTAGAATAGGACTAAAAGTCTTACTCACCCTCATTAGTAAGGCCAGTTAATGCTCAAACGTGTGTAGAAACTCAGTGATAAGTGGTTGTTTTTTTGTTTCAAAGTACAGTAGCTATTCAAGCAGGTCTGGGGGGTAACTGAGCTACAAAACACCACCTAATATCCCAACCTATTCTGTTCACTGTCCCCCAGCCTGAAAGACCAGAGGAGGAATGTGAGAAGCCGAGATCCTCATCAGAAAATAATGATATTTGTATTAATTTGTATTCTAATACTTTCTAGGGTAGAATATTATTAATCCACAGGGATCATCCATCAAACATTTGTTCAAAAACCACAGGCAGTTGTGAAAACACTCAAAAAGTACCCTTTGTTTATAGGGTACTGTGATGTGAAATCACATAACATAAACATTTTGATGCCCCTGAGCTGTAACAATTGTAGATCTTATCTTTAGACCGATAGCTTTTGTTTGAGTCTTTCTTTTCTGTCAGCCAGAGCTTGACAACAGGCTCGACAGAAAACGGATGTTTTCTTGTTAACAGGAGCAAACATGAAGCTGCAGCTGCACGTGTCGCTGAGAGACCCAGCCCAGAGCACGCACAGAGTGAAACAGAGAAGCGACTGGGAGGCTTGGCACAATCCACTCTGCGGCAGCGAGCACAGCGGGAAAGGCAGGTAGGCTGTAGCAGAAACCTGGATATGAGCAGGTTAACTTCAGCCCAGAGCCGGATCAAGCCTTTACTACAGGGGTTAAATGTGGCCGAAAGAACATGAATAATATATCTCTGAAAATGCCATTTCTGCCTTGGGTGTGGATGTTTTTGTGGGGAATATGTTGGTCTGCTCTTCATCCTTTTGCAGCAAATCAAGGACTCCAGACACAGGAAACAGGATAACGAATGTCAAATGGAGAAAGAATTTCTGTAAGGGCACTCTGTTTCTTAAGCCGTACTGGACATCCGGAGGGGGTAGAAAATAACTTCACTTTTGCTTGGAAACCCTGCAGATGGAACAGTTTGTCCTGTTCGACCAAGGCCAGCTTGCTTGTTGGGCGGCCGAGTTGCCAGTCAGTCTCAGAATCCCTCCTGACTGTTTGTCAGGACTGGACAGAGTGAGCAGTTCCAGACACCCAGCTCCTTTGTGAAAAGAGGGTGCTTTCTTGTTAACGGTGTGTGTGAACTTCAGGGTCGCCTGCAGAGATGATTATTTTAGTGTTACTGGGGGAGATAAAAGACAAAAATCCGCCCTGAACATTTGGGGTGACGTTGTGTTGGCTCAGCTCAGCCCTCTCTTGCTCTTGTTCTTGGTCTTTAAAGCACTTTTTGTCTTGATTTCGTTTCAGGATCACGCTGCAGCCTTGCATTTCATGGAGAATAAGGCCTTTGCCCAGCAGTTTGTGAATTCCCTCATCCGAGAGCTGCTGTGTGATGAGCTGATCCCAGACCTGCTGATTGAGGTGTTTTCAAGGGAATCTGTTCAGGTGTTGGACACGATCTCTGGTTCATTAGTATTTTCCCCCCTTGCTGCTGTTATGGCTGCAGTCAGGTCCCTACCTCCACAATACCCTGCGACGTTGTCATTTCTTTGCCTGTCAGCTGTTATCTCAAGCACCACGCTGCTCTGCACCTCCAAACCCAGGTCAGATCGAACACACCTTTTGTCTCACTGTGGTCTACTGCATGTCAGCTTTTCAGGCACATTTTCTTCACATCTGCTACCTTTTTATTTGCCATGAGGGTCTATAATCTCTATTTTACAAACTAACTGAAATGTGTAGAATGTGCATTTTATTTTCTTCCCCATGTTTCCCTTATTGGTCCATACAGTGTCCTGCTCCCTGTTTTTGACTTGTCATTGCTTCATTCAAGTTGCTCATACAGTATTTCATCTACAGAGGCGTGTTTTTGTGTATGAAAGAATAGTGCCATCCTGGAATTAACTCATTGTTTGGCCAGCGCTTGACTTTCTCTCTTCATGCTTTGGCTCCAGGGCTTTTCTGTGAAACACGCTGCTAAAGACACTGCAAAGAGAAGCAGACATATAGGGTAAGTTTCGTATTTCTTTTTTAAAAGCAGTTTATAATTATAGGAAGGTGTACAATAACAAACATTTGTGTGTGATTCCCAGTTTAACGCCTAAAGCTGCACACAAAATATCATTTTTAATGCACAAATTCATATCATTGTAATGGAAATTCTGATTCCTGTCGCTGAAAAGCCATGCAGAAATGTGGTTGTTCTTGTCACCTCTGTACAATGACACTCCTTTGGAAAACAGGCTAGGCTGCCCACCATAACCCTTCCCAGAGAAACAAAGAAGGAAACCAGGAACAATCAGACCATCATCCTAGAGCACACTGTAGGAACCATGATTGGCAGCTCTGCTTCTATTACTGAAGCGTCTCTTAAACTTTAGATCTTGCTTCTGGTACTGTAAATTCTGTTTTTGCGAACATACTGACCTCCTGAGGCCATATGTGCAAAAGAAATAAAGGTGGAAAAGTGTTGTGAAGTCTGTAAAACCCCCTTCAGGCCTTGTCATCACAGTTGATTTACTTTGAAGAGTTTGCTTGTGAAGGAGCAGTTGAAAGTGATTTGCACCTGTGCTAAAAAGGCCTCCATAGTTTACACATAGTGCAAAGCCAGATAGTCACAGTGAAGTTACTATTATACCAGACGGCAAGGCTCTTCGTGTCCTTTGAGGTCCAGGGGCAGTGCGACTGCAGTGGAAAGCCTGATGCCGCTGTCCGGTTGGGTGCTCGATGAGCTTCTGCAGGAAGTGCTGCACGACGTGTCTGCAGAAGTGATCCGGACCTCAGTGAAGGACTTGGTGGACACTCACCTGGCCCAGGCAGCTGTCCACCACTGTGCCTCGGACATCCTGTCTGAGACGCTGGCTCTCCTCCTCCCGGAAGTGGTAAGCCCCCGCTGACCGACCTCATGTGGCGGGGGGACCCGGCGAAGTCGAACGATTTCCCCCTGGCGCTTCTCTGTGAGTCAGCCGAGGACAGCTGTCCAGCATAAATCGTCATCTCTGATTTCACTAACTCGCTTTCAGCCAAAGGAAACAGTTGACATTACTGTTAACGCACATACAGTGCCAGAATATTGACAGAAGAAACGCAGAGCTTTTTTTAGCATGTGTGTTTGAGACAATTAAATTAACATGAATAATATGTATAACATGCAGCTTATTTTCGGGTAATTCTATATATAGATATGTTTATGTTAGAACACATACATTGCGTTCAGCCCTATGATTTCTGTTAATTGCAGAGTAGAAAAGTCAGTATTTGGTTGTACATGCCTTTGCGGCAATAACTGCATTAAGTCTGTGAGCTGCTGAGGTTAATAAACTCCACAATCATTTGAGGTGCTCTGCTAAGCTTTTGCTGCAGCCACTTTGTGTAAATTGTGTTTTGGGATCCTTTAGGATGGAAAAATACTAGACAAATGCAAGGTATTCACAATTATTATATATCCCGAAAACATAAGTTCAAACGGTTAGAAGCGTAAATGCTTCAACTTCCTTTGTTCATTCATTCTTGAATAAAAAAAAAACACTTTCAGAAAACAGCAGATAATCCGCTGTGTCCCTTCAAGAGAAGCGAAGGCATAGGACCTTCTTGAGCTTCACTGGCCCCATCTCTCTCAATGAAGAAACAAACAGATTGTGACACGATCATGCAATACTGTTATTCCATCTCTATCCTGGAAGGAGGAGGCTTCAGATGACAAATGACATCTGTCATTTGGACTGGTGTGTGCTTTGCGATGGGCTGGTGTCGTCTGGACAGGCTCCGGCTTTGCCACGAATAAGCCGCTCTCTGACGATGGGCAGATATTGTAGAGGTCTAGCAGGAAATGGGCTGGTAATGTGGCGTCTGTGCTCGGTCTGCTTGAGGCGAGTGCGGCCCAGGAGGAGGCCCAGCTGGAGGCCGAGCTGCTCCCGGAGGTGGTGGCCCAGGAGGCCAGGGAGGTCGCCCTGTCGGTACTGGCTGAACGCGACTCCGAGACCGCTGCCTGCCAGCTCGCCCAGGTACAGCGCACGGGCGCTTATATCCGGCTTTCTGTTCTGTGTAGCTTTCTAAAGCGTGAAAGACATTGTAATACCAGTTCGAAATGGATATGCCACGAGTGTAGTGGTTGCAAGTAACTGTTTAAATACACACACACTCTGTAGGATTAATTAATGATTACATTCTGACACTTGCTAAAAAAAGCCATCAATATGGTAGAGGTTAATTCCAACCAGTTTCTGTCACTGATAATACAGGTGATGAAGAACTTAAAGATTGATTTTGCTACCTCTTAAATGTCCTCCGAGTATGAATATTAATATTTTGTGCTTTTTAGCACATCCTTTTTATCCCCTTTACTAAAAAAAGCAAGCTATGTGTCCTGTACTGGGTTTTGTAGATATGGTAGTGATGTACTGTAAGATATGTCCAATTGGCATCAGGGTAGCTTCACTCTGAACCTCAGATTTGTTAAATACCGTTGATTTTCTGTGACATATGCAGAACTACGTGGAAAATAAATCAAAATATATCCGTTTTAGACATGAAAGTGCTGAGTTTTAAAAACCTTGACATTTGTAATTATTTTGAAGCCTGAAAACATTAGCTCAAATGCTCAGGGTGAGTGGAAGATGCTTGACTGTGGAATGGAAAAGAAACCTGAGGATGCAGGTTAATGCAGCCAGGCACTCTGCTTTTCATGATCAGTTTTCGTGAAAGTTAGTAAAAATAAGCATGTTCCTGTTCCCGTCTTTCCAGTCTGCTTGTAGATGTAAATGAGGAGGTCCCCTGTACATGCTGCAGTGTGTGCTTTCTTGTGGCTTTTACTCCACAGGTCAGTCATTATGCAACCAAAAGGCTGCTGGACGTGTTCCTGATGGGTCACTTGGTGGAGCTGGCGGCCAGCCAGGGACAGTGCTTTCTGGAAAAGGAACTGTCAGGGAGGCTCTTGGACAGTAGGTGTCATCTATATAGCTGGATATGTCCCCTCCACATGTATTCAACAAAAAGGACATGGAGTTTTTATGATTTATTAAAGGCAACATTTATTTAAGGGCCCAGGACATGGAATGTCGTTACCTTAGGTGATCTCTCACCACACACAGCCGCTGTTCTAAAACTTTCAACTGCCTAAAGCATTAGAGACGCATGTACTGTAGTAATATCTGGGGTGAAGGCAGTGTGCAAACAGACTGTAACTGTAAAAACATTAGTTAACTGTTCCAATTACATTTACTTTAACCTCCACATGTGTGACTATTATTTAAGTGTGTGGAAGAGTTCTCTTTATAGGAAAGCAAAGGCCATTTACGTTTTGACTTAAATGCTCTTACTGCAGTACTGTATACTGACTGACACCTCACGCGGCCCAGATGGCTGCAGCAGTAGTGCTTCTCATAACAGTTTAGTGCATTGATAGACGTTATATTCAGAAGTGGACTTTTATACTTATTATTAGACTATTTAGAAGGACGATAGCCTTATCCAAACATTTAGAAACACCCTCAAACTGACACTTTTGCAGCACATGACTTTCAAGATGCTTGTCTTCAGGTAAAGAAGTAAAACACACATGTACAGTACTACTTTCCAGTCTGTTCTCCTGTTTCTTTTGCAGGCTGGATGATAGAGATGTTCATCCACCAGTTCTTCAGAGTCCAGAGGCTCCGAGAGCAGACCCTGCAGAGCGCGCCTGTCCGGAGTCTTCACCAGCAGATCGTTACTGATGTGGTGAGGGTCTGGCCTGAAAGACAAATCTGAGGCCATTCCAATCTGAGGGTTGGGCTTGTGTCTCAGGCTGTGATTCTGTCTGTGACATGGTTTAGAAAGTGGGTCCTAGATTTCAGGGCTTATGTGTAGCAGTGATGTTCAAGTTTCTGATGTATTTGTCCAGGGCACTGGAGTATTTCACCTTGAGTGATCTATGGCAAATTGTCCGTGACTGTTGGGGATTCTTCCAATGGCGACATGAAAAGATGCACAAACATGGAAAGGTTTAAATGTTTTATAAAGGAAGTCTTTATTATGAAATGAAATGTTTATCTGTTTTTCCTTCTTTGGTACAATAATTGTAATGAGATATAATAGGAATGGGAAATGTGTAGTTTTCCCACATTAGATTCAGCTTCGTTTGTAAATACTCCTGTACTGCTTAACCTGATATTTTGTTCAAGCTAGCTTGATATAAAGAAATTGTAAAAACAAAATGCCTAACACCTCTGTCTAGCAGTTGTGTTCATGCTCTAAGCAGCAGTGTAGCTGGGGAAGAGTAGAGTAGAGAAGCTTATTGCCATATGTACATGTACACAGGAATTCAGCAGGTGGAAGCTGTTCTTAAGCCTTGTGGTCCATGTTTGTAGTGCCAGAGCACAGGGGAGAGAACAGTCTCCTTAACACAGCTCAGCAAGGTAGGATTGCAGAGTTTTCTGGAGTAAGCTGTTGCTCTCCCTGATCCAACACACACACACACACGCACGCACGCACGCACGCACGCACGCACGCACGCACGCACGCACGCACGCACGCACGCACGCACGCACACACACACACACACACACGAAAGTGCAGTCAAGTTCCGAGCCGTCACCCAGCCTTGCGACAGTTTTGCGTTTGTGTTCCACCAGATCCTGGATGTGATCCTGTCTGAGTTGACCGAGTCTGTGGATGAGGACATGGGAGACCTGCTGGAATACGAGCAGCTAATGGAGGAAGGGACTCCTCTCTGAATGCTGGTCAGGAAACAGAACTTGGGGGTTAGAATGCAGGAGGAATTAGTACCTTTTTATTTGCACCCATATTTATTATGAAAGGGAACACATAGCATGAACATAGCAATTTCATCACCTATCAATTATCCTAGGGCAGGAAATGATAGAGATAATTCTTTAGTAAAAAATTAGAAAAAGGATTTATCTGAGCTGCAGGTCTGAGGTTTTGACTTCTAAGTTGCCTGTTTATGTTGTTCAGGATATTGAAAACTGGTAGGAAAGGATAGGAACCTCTTTTATTAAAGCATTTCACCTGTAAGGATTCTCACTGCATATTTGCAGTAACTTTATGGGACGGTATGTTGTACAGTGTGTAACAGAAACAAATAAAATTTTAAGTAAACGTTTTTGGCCTTTGTCCTCTTTTTTTAGGATCATGATCATTTAGGCATCAAAACATTCTCAAAGTCATAATGCGGTTCAGAGAAAGTAAAAGTACCTTATTACATATCTGGTTTTTATAAGTTGCAGCTTGTACAAACTGCTGTGGAAATGTGAAACATATTTTAATATTAGATACAAATTGAATATCTTATTTAATATCTCAAATGACTCTGACAATGCATATTAACACAAATAGACTGAAAACATTTAATATTACTTGCCTTATAACCAAAGACCATACACTCTGTGAAAACCTGACATGGATCATGCTCCAAATGCAATACAAGCCACTGCCTGTGTGGGACTCAAAACAAAGACCAGGTGTACAGCAGCCCAGAGCAAGTGGGAAACAGGATCCAGTCCAGTGTGTTCTCTCTGTGTTTAGTCTTGGTGCTCTTGGAGGTGTGTGGAGTGGAGCTGGCAGAGCAACCACAGCCCCAGCTTGAGCAAACAGCCAGCCCTCAGCCTTACCCCCTGGTGTGAAGTAGCAGACAGGACTTATTGTTCCTCAGGCTCTTTTAAATCCCCACTGTTGAGCACAGAAGAATGGAGGAGCCATAGTAACCAACATAAACCACAACTCTGGACTTGTCTGTTCTGTCAGTGCACACCACAGGAAAAAATACTGCACTCCTCAATTTATGGCTCCTAAATCTGCTTTTACTGGTTGTTTTAAATTCCCACCATAAGCCACTGTTCTGATGAACATGAAAACCCAGGATTAGCTAGTGTTTGGGACTGCTGCCAGCTTCAGCCATGACCCCGTGTGTCTGAACATGAAACAGTAACTCTGCTTGCACAGGTTACACACAGAGTACTCGAGTCCACCTTGTAGTAACAAGCCAGATCACACCTGATACATTCGGAGATAAGCTGCCTGCATTGCAGGGAACACGTTCTGCAAAGCAAGTTACATTTTTCTATACAGAAGCACGCCTTTCGTAAGCAACTGCTCTTTTTCAAAAGCTTAACACAAATCTTTTTTTCTAGTGTCTCAGTGTGTGAACGCGGTCCTTTTGTTGTGTGCTTGTGCGCCTGTCTTTGAGTGGGCTTTGAAGCTTCGAGTTTTAATGTGAAAACAAGATCACTGAGGACTAGGTGTGTTTTGATTGTTTTTTTTTTTCACTCCACAGCTTCCTTTGGAAATTATGATCAGCCTCCTGGCAGCAGCAGTTCCGCCTTTGTCAACAGAGCCCTCAGTTCTCCAGAACATAAGGCTGGCTGATGCTTCTGCTTATTATTTTGTTTCTTAAAAGAATCTCACCAGCGTGCAGCAAGGTCGCTCGGTATGTGGGTGATTCACAGTACTTAGGTATGCTTTAGTCTCACATCAGAAGGAAACATTTTCTCATGCTTTTTGTTGCATGAATTGGGAATTCAGGCAAAACCACTGCCACATCTTTTAGTGAACAGTAGGGGGACACTGTGAAGACTGGAAGTTTTCACTGGACCAGTTGATTGTGCTAGGACGAACAATTGTGTAAAGAAGAATTGTTTTGCTTAATCTCAGTTTCCCTCTTGGTTTTCAATGAAGTTGTGCATACAACACATCTAATAATAATCAATCATAATAAATTAGTGTATTTATGCAGTGCTTTTTCTGGACACTCCACTCAAAGTGCAAGTAGGGACTCAGTGTGCAGCCCCACCTGGATGATGCTCCAGTCCGCTCCCCACACACCAGCTCTCAGTGGGGAGGAGAGCAGAGTGATGGATCCAGTTCACAGATGGGGAGTATTAGGAGCTCATGGCTGGTAATGGCCAGGGGTAAATTTGCCCAGGAAACCAAATAGCTACATGGATTGAATGCCTTGTCTTCTTCACAGCCTTTTGTTTTCCAAGTTAAACACATTAGCTGCATAGATTAATAATAAGTACAGAGGCAGTAAATTGAGCAGTGTGTGATAAACGTTTACAGATGAGACGTCACATATCTTGGTGCAACACTGGGGCAAACAGGATAGTAGAATAGGGAGTGTCCTGCTGAGAAGTGAGCACCTACGTGTTTTTAAACATTTCGCTCAAGTATATTTCAAAAGCAGAAAAAAAGCTACCTGTAGCGTCAGTCTGTGCCCACGCCCACATGAATGACATCCCTCGCAGGCCACGCCCCGTCTACCTGATCGCCAGGTGCTGCTGGAGAGAAGAGAGCTGAGTGAGTTTGTTGCGCGACTTTTATTGAGTATTTTTTTTATTTTTCTTTTACTTACATGTAGACAAATAATTATATAATTTTTAATTATGTAGTCCAAATCTCGCATAAGAATGCTGTAAAGCATGTATTTTCTTTGGGAAATAGCGGTTTTTCTAATGTTATTCGTTTGATTGCGGTTTGGTAGTGACGATATAGGTTATTATATTAGTGGTAAAAACCTTTGAGTTCTAAATTCCTAAACTCTTTTTGTGTTTTCAGTTTGGTGGCTTTTGGCAGGACAAGCTTGGCTTTTAACTACTCGGAGTATAAACGTAAGTATAAGCCTTTGTTTCTTAGTCCATACGTATGTCTTGAAAACTATCCTGAAAACAGGGCGTTGAGAAGCGACTTTACAAACGAAAACTCAAATTAGAAGATACCTAGACAGTTTTGTGTTAATTATTCCTCGGTACAAGTGTTGCTGACCAGAAGCAAAAAAGTGAACCTGCTGCCTATAGAACACACGTTTTGCTAAAACTAGGATGATTGTTTTTAGATTTGCGGCGGTGTGCGTGAAACCGTTTTCGCTTCCAAAATTGTATCACAAATGTTTGTTACAAGGAAGATTTAAAACTTGAATTTACCGCCATTAACTTGATAGAGTTTACAATGTATTGTTCACGTGTTAATTTGTTGCAAAAAATACTATTGAAGTTAAACGTCGTGGAAATATAATTCATTGATAGATATGTAGCCTGCTTTAGGTATTTGCACACCTTCAATTCAAAAGTTTAAATCCTTCTAAACCGAAGCATTTTGGGGCACCCAAAGCTACTGTAAACTGGCAACTTTTTTAACTGATAACGTTATTCATCTGATAACGTATTAGTCGCGCAAGGTCGATCTTTCTAGCTAGGATAATTTCGAGATCCTATCTGTAACAGAAAGCTCTTTCACCTGAGCACAGCTAATACTGATTTATTTTGTTGTACAGGAAATGCAGAGAATTTCAAATCTTTGTTCTGGTCACTGCCTCGACAGATCCCTTGGAGAAACAGTAATGTGTTGTATGTATCTGTGCTTTTCTGTATAGTTGCGTGCAAATCGTTTTGTATTCTGCTTGCTTGTAAACTTCAATGTAGCGTTTAAATACCCAGCTGTGTTTTGACACTGTCATTTAAATGCATGCTAATTTTCATTTCAAAACCTGTGCATCTGTCATATTGGAATGCTTTATGTTGTATGCAATTTTCGTTCAATAAATTGTTTATTGGAGTTTGATGTGTTTTGTTGTTTCTGTTCTCATGCAGAGTTCTTTACCCCCTTGGCCCTGAAAAACCCCGGTGTTGGTGAGTTTTTTGGCGGAGAGATTTTGCTAACAGTTTGTGGCCGCAAGGGGGCCCCCTATCGCTTTTTGACTTGAAAAGGTCAAAGGCTACCCCCTTTTTAAGCGTGTCCAGATTTTCCCGCCAAAAAACTTAGTATTTGGGGTTTTTCTCGGGGTGTGGTAGCAATCAAGCCGAGCCTCGCCCACCCCCCCTCATTGGAGAGGGGTAGGCGGGGGCTGGCTGATTGACCGCAGCTCTAGCCAAGCCCACTCGCTCCCGGCAGGAGAGGATGGCAGGTTGGTGGTGGCTTCGGTCCCTGCAGAGAGGCAGGTCTCCTGGGGTGTGGACTTAGAAAGCTGTCAGTTGCAAGCTGTGACTGATAGGCTGAGTCCGCCCTGGGTGCCTCCTCTCTCTCGGGCCGAGGCCATCTCCAGCCTGCCTTCCCCTCCTGCTGGGAGTGAGGGGGCTTGGCTAGAGCTATCCTCCATTCTCCTCCCCTCAGGGCTATACCCACGCTCCCTCCTAGGGACCCTTTCCCCCCCCAGAGACTATCTAAAAAGGCGGGCGTCTTCGCACTTTTCCAAGTCAGTGCGATGGGGTGTCGCCTTGCGGTGCGTGGCGCACGCTGCAAGACAACCCTTCGCACCTTCGAAAATACAGGACAATGCAGACAATGAAACGAGAGTTTTTATTGCAGAATTCACACCACATACAATAGCAGCAGTCAACAGAAAACATGCAGGTCAAGAATAAAATACAGCACTGAATCGGGACATTACAGATCAAGCCACTGGTAACAAAAATAAAAAGCAAGAAAAGCACACATTGTCAAGAATAAATTGCCGGAGCCGCAGCACATACAATAACATCAGTCAACAGGAAACATGCAGGTTAACAATAACATAAATCGGTATACAAAGGGTACACTACAGATCAAGCCGCCGATATAAAAAAAAAATCAAGGAAAAGCACACATTGTCAAGAATAAATTGCCGGAGATCGTCGGAGCACAGAGAACCAGGAGCCGCAGCACATACAATAGCAGCAGTCAACATGAAACATGCAGGTTAACAATAATATATATCGGTATACAAAGGGTACATTACAGATCAAGCCACGGGTATCAAAATAAAGTTCAAGAAAAAGCACACATTGTCAAGAAGAACCTGCCAACGCTCGTCGAGTTGCTGGAGTGGATTGGAAAGGAGATCGTCGGAGCGCAGAGCAGCAGGAACCGAAGAACTGGAGGCAAAAGAAAAAGGATCAAGTTAACAAGATATCGGACTTGCAGAATCGATTAACTAAGTTCTGAAGTCTATTCACTTTACACATAAGCTGCCTGAATTAAGAAACATACAAACACGCTCAAATTCAACAAGAAACCAGTAGGTAACAGCATGAGAAATCACAGATACATCCCAGTCCCACTACTCCAATATTTAGAAAGTAGCTTCAGTCTATTATGAATAAAAGAATCCATAAAAAAGATTTAGTGTTTCCTATTTGTATTCAGCAAGAGCACAACTAAACGAAAAGAAGTGATAACTTTAAAATAAAACCGTTCTGGTGCTAAAAAGCTGTGAAATACGTGTCGTCTTGAATACACAAATATAAACAGTATAGCAAAAGATAAGGATAAAACGTACCTCGGAAAAAAAAATCTAACTGGAGGCCGGTTTTTGAAATCCCTTTGTCACCTGGAGAAATAAGAAAACATACGAATTAGTACATTTAATCTTGGCGAACGTTTATCATTTCTGAACGGAAAGCGAAAATATAACACGATACCGCAAAGCTGAGATACTAACAGTTAGATACACAGTTACCAACTTTATACAGCAAGTGACTGTAGATAAATTACAGCTTTTTTCGTCAAAGGAAACAGAGCTAGAGATACCATGTCTTTAAAACATACTTACATGAAAGGTAGTATAAGAACGCTGAATGCAGACTTTTACAACTTCGAGAGCACGCTCAAACAGACAGGACACTCATTTCGGCGTCCTAAAACACAAATTAAACGAAGAAATGCAATTAACAAAAGTTCAATTTTTGAAATTCTACTTCTTAAATTTAAATCAAGCACCACTCATCAAATTCGATTTAATTCCACGCATTGAAAACCATCGTGCAAATATGTTGGTATTATCCATCTTTACCCAATGAATTCGACAGATGAATAAAATAACCATAAACAAGAACCAGCACCTTAGAGTTTCAATTTCTATTCAACAAAAGCACAAGGAAAGGAGCAGAAGTTATATAGTTAGTATAAACCCGTTCTGGCGTTAAAACGTCGGGAAATACGTGTTGCCTCGTCGAGTTGCACAAATTCAAACAGTATAGTGCAAGGGAGAAATAGAACTTACCTTGGAAAAACACTTTCATAACTGGAGGTTCGTTCTTGACATGTTTTTCTCACCTGGAGAAATAAAAACATACGAATGATTAAATTAAACCTTTACAATGTTTTATTATATTGGAGCGGAAACCGTTATTACAGCCCGAATCCGACAAGCGGAGATTTCACAGCTACTAACTTCAGAAAGCAAATGTTTGAAAATTAACTACAGCCTTTTTTCGTTGAAAGAAACAGACCTTATCTTATAAAAACATACTTACATGAAAGATAGGATGGGACCGCAGACTTCTAAACCTTCGAGAGCACGCTCAAACAGTACACTCATTTCAGCGTCCTAAAACACAAATTAAAGAGGAACAAATGCAATTAACAAAAGTTGCAACAACAATATATTTTTGTCTAACTTTCCTCAAAGTGAAATTTGAGTTTTTGTATTTTAAATTAAGAAAATTAGAAATAAAAAGCAAACGCACCTCACGCCGCAGAAACTCACCCCGCCGCCATCTCGCCGGGCGCACCTGTGGAACAGGTGGACGGGGCGTGTCCGCTGAGGAAGGTCACTCTGGGGGCGGGCTCGGATCGTGATTGACAGCTGTACACTCGGATACAAGGCTCAACACTGACGTTACTGAAGATAAATAGAAACTTGAACTCACCAAATCACAAATAAAGCATATAACGGCTGAGGGTTTTCAGAGAACCCAATTCAGTGACGTTCCCCTACAAAACTGTTCGCCGGACTCGTTTAGCTTGCGGCCAGCTGGTCGAATCAAGAGAAATGTGCTGGAGAGAGACCCCTGTCGCTCCTAGTTAGGACTGCACCTCTCTTTCACTGCTAGTGCCACACCTGTCCTGCAGGTGTCACAGTAGTATAAGGGGCTGCTTTTTAGAATTGAATTCCGATCTATGCAGTTATAAAGGTCTTAAACCCCCCATTTGCCCTGTTTTAGAAGGCCCCGAAAATGGAGCCCCCCAAAACGGCCAGCGTGGTAGAGAACAGCCACTTGCACAAACTCACCCCGACAGCATGAGAGCTTCACCCGGGGCTTAGGTCTCAGACTGACGGGGAGGCTCGGGGCTCGACTACAACTCACAAGACTCTCCGGGAGCCGATTTACTCTCTGAACTTTAGAAGCGTCCGATGGTTCAGCCCGCGGAGCCACCAGGCCGGCCACGCAAAATACCGGCCATGTACATCTCTTATTCAGACTAAAGCCAAGTCACAGTCCCGAGACGAGGCGGTTCGCCTGTTTACTCTCATTTCAAGCAATAAAGCTACTGAAACGCCTCTGTAAAGATCTTTTCTAGCCTTTTTTGTGACTGGACATGACTAATTATTTTTTCGTGACACCACAGTAAAAAATAAATTTTCAAAATTTGTAATAGAGTTGGGGGAGGTAGTATGTAATGTATGAAAGAGGTTAAAATGTTTGAAATGATTCTCAAGACAACTTTTTTTAAATAAAATTACATGAACGAATAAAATTAATCTAAGTGTTTTATACCCCGGCTTGTGTCTGGACAGAGTCTCTTTAGTTCCTTTAAAAAAGTAGGTGTCACGAAATGATTTATTCCCACGGGCGTTTGACAAGGATCCACAAAAAGTTTAATCCTTCAGATTCAAGATTTAAAAATCAAAAGCGACGCATGTAAATAGAATGTGAACTGCTGTATGCCTAGAAAACAGAATAGCGATGAGGATATAATAACTAGTTTTGCAATCAATGGAGCATAATTAATATTTAATTAATTAATAATTAATATTCTATAAGATATTAAAGTTACTGTAGTCAAGTGCAAAGAGTGCTTGTGGTACAAAAGGGTGTCTATGACTATGAACTAGTGGAAACAGCGTGCCACAGGTATTTAGGAGCTTTATATTAACTCAGAATTGTCATCTCTAAGACAGAGATGCAACTTCATTTAGATGAATATAAAAAGTTATCAAAGTTCTATATAGTGTTATGCACCGTACACACAGGATATACAGTGAAAAGAGCTGGGCAACCACTGTCAATGAGTGACGTGGAGTAATCACAGGCAAGATTGAGTAGCAGACTAACAGTATAATTCTTACTGCTTGATCAAAACTTAAATTCTGTTTCTGGAGTAAGGTTGACGCTTATATCTAATCTTTTACCATTCATTATGTGAATCCCTGGGGATGAATACTTTATTATTAATTCAATTGAATTGAAAAAAAATTGTAATCGTAATGTTCAATTACCGTTTCAATAGAGTTTACTTCATCAACTTTACTCCAATACAAAGACATGGGTAAATGGCGGGTTTTGAAAAAGACACATGTTCAATTGTTTTACTTGAAAATAAAAAATATATATTTTCAAATATTTCCGAGGTCTGCGTGTGTGAGACAGAAGACTTTCCAATGTTGTTCTGCAGATGTGTTATGAACTACCTACAGCAGGTCAACTTAATAATAATGTCCCTTAAATAACGACTTCCTGATGCCATTTCACGTTTCCGAATAGGCTTTGCTTAAATGAGCACTTGTAATACAGGAAGTTTCTAGTATTTTTAAACACGTAGCTCGGAAGACGGGTCTGATCTTTAAACATCCCTTGCTTTGCATATTTAAGACGGACAGATTGAGAAACTAAGAGCGAAATCAGCCGGCGCCCTCCCGAGCAGAGCCAATTGCAGACATGCTTACCCAGAGTGCTCGGGGCGCCCGGACGGGGTTACTAGCGGTCAAAGTCACGTGACCACCCGAAAAAAAAAGAGAGAGACGGCGCTATATCTGGGAAACGAAAGCAGCACAAGCCGGCACAGCACTAGCGAAAGTCGTGGGTCTCTTGAAGGGGTTGAAACTAAGCCAACTGTACGTCCAGCGTGGTCTGCGCTGGTGCACCCAGGCTGTTGCTGCAACATATCTATGAAATGTACATATTGGTGAGCTGGTCAGATTCAGAGCAATGCCACTATCACCGACTAGTTCTACTGGCTCTACACCGTTCGTTATTGAACACTTCTCTTCTCGTGTTAATGGGTTTATTTGTACATTCATAAAAGCACTGTTATCCCATTTTGCAAACTTCCTACTCATGGTAAAGGAGGATAAAGTGCTGTATACAATGGGGGATGTATTCAAAATCAAACCCGCCAACAATCATGACACTGTAACTAGATAGTAAAAATGAATTGTTCTGCACAGCCGAGTAGCTTGTGCTATTGCAGACATGGTTGTACTAATTGCGAGAAAAAAAGAGTGTTCTACTGGAAAACGGTGCTACAGTATGTTTGGAATGCCAGTATTTCATTCCAGTTGGACTAGCAAATATGTTACTGATGAAAACAAGGGGAGGGCATAAACTTGTAAAAATGTGAAACGCAGACGATTATAAATGTGGGAAAGACATTAATTCTGTTTTTAGTATTTGCTTAGCGCTGTGGTGCTTAATCATATCAGAATATGTCCTGCTCTTTTTCAAATATTCCAAGGTGTCACTTCAACCAGCGAGCTGTGTTTCTTCCAGGTTTTCTGCAAGTCTCCACTGTAGCGCTGTCTCTGGCTGCGGCGATAGTGATTTCTGTGGTTTATGTCTTCATGGGGTCGACACCCGAGTCTGCCAAGACACCTCCGGGTCCCCCAGCCCTGCCTCTCCTAGGAAACCTGCTCTCGCTGGATCTGTAAGATGTCATAAGAAATTAGATGTAGGAACAGTTGAATGAGATTGATTTGTTACTGTTGTCATTGTTCTTAATGACAACAGGGAGAGAGGGAAAGATCATCGAGGAAATCCAGTACCTCACTGAGGTGTTAATAGCATTGTGAAGATAAAAGGATTTATCATATATTGTTTTTCTGTCATGTGTTTTCCACAGTTTCTTCCTCTCCAATTCCTTAAAGACTCTCTTTTAGAGTCTTGCTGTACTCAAACTCTCCTGTCCTTGCATGCAGTAACTGCATTTTTAATTGCCTTTCAATATTTGATTATGTGGTTTCATTACAAACTATTTCTTTCCAGTAATGGAGGGCCGATACCTTTTTCTCTCCAGGAGCCCCTGAGCTGTGAACAGGCCTCGACAGTGACAGTAATCAGGGACAGAGTCAAGAAGGGAGAAGTGGAATTGGGCTCTAGTGAGTACTGGTGAACTGGGGTTCGAGAGGTGAAACTGGGAGCACACAAGGGTGGTGGTATAGAGAGACACAACCGCAGGATGTATTCCAGACTGATGCTGTATTGTTTTCTTTGGCAGAAAAACCACCTGACACCAGAGAACCTGTATACTGTGCTGTTCAGGGTTAAAATGGACTGACAGTGTCTCCAGGATACACTCACGAGACATTCAAGTTTAAATCCAAAGAATATCAAATCAAATCAAAGTTTATTTATCAAATGCACAACAATACAGCTTGCAGCAGTAGTTGCTGGCAATGAAATGTCTGTTCCACGAGCTCACAAAAATCACAACGATCACAGAAATCATAAAAATCACAAAATTGAGGTTATGAAAATAAGGTTACATAATAATAGATGTAATAGTAATTGAATAAAACTAGCCATTACAGGTGATTTGCTAAAGGAGCTACAGGTTGGCTATTTAGCAGTCTTATTGCCTGGAGGTAGAAGCTGTTCCATAATCTGTTGGACTTGGACCGAATGCTTCAGGATGACTGGGATGACTGGGGTCCTTGAGAATGGACCTGGCCTTCTTCAGACATCTAGCTGAGTAGATCTCCTGGATGCCTGGTAGCTCACAGCCGGTAAGGAGCTGCGCTGACTTCACCACCCTCTGCATTACTTTGCGATCCTGGGTGGAGCAGTTCCCAGACCAGGCAGTGATGCAGCCAGTCAGGATGCTCTCAGCAGTGCACCTGTAGAAGTTGGCAGACCTTACATGAGAACGACAAAAGGGGATTTATTGATGCCTTTTGATCAAACATCAGGGGGTAAGAGAACAGAGGGGATCCGTTTCCGTGGACGTCTGTCTTTCCAGTGACTGGCTAGGAAAAACAGCTCACTTTTCCTCTCTGACTAGAGAAAATAATAAAAATGTTAATTGATATCTGATCTGTGACTCAAAATTCTCTAACTTGTTTTTTCAATTTTAACTCCAGACAGTTTAATGAGACCAGATAATAATACATAGTATAATTGCTACAATACTGATAGCCGAGTTATAAATCATCATCCTCATGAAACAACATTTCTTTCTTCAGGTTTCAGGACAGATTCACATTTCCATGAAAATCTGATAAGCGCAATTATAGCCCTAAATGAGAAAGGCATGTGTTTCACAACAAAGATCAATTACAGACCAAATAATACATAGTACCAATCATACAGTACTACAATAATTGCTGAGTTATAAATCATCATCTTCATAAACATTTATTTTAATCTGCTTTCAATTTTTAATTTCGATTCTGCTTTCAGGACAGATTCCCATTTCCAAGAGGATAATCTGATAAACACAATTGTAGCCCTACTTGCTGCTGGGACTGAAACAACAGGTGCCACACTCTGCTGGGGGCTGCTGCTGATGGCTAAATATCCCCACATCCGAAGCTTAGTGAGCTTTAGTGAAGTAAATGAAGGCTGATCTAAATGACATATAAGGTTGGAACTGTTGGTTCTAAACCAGGTATAGACAATATACAGTAGAGTAGTGCAAAATTATTTTTCTGTGTATAATTCTAACAATTTAACTGGTCAGATTTCTGTAAGATTATGTAGGCTGAAAAGGTGTCATTGACAGAAATCTTAGTTCAAATAAAGCTGTAGTGAATTTTAGTAGAGTGGAAACCAGCAGATCCAGTTTCTGGATCCAGGGAACCTTATTTTTGCTTGTTATTGCTTCTCTTCTCTCAAAGGTCCCCTGTCTTTCCTCTGCTGACCTCAGTGCTCCAGGATGAGACCCAGTGGGAGACGCCTCATCAGTTCAACCCTGCTCACTTCCTGGACCCTGAGGGCCAGTTTGTGAAGAAGGACGCCTTCATGGCTTTTTCTGCAGGTACAGGACCACAGGGTGCAGCTCATTTGTAAAAGACACTGTTTATGTCTCATTTTGCATATGATAGGAATTAATTGAAAATAATTCTGAACATTTAAATAGCATATATGGGTCATATGAAACATTCGCAAGTATCATGATGGGTGGGCAATACAGCCTAACCACAGTGACACCCAGTGCTGCAGTGATGAATGACACTCACAGACCAGGAGGAGGAGGACTAACCTGTGGTGTTTGCTGTCCTAGGACGCAGGGCTTGTCTCGGAGAGAGCCTGGCCAGGATGGAGCTGTTCCTGTTCTTCACCTCGCTGTTGCAGAAGTTCACCTTCTCTCCCACTCCAGGAGTGTGGGAGTCTGAACAGGTTTGCCTATATCCAGTTTTCTTTTCCAAACTGTGGTAACTGAGCTTCTAGTTTCTGGACAGTTTCTACGTCCAGACTCTGGTAACTGATTCTCTCGATTCTGCCTGTGTCCAGTCCTATTTATCCAGACTGTGGTATAGGAGCCTGTTGTGTCTGGAAAGCCAGGTTTGCCTGTGTCCAGTTTCTCTGTCCAGACTGCGGTAACTGAGCTTGGCGTTTCTGGACAGTCAGGTCTGCCTGTGTCCAGTTTCTTTGTCTAGATTATGTGTCACACAATGGCCTGAGCAAGGCCAAAGTAGGACCGTTTTATCTCAGACTGGCTCCACCGCAAAAGCACCCAAGCAAAACAAGTGCAGTCTATTCACATGGTCCCTCACACCAGATAACAAAACCCCCAAAAAAGAAACAAAAGTAATTATTCAAATAAAGGTAAATCCTCCTTACCTACCTGTTCTTTCTCTCTCTGTTGATATACCACTACCTAACCACCAACAACCAACAAACCGTGAATAACATCCATTTTGAGAGCGCTCTCCATTCACACCACAATACTCACTCATGCCAGTTTTAAGTATATGAATGTGTATGAAATTAGGTATGTTTATGTACGTGAATGTATATGAAATTAGGTAATAGCAGTTACTAGTCAAGCCCTGAGTGTGCACCCTCAGGAACTTATCTAGGAACTGCTCAATGGAAGGTGTATGAATGTTGTATTTTCTGTGCTACCTGTACCCAGTGACAGGCTCCTCTGTCACACTTTGCTTATTGAGTCTCTCGTTTCTAGACAATCAGGGAAGCCTGTGTCCAGTTTCTATGTCCAGTGTTAAAGCACTGAGCATGTTGTCTCTGGGCAGCCAGGACTACCTTTGTCCAGTTCTTTTTCCAGTCTGTGGTTAAACAGAGCCTCTAGTTTCTGGACAGTCAGAGCTGCCTGTCTCCAGCTTCTATGTCCAGTGTTAAACCACTGAGCATGTCGTCTCTGGACAGACAGGTTTGCCTGTGTCCAGTTTCTATGTCCACACTGTGGTACCTGAGCCTCTCGTTTCTGGACAGTCAGGGTTGCCTCTGTCCAGTTTCTATTAGCAGTGTTACACCACTGAGCATGCCGTCTCTGGACAGACAGGATTGCCTGTCTCCAGTTTACTTGTCCAGACTGTGGTAACTGAGCTTTTAGTTTCTGGACAATCAGGGCTGCCTGTGTCCAGTCTTATTTGTCCAGACTGTGGTATCTGAGCTTGACGTTTCTGGACAGTCAGGGCTGCCTGTGTCCAGTTTCTATTCGCAGTGTTACACCACTGAGCATGTAGTCTCTGGACAGCCAGGTTTGCCTGTGTCCAGTTTTCTTGTCCACACTGTGGTAACTGAGCCTCTCGTTTCTGGACAGTCAGGGCTGCCTGTGTCCAGTCTTATTTGTCCAGACATAACTGAGAATGTCCACACTGTGGTAACTGAGAATGTCGTATCTGGACAGTCAGGGATGCCTGTGTCCAGTTTCTGTTCGCAGCGCTACACCACTGAACATGTAGTCTTTGGACAGCCAGGTTTGCCTCTGTCCAGTATTTTTGTCCACACTGTGGTAACCGAGCCTCTCCTTTCTGGACAGTCAGGGCTGCCTGCGTCCAGTTTCTATGTCCAGACTTTAGTAATTGATTCTCTCAATTCTGGACAGTCAGGGCTGCCTGTGTCCAGTATTTTTTGACCAGACTGTGGTATCTGAGCTTGTCATTTCTGGACAGTCAGGGCTGCCTGTGTCCAGTTTCTATTCGCAGTGTTACACCACTGAGCATGTTGTTTCTGGACAGCCAGGTTTGCCTGTGTCCAGTTTTCTTGTCCACACTGTGGTAACTGAGCCTCTCGTTTCTGGACAGTCAGGGCTGCCTGTGTCCAGTTTTCTTGTCCACACTGTGGTAACTGAGCCTCTCGTTTCTGGACAGTCAGGGCTGTCTGTGTCCAGTGTTTTTTGTCCAGACATAACTGAGAATGTCCACACTGTGGTAACTGAGAATATCGTATCTGGACAGTCAGGGATCCTGTGTCCAGTTTCTGTTCGCAGCGCTACACCACTGAACAATGTAGTCTTTGGACAGCCAGGTTTGCCTCTGTCCAGTATCTTTGTCCACACTGTGGTAACCGAGCCTATCCTTTCTGGACAGTCAGGGCTGCCTGTGTCCAGTTTCTATGTCCAGACTCTAGTAACTGATTCTCTCGTTTCTGGACAGACAGGGATGCCTGTGTCTAGTGTTTTTTGTCCAGACTTTGGTATCCGAGCCTGTCATTTCTAGATAGCCAGGTCTGTGTCCAGTTTCTATTAGCAGTGTTACACCACTGAGCATGTCGTCTCTGGACAGACAGGCTTGCCTGTGTCCAGTTTCTATGTCCGGACTCTGGAAACTGATTCTCTCGTTTCTGGACAGTCAGGGCTGCCTGCGTCCAATATTTTTTGTCCAGACTGTGGTATCTCAGCCTTTTCTGGATAGTCAGGGCTGCCTGTGTCCAGTTTCTATGTCCAGACTGTGGTAACTGAGCCTCTCTGTCTGGACAGTCAGGGCTGCCTGTGTCCAGTTTCTATTAGCAGTGATACACCACTGAGCATGCCGTCTCTGGACAGACAGGATTGCCTTTGTCCAGTTTACTTGTCCAGACTGTGGTAAATGAGCTTTTAGTTTCTGGACAATCAGGGCTGCCTGTGTCCAGTCTTATTTGTCCAGACTGTGGTATCTGAGCTTGTCATTTCTGGACAGTCAGGGCTCCCTGTGTCCAGTTTCTATTCGCAGTGTTACACCACTGAGCATGTAGTCTCTGGACAGCCAGGTTTGCCTGTGTCCAGTTTTCTTGTCCACACTGTGGTAACTGAGCCTCTCGTTTCTGGACAGTCAGGGCTGCCTGTGTCCAGTTTTCTTGTCCACACTGTGGTAACTGAGCCTCTCATTTCTGGACAGTCAGGGCTGCCTGTGTCCAGTCTTATTTGTCCAGACAGAACTGAGAATGTCCACACTGTGGTAACTGAGAATGTCGTATCTGGACAGTCAGGGATGCCTGTGTCCAGTTTCTGTTCGCAGCGCTACACCACTGAACATGTAGTCTTTGGACAGCCAGGTTTGCCTCTGTCCAGTATTTTTGTCCACACTGTGGTAACCGAGCCTCTCCTTTCTGGACAGTCAGGGCTGCCTGCGTCCAGTTTCTATGTCCAGACTCTAGTAACTGATTCTCTCAATTCTGGACAGTCAGGGCTGCCTGTGTCCAGTCTTATTTGTCCAGACTGTGGTATCTGAGCTTGTCATTTCTGGACAGTCAGGGCTGCCTGTGTCCAGTTTCTATTCGCAGTGTTACACCACTGAGCATGTTGTTTCTGGACAGCCAGGTTTGCCTTTGTCCAGTTTTCTTGTCCACACTGTGGTAACTGAGCCTCTCATTTCTGGACAGTCAGGGCTGCCTGTGTCCAGTGTTTTTTGTCCAGACATAACTGAGAATGTCCACACTGTGGTAACTGAGAATGTCGTATCTGGACAGTCAGGGATGCCTGTGTCCAGTTTCTGTTCGCAGCGCTACACCACTGAACAATGTAGTCTTTGGACAGCCAGGTTTGCCTCTGTCCAGTATCTTTGTCCACACTGTGGTAACCGAGCCTCTCCTTTCTGGACAGTCAGGGCTGCCTGTGTCCAGTTTCTATGTCCAGACTCTAGTAACTGATTCTCTCGTTTCTGGACAGACAGGGATGCCTGTGTCCAGTGTTTTTTGTCCAGACTTTGGTATCCGAGCCTGTCATTTCTAGATAGCCAGATCTGTGTCCAGTTTCTATTAGCAGTGTTACACCACTGAGCATGTCGTCTCTGGACAGACAGGCTTGCCTGTGTCCAGTTTCTATGTCCGGACTCTGGAAACTGATTCTCTCGTTTCTGGACAGTCAGGGCTGCCTGCGTCCAATATTTTTTGTCCAGACTGTGGTATCTCAGCCTTTTCTGGATAGTCAGGGCTGCCTGTGTCCAGTTTCTATGTCCAGACTATGGTAAATGAGCCTCTAATTTCTGGACAGTTAGGGCTGCCTGTGTCCAGTGTTTTTTGTCCAGACTGTGGTATCTGAGCCTGTAATTTTTGGACAGTCAGGGCTGCCTGTGTCCACTTTCTATATCCACACTGTGGTAACTGAGCCTCTCTGTCTGGACAGTCAGGGCTGCCTGTGTCCAGTTTCTATTAGCAGTGATACACCACTGAGCATGCCGTCTCTGGATAGACAGGATTGACTGTGTCCAGTTTTCTTGTCCAGACTGTGGTAACTGAGCTTTTAGTTTCTGGACAATCAGGGCTGCCTGTGTCCAATCTTATTTGTCCAGACTGTGGTATCTGAGCTTGTCGTTTCTGGACAGTCAGGGCTGCCTGTGTCCAATATATTTTGTCCAGACTGTGGTATCTGAGCCTGTCTTTTCTGGACAGTTAGGGCTGCCTGTGTCCAGTGTTTTTTGTCCAGACTGTGGTATCTGAGCCTGTAATTTTTGGACAGTCAGGGCTTTCTGTGTCCACTTTCTCTATCCACACTGTGGTAACTGAGCCTCTCGTTTCTGGACAGTCAGGGCTGACTTTGTCCAGTTTCTATGTCCACACTGTGGTATCTGAGCCTGTCGTGTCTGGACAGTCAGTGCTGCCTGTGTCCAGATTCTATGTCCAGACTCTGTTTACTGATTCTCTCGCTACTGGATAGTCAGGGCTGCCTGCATCCAGTATCTATGACCATACTCTGGTAACTGATTCTCTCGTTTCTGGACAGTCAGTGATGCCTGTGTCCAGTGTTTTTTGTCCAGAATGCGGTATCCGAGGTTGTCATTTCTGGACAGCCAGGTCTGCCTGTGTCCAGTTTCTATTAGCAGTGTTACACCACTGAGCTTCTAGTTTCTGGACAATCAGGGCTGCCTGTGTCCAATTTCTATGAGCAGTGTTACACCTCTGAGCATGTAGTCTCTGACAGCCAGGTTTGCCTGTGTCCGGGTTTTTTGTCCACATTGTGTTAACTGAGCCTCTCGTTTCTGGACAGTCAGGGCTGCCTGTGTCCAGTTTCTATGTCCAGACTCTGGAAACTTCTTCTCTTGTTTCTGGACAGTCAGGGCTGCCTGTTTCCAGTTTTTTTTGTCCAGACTGTGGTATCTGAGCCTGTCATTTCTGGACAATCAGGGCTGCCTGTGTCCAGTTTCTATGAGCAGTGTTACACCTCTGAGCATGTAGTCTCTGACAGACAGGTTTGCCTGTGTCCAGGATTTTTGTCCTCATTGTGGTAACTGAGCCTCTCGTTTCTGGACAGTCAGGGCTGCCTGTGTCCAGTTTCTATGTCCAGACTCTGGAAACTGATTTTCTTGTTTCTGGACAGTCAGGGCTGCCTGTTTCCAGTATTTTTTGTCCAGACTGTGGTATCTGAGCCTGTCCAGACTCTGGAAACTGATTATCCCATTTCTGGACAGCAAGGTCTGCCTGAGTCCAGTTTCTTTTTCCAGATTATACTGTATGTCACACAATGGCCTGAGCAAGGCCAAAGTAGGACCGTTTTATCTCAGACTGGCTCCGCCGTAAAAAGCACCCAAGCAAAACAAGTGCAGTCTATTCACATGGCCACCAGTCCCTCACACCAGATAACAAAACTCCCAAAAAAGAAACAAAAGTAATTATTCAAATAAAGGTAAATCCTCCTTACCTAGCTGTTCTCTCTCTCTCCGTTGATATACCTCTACCTAACCACCAACAACCAACAAACCATGAATAACATCCATTTTGAGAGCGCTCTCCATTCACACCACAATACTCACTCATGCCTGTTTTAAGTATATGAATGTGTATGAAATTAGGTATGTTTATGTACGTGAATGTATATGAAATTAGGTAATAGCAGTTACTAGTCAAGCTCTGAGTGCGCACCCTCAGGAACTTATCTAGGAACTGCTCAATGGAAGGTGTATGAATGTTGTATTTTCTGTGCTACCTGTACCCAGTGACAGGCTCCTCTGTCACACTATGCTAATTGAGTCTCTCATTTCTAGACAATCAGGGATGCCTGTGTCCAGTTTCTATGTCCAGTGTTAAAGCACTGAGCATGTTGTCTCTGGGCAGCCAGGACTACCTTTGTCCAGTTCTTTGTCCAGACTGTGGTTAAACAGAGCCTCTCATTTCTGGACAGTCAGGGCTGCCTGTGTCCAGTTTCTATGTCCAGACTCTGTAAACTGATTCTCTCGTTTCTGGACGGTCAGGGTTGCCTGTGTCCAGTTTTCTTGTACAGACTGCAGTAACAGCTTTTAGTTTCGGGACCATCGGGGCTGCCTGTGTCCAGTCTTATTTATCCAGACTTTGGTATCTGAGCTTGTCGTGTCTGGACGGTCAGGGCTGCCTGTGTACAATTTCTACGTCCAGACTCTAGTAACTGATTCTCTCGACTCTGGAGAGTCAGGGCTGCCTGCGTCCAGAATTTTTTATCCAGCCGGTGGTATCTGAGCCTGTCATTTCTGGAGACAATCAGGGATGCCTGTGTCCAGTTTCTATGTCCAGTGTTAAAGCACTGAGCATGTTGTCTCTGGGCAGCCAGGACTACCTTTGTCCAGTCTGTGGTTAAACAGAGCCTCTAGTTTCTGGACAGTCAGGTTTGCCTGTGTCCAGTTTTCTTGTCCACACTGTGGTAACTGACCCTCTCATTTCTGGATAGACAGGTTTGCCTGTGTCCAGTTTTCTTGTCCAGACTGTGTAACTGAGCGTCTAGTTTCTGGACAATCAGTTCTGCCTGTGTCCAGTCTTATTTGTCCAGACTATGGTATCTGAGCTTGTCGTTTCTGGACAATGAGGTCTACCTGTGTCCAGTCTTATTTGTCCAGACTGTGGTAACTGAGCCTCTCGTTTCTGGACAGTCAGTGCTACCATTGTCCAGTGTTTTTTGTCCAGACTGTGGTATCCTAGCCTGTCATTTCTGGACAGCCAGGTCTGCCTGTGTCCAGTCTTATTTGTCCAGACTCTGGTATCTGATTCTTTCAATTCTGGACAGTCAGGGCTGCCTGTGTCCAGTATATTTTTTTCCAGACTGTGGTATCTGAGCTTGTCATTTCTGGACAGTCAGGGCTGCCTGAGTCCAGTTTTCTTGTCCAGAGTGTGGTAACTGTGAATATCGCATCTGGACAGTCAGGGATGCCTGTGTCCAGTTTCTGTTCGCAGCACTACACCACTGAGGATGTAGTCTCTGGACAGCCAGGTTTGCCTGTGTCCAATTTCCTTGTCCAGACTCTGGTAACTGATTCTCTCGTTTCTGGACAGTCAGTGCTGCCTTTGTGCAGTGTTTCATGTCCAGACTCTGGTATCTGAGTCTGTCATTTCTGGACAACCAGGTCTGCCTGTGTCCAATCTTATTTGTCCAAACTGTGGTAACTGAGAATGTCGTATCTGGACAGTCAGGGCTGCCTGTGTCCAGTTTCTATTAGCAGTGTTACACCACTGAGCATGTAGTCTCTTGACAACCAGGTTTGCCTGTGTCCAGTTTTCTTGTCCACACTGTGGTAACTGAACCACTCGTTTCTGGACAGTCAGGGCTGCCTGTGTCCAGTTTCTATGTCCAGACTCTGGTAACCGATTCTCTCGTTTGTTGTCCAGACTGTGGTAACTGAGAATGTCGTATCTAGACAGTCAGGGATGCCTGTGTCCAGTTTCTGTTCGCAGCACTACACCACTGAGCATGTAGTCTCTGGACAGCCAGGTTTGCTTGTGTCCAGTGTCTTTGTCCACACTGTGGTAACTGAGCCTCTCCTTTCTGGACAGTCAGGGCTGCCTGTGTCCAGTATCTATGCCGTCTCTGGACAGACAGGATTGCCTGTGTCCAGTTTACTTGTCAAGACTGTGGTAACTGAGCTCTTAGTTTCTGGACAATCACGGCTGCCTGTGTCCAGTCTTATTTGTCCAGACTGTGGTATCTGAGCTTGACGTTTCTGGACAGTCAGGGCTGCCTGTGTCCAGTTTCTATATCCATACTCTGGTAACTGATTCTCTCAATTCTGGACAGTCAGGGCTGCCTGTGTCCAGGATTTTTTGTCCAGACTGTGGTATCTGAGCTTGTAATTTCTGGACAGTCAGGGCTGCCTGTGTCCAGTTTCTATTCGCAGTGTTACACCACTGAGCATGTAGTTTCTGGACAGCCAGGTTTGCCTGTGTCCAGTTTTCTTGTCCACACTGTGGTAACTGAGCCTCTCGTTTCTGGACAGTCAGGGTTGCCTGTGTCCAGTTTTCTTGTCCACACTGTGGTAACTGAGCTTGTCATTTCTGGACAGTCAGGGCTGCCTGTGTCCAGTTTCTGTTCGCAGCGCTACACCACTGAACATGTAGTCTTTGGACAGCCAGGTTTGCCTGTGTCCAGTATCTTTGTCCACACTGTGGTAACGGAGGCTCTCCTTTCTGGACAGTCAGGGCTGCCTGTGTCCAGTTTCTATGTCCAGACTCTGGAAACTGATTCTCTCGTTTCTGGATAGTCAGGGCTGCCTGTGTCCAGGTTTCTTGTCCACACTGTGGTAACTGAGAATGTCATATCTGGACATTCAGGGATGCCTGTGTCCAGTTTCTGTTCGCAGCGCTACACCACTGAACATGTAGTCTTTGGACAGCCAGGTTTGCCTGTGTCCAGTATCTTTGTCCACACTGTGGTAACGGAGGCTCTCCTTTCTGGACAGTCAGGGCTGCCTGTGTCCACTTTCTATGTACAGACTCTGGAAACTGAATCTCTCGTTTCTGGACAGTCAAGACTGCCTGTGTCCACTTTCTATGTACAGACTCTGGAAACTGATTCTCTTGTTTCTGGACAGTCAGGGCTGCCTGCGTCCAATATGTTTTGTCCAGACTGTGGTATCTCAGCCTGTCTTTTCTGGATAGTCAGGGCTGCCTGTGTCCAGTTTCTATGTCCACACTGTGGTAAATGAGCCTCTAATTTCTGGACAGTTAGGGCTGCCTGTGTCCAGTGTTTTTTGCCTAGACTGTGGTATCTGAGCCTGTAATTCTTGGAAAGTCAGGGCTGCCTGTGTCCACTTTCTATATCCACACTGTGGTAACTGAGCCACTCTTTCTGGACAGTCAGGGCTGCCTGTGTCCAGTTTCTATTAGCAGTGATACACCACTGAGCATGCCTTCTCTGGACAGACAGCATTGACTGTGTCCAGTTTTTTTGTCCAGACTGTGGTAACTGAGCTTGTCATTTCTGGACAGTCAGGGCTGCCTGTGTTCAGTTTCTATTAGCAGTGTTACACCACTGAGCATGTAGTTTCTGGGCAGCCAGGTTTGCCTGTGTCCAGTTTTGTTGTCCACACTGTGGTAACTGAGCCTCTCGTTTCTGGACAGTCAGGGCTGCCTGTGTCCAGTTTTCTTGTCCACACTGTGGTAACTGAGCCTATCGTTTCTGGACAGTCAGGGCTGCCTGTGTCCAGTCTAATTTGTCCAGACTGTGGTATCTAAGCTTGACGTTTCTGGACAGTCAGGGCTGCCTGTGTCCAGTTTCTTTATCCAGACTCTGGTAACTGATTCTCTCGTTTCTGGACAGTCAGGGCTGCCTGCGTCCAGTATTTTTTATCCAGACTGTGGTATCTGAGCCTGTCATTTCTGGACAGTCAGGGCTGCCTGTGTCCAGTTTCTATGTCCACACTGTGGTAACTGAGCCTCTCATTTCTGGACAGTCAGGGCTGCCTGTGTCCAGTTTCTATGTCCACACTGTGGTAACTGAGCCTCTCGTTTCTGGACAGTCAGTGCTACCATTGTCCAGTGTTTTTTGTCCAGACTGTGGTATCCTAGCCTGTCATTTCTGGACAGCCAGGTCTGCCTGTGTCCAGTCTTATTTGTCCAGACTCTGGTATCTGATTCTTTCAATTCTGGACAGTCAGGGCTGCCTGTGTCCAGTATATTTTTTTCCAGAGTGTGGTAACTGTGAATATCGCATCTGGACAGTCAGGGATGCCTGTGTCCAGTTTCTGTTCGCAGCACTACACCACTGAGGATGTAGTCTCTGGACAGCCAGGTTTGCCTGTGTCCAATTTCCTTGTCCACACTGTGGTAACTGAGCCTCTCATTTCTGGACAGTCAGGGCTGCCTGTGTCCAGTATCAATGTCCAGACTCTGGTAACTGATTCTCTCGTTTCTGGACAGTCAGTGCTGCCTTTGTGCAGTGTTTCATGTCCAGACTCTGGTATCTGAGTCTGTCATTTCTGGACAACCAGGTCTGCCTGTGTCCAATCTTATTTGTCCAAACTGTAGTATCTGAGCTTGTCGTTTCTGGACAGTCAGGGCTGCCTGTGTCCAGTGTTTTTTGTCCAGACTGTGGTAACTGAGAATGTCGTATCTGGACAGTCAGGGCTGCCTGTGTCCAGTTTCTATTAGCAGTGTTACACCACTGAGCATGTAATCTCTTGACAACCAGGTTTGCCTGTGTCCAGTTTTCTTGTCCACACTGTGGTAACTGAACCACTCGTTTCTGGACAGTCAGGGCTGCCTGTGTCCAGTTTCTATGTCCAGACTCTGGTAACCGATTCTCTCGTTTGTTGTCCAGACTGTGGTAACTGAGAATGTCGTATCTAGACAGTCAGGGATGCCTGTGTCCATTTTCTGTTCGCAGCACTACACCACTGAGCATGTAGTCTCTGGACAGCCAGGTTTGCTTGTGTCCAGTGTCTTTGTCCACACTGTGGTAACTGAGCCTCTCCTTTCTGGACAGTCA
The DNA here is from genome assembly GCF_059453375.1 of Lepisosteus platostomus. Classification (NCBI taxonomy): domain Eukaryota; kingdom Metazoa; phylum Chordata; class Actinopteri; order Semionotiformes; family Lepisosteidae; genus Lepisosteus; species Lepisosteus platostomus. The sequence continues at coordinate 7,119,420 of NC_142635.1, read as the reverse complement.
GGGCTGCCTGTGTCCAGTATCTATGCCGTCTCTGGACAGACAGGATTGCCTGTGTCCAGTTTACTTGTCAAGACTGTGGTAACTGAGCTCTTAGTTTCTGGACAATCAGGGCTGCCTGTGTCCAGTCTTATTTGTCCAGACTGTGGTATCTGAGCTTGACGTTTCTGGACAGTCAGGGCTGCCTGTGTCCAGTTTCTATATCCATACTCTGGTAACTGATTCTCTCAATTCTGGACAGTCAGGGCTGCCTGTGTCCAGGATTTTTTGTCCAGACTGTGGTATCTGAGCTTGTTATTTCTGGACAGTCAGGGCTGCCTGTGTCCAGTTTCTATTCGCAGTGTTACACCACTGAGCATGTAGTTTCTGGACAGCCAGGTTTGCCTGTGTCCAGTTTTCTTGTCCACACTGTGGTAACTGAGCTTGTCATTTCTGGACAGTCAGGGCTGCCTGTGTCCAGTTTCTGTTCGCAGCGCTACACCACTGAACATGTAGTCTTTGGACAGCCAGGTTTGCCTGTGTCCAGTACCTTTGTCCACACTGTGGTAACGGAGGCTCTCCTTTCTGGACAGTCAGGGCTGCCTGTGTCCAGTTTCTATGTCCAGACTCTGGAAACTGATTCTCTCGTTTCTGGACAGTCAGGGCTGCCTGTGTCCAGTTTTCTTGTCCACACTGTGGTAACTGAGAATGTCATATCTGGACATTCAGGGATGCCTGTGTCCAGTTTCTGTTCGCAGCGCTACACCACTGAACATGTAGTCTTTGGACAGCCAGGTTTGCCTGTGTCCAGTATCTTTGTCCACACTGTGGTAACGGAGGCTCTCCTTTCTGGACAGTCAGGGCTGCCTGTTTCCACTTTCTATGTACAGACTCTGGAAACTGATTCTCTTGTTTCTGGACAGTCAGGGCTGCCTGCGTCCAATATGTTTTGTCCAGACTGTGGTATCTCAGCCTGTCTTTTCTGGATAGTCAGGGCTGCCTGTGTCCAGTTTCTATGTCCACACTGTGGTAACTGAGCCTCTCATTTCTGGACAGTCAGGGCTGCCTGTGTCCAGTTTCTATGTCCACACTGTGGTAACTGAGCCTCTCGTTTCTGGACAGTCAGTGCTACCATTGTCCAGTGTTTTTTGTCCAGACTGTGGTATCCTAGCCTGTCATTTCTGGACAGCCAGGTCTGCCTGTGTCCAGTCTTATTTGTCCAGACTCTGGTATCTGATTCTTTCAATTCTGGACAGTCAGGGCTGCCTGTGTCCAGTTTTCTTGTCCAGAGTGTGGTAACTGTGAATATCGCATCTGGACAGTCAGGGATGCCTGTGTCCAGTTTCTGTTCGCAGCACTACACCACTGAGGATGTAGTCTCTGGACAGCCAGGTTTGCCTGTGTCCAATTTCCTTGTCCACACTGTGGTAACTGAGCCTCTCATTTCTGGACAGTCAGGGCTGCCTGTGTCCAGTATCAATGTCCAGACTCTGGTAACTGATTCTCTCGTTTCTGGACAGTCAGTGCTGCCTTTGTGCAGTGTTTCATGTCCAGACTCTGGTATCTGAGTCTGTCATTTCTGGACAACCAGGTCTGCCTGTGTCCAATCTTATTTGTCCAAACTGTGGTATCTGAGCTTGTCGTTTCTGGACAGTCAGGGCTGCCTGTGTCCAGTGTTTTTTGTCCAGACTGTGGTAACTGAGAATGTCGTATCTGGACAGTCAGGGCTGCCTGTGTCCAGTTTCTATTAGCAGTGTTACACCACTGATTATGTAGTCTCTTGACAACCAGGTTTGCCTGTGTCCAGTTTTCTTGTCCACACTGTGGTAACTGAACCACTCGTTTCTGGACAGTCAGGGCTGCCTGTGTCCAGTTTCTATGTCCAGACTCTGGTAACCGATTCTCTCGTTTGTTGTCCAGACTGTGGTAACTGAGAATGTCGTATCTAGACAGTCAGGGATGCCTGTGTCCAGTTTCTGTTCGCAGCACTACACCACTGAGCATGTAGTCTCTGGACAGCCAGGTTTGCTTGTGTCCAGTGTCTTTGTCCACACTGTGGTAACTGAGCCTCTCCTTTCTGGACAGTCAGGGCTGCCTGTGTCCAGTATCTATGCGGTCTCTGGACAGACAGGATTGCCTGTGTCCAGTTTACTTGTCAAGACTGTGGTAACTGAGCTCTTAGTTTCTGGACAATCACGGCTGCCTGTGTCCAGTCTTATTTGTCCAGACTGTGGTATCTGAGCTTGACGTTTCTGGACAGTCAGGGCTGCCTGTGTCCAGTTTCTATATCCATACTCTGGTAACTGATTCTCTCAATTCTGGACAGTCAGGGCTGCCTGTGTCCAGGATTTTTTGTCCAGACTGTGGTATCTGAGCTTGTAATTTCTGGACAGTCAGGGCTGCCTGTGTCCAGTTTCTATTCGCAGTGTTACACCACTGAGCATGTAGTTTCTGGACAGCCAGGTTTGCCTGTGTCCAGTTTTCTTGTCCACACTGTGGTAACTGAGCCTCTCGTTTCTGGACAGTCAGGGTTGCCTGTGTCCAGTTTTCTTGTCCACACTGTGGTAACTGAGCTTGTCATTTCTGGACAGTCAGGGCTGCCTGTGTCCAGTTTCTGTTCGCAGCGCTACACCACTGAACATGTAGTCTTTGGACAGCCAGGTTTGCCTGTGTCCAGTATCTTTGTCCACACTGTGGTAACGGAGGCTCTCCTTTCTGGACAGTCAGGGCTGCCTGTGTCCAGTTTCTATGTCCAGACTCTGGAAACTGATTCTCTCGTTTCTGGACAGTCAGGGCTGCCTGCGTCCAATATGTTTTGTCCAGACTGTGGTATCTCAGCCTGTCTTTTCTGGATAGTCAGGGCTGCCTGTGTCCAGTTTCTATGTCCACACTGTGGTAAATGAGCCTCTAATTTCTGGACAGTTAGGGCTGCCTGTGTCCAGTGTTTTTTGCCTAGACTGTGGTATCTGAGCCTGTAATTCTTGGAAAGTCAGGGCTCCCTGTGTCCACTTTCTATATCCACACTGTGGTAACTGAGCCACTCTTTCTGGACAGTCAGGGCTGCCTGTGTCCAGTTTCTATTAGCAGTGATACACCACTGAGCATGCCTTCTCTGGACAGACAGCATTGACTGTGTCCAGTTTTTTTGTCCAGACTGTGGTAACTGAGCTTGTCATTTCTGGACAGTCAGGGCTGCCTGTGTCCACTTTCTATTAGCAGTGTTACACCACTGAGCATGTAGTCTCTGGACAGCCAGGTTTGCCTGTGTCCAGTTTTGTTGTCCACACTGTGGTAACTGAGCCTCTCGTTTCTGGACAGTCAGGGCTGCCTGTGTCCAGTTTTCTTGTCCACAATGTGGTAACTGAGCCTATCGTTTCTGGACAGTCAGGGCTACCTGTGTCCAGTGTTTTTTTTCCAGACATAACTGAGAATGTCCACACTGTGGTAACTGAGAATTTCATATCTGGACAGTTAGGGATGCCTGTGTCCAGTTTCTGTTCGGAGCGCTACACCACTGAACATGTAGTCTCTGGACAGCCAGGTTTGCCTGTGTCCAGTATCTTTGTCCACACTGTGGTAACTGAGCCTCTCCTTTCTGGACAGTCAGGGCTGCCTGTGTCCAGTTTCTATTAGCAGTGTTACACCACTGAGCATGTCGTCTCTGGACAGACAGGTTTGCCTGTGTCCAGTTTCTATGTCCAGATTATGTGTCACACAATGGCCTGAGTAAAGCCAAAGTAGGACCGTTTTATCTCAGACTGGCTCCGCCGCAAAAGCACCCAAGCAAAACAAGTGCAGTCTATTCACATGGCCACCAGTCCCTCACACCAGATAACAAAACTCCCAAAAAAGAAACAAAAGTAATTATTCAAATAAAGGTAAATCCTCCTTACCTACCTGTTCTCTCTCTCTCCGTTGATATACCACTACCTAACCACCAACAACCAACAAACCGTGAATAACATCCATTTTGAGAGCGCTCTCCATTCACACCACAATACTCACTCATGCCTGTTTTAAGTATATGAATGTATATGAAATTAGGTAATAGCAGTTACTAGTCAAGCTCTGAGTGTGCACCCTCAGGAACTTATCTAGGAACTGCTCAATGGAAGGTGTATGAATGTTGTATTTTCTGTGCTACCTGTACCCAGTGACAGGCTCCTCTGTCACACTATGCTAATTGAATCTCTCATTTCTAGACAATCAGGGATGCCTGTGTCCAGTTTCTATGTCCAGTGTTAAAGCACTGAGCATGTTGTCTCTGGGCAGCCAGGACTACCTTTGTCCAGTTCTTTGTACAGACTGTGGTTAAACAGAGCCTCTCATTTCTGGACAGTCAGGGCTGCCTGTGTCCAGTTTCTATGTCCAGACTCTGTAAACTGATTCTCTCGTTTCTGGACGGTCAGGGTTGCCTGTGTCCAGTTTTCTTGTACAGACTGCAGTAACAGCTTTTAGTTTCGGGACCATCGGGGCTGCCTGTGTCCAGTCTTATTTATCCAGACTTTGGTATCTGAGCTTGTCGTGTCTGGACGGTCAGGGCTGCCTGTGTACAATTTCTATGTCCAGACTCTAGTAACTGATTCTCTAGACTCTGGAGAGTCAGGGCTTCCTGCGTCCAGAATTTTTTATCCAGCCTGTGGTATCTGAGCCTGTCATTTCTGGAGACAATCAGGGATGCCTGTGTCCAGTTTCTATGTCCAGTGTTAAAGCACTGAGCATGTTGTCTCTGGGCAGCCAGGACTACCTTTGTCCAGTTCTTTGTCCAGTCTGTGGTTAAACAGAGCCTCTAGTTTCTGGACAGTCAGGTTTGCCTGTGTCCAGTTTTCTTGTCCACACTGTGGTAACTGACCCTCTCATTTCTGGATAGACAGGTTTGCCTGTGTCCAGTTTTCTTGTCCAGACTGTGTAACTGAGCGTCTAGTTTCTGGACAATCAGTTCTGCCTGTGTCCAGTCTTATTTGTCCAGACTATGGTATCTGAGCTTGTCGTTTCTGGACAATCAGGTCTGCCTGTGTCCAGTATATTTTTTTCCAGACTGTGGTATCTGAGCTTGTCATTTCTGGAAAGTCAGGGCTGCCTGTGTCCAGTTTCTATTAGCAGTGTTACACCACTGAGCATGTAGTCTCTGGACAGCCAGGTTTGCCTGTGTCCAGTTTTCTTGTCCAGAGTGTGGTAACTGAGAATGTCGCATCTGGACAGTCAGGGATTCCTGTGTCCAGTTTCTGTTCGCAGCACTACACCACTGAGGATGTAGTCTCTGGACAGCCAGGTTTGCCTGTGTCCAAGTTCCTTGTCCACACTGTGGTAACTGAGCCTCTCAGTCTTATTTGTCCAGACTCTGGTATCTGATTCTTTCAATTCCGGACAGTCAGGGCTGCCTGTGTCCAGTATTTTTTTTTCCAGACTGTGGTATCTGAGCTTGTCATTTCTGGACAGTCAGGGTTACACCACTGAGCATGTAGTCTCTGGACAGCCAGGTTTGCCTGTGTCCAGTTTTCTTGTCCACACTGTGGTAACTGAGCCTCTCGTTTCTGGAAAATCAGGGCTGCCTGTGTCCAGTATCTATGTCCAGACTCTGGTAACTCATTCTCTCGTTTCTGGACAGTCAGTGCTGCCTTTTTGCAGTGTTTCATGTCCAGACTCTGGTGTCTGAGCCTGTCATTTCTGGACAACCAGGTCTACCTGTGTCCAGTTTCTATTAGCAGTGTTACACCACTGAGCATGCCGTCTCTGGACAGACAGGATTGCCTGTGTCCAGTTTACTTGTCCAGACTGTGGTAACTGAGCTTTTAGTTTCTGGACAATCAGGGCTGCCTGTGTCCAGTCTTATTTGTCCAGACTGTGGTATCTGAGCTTGACGTTTCTGGACAGTCAGGGCTGCCTGTGTCCAGTTTCTATATCCAGACTCTGGTAACTGATTCTCTCGTTTCTGGACAGTCAGGGCTGCCTGCGTCCAGTATTTTTTATCCAGACTGTGGTATCTGAGCCTGTCATTTCTGGACAGTCAGGGCTGCCTGTGTCCAATTTCTATGTCCACACTGTGGTAACTGAGCCTCTCATTTCTGGACAGTCAGGGCTGCCTGTGTCCAGTTTCTATGTCACACTGTGGTAACTGAGCCTCTCGTTTCTGGACAGTCAGTGCTACCATTGTCCAGTGTTTTTTGTCCAGACTGTGGTATCCTAGCCTGTCATTTCTGGACAGCCAGGTCTGCCTGTGTCCAGTCTTATTTGTCCAGACTCTGGTATCTGATTCTTTCAATTCTGGACAGTCAGGGCTGCCTGTGTCCAGTATATTTTTTTCCAGACTGTGGTATCTGAGCTTGTCATTTCTGGACAGTCAGGGCTGCCTGTGTCCAGTTTTCTTGTCCAGAGTGTGGTAACTGTGAATGTCGCATCTGGAGTCAGGGATGCCTGTGTCCAGTTTCTGTTCGCAGCACTATACCACTGAGGATGTAGTCTCTGGACAGCCAGTGGTCCACTGTCCACACTGTTCCACACTGTCCACACTGTCCACACTGTGTGGACAGTTCCTTGTCCACACTGTGGTAACTGAGCCTCTCATTTCTGGACAGTCAGGGCTGCCTGTGTCGAGTATCAATGTCCAGACTCTGGTAACTGATTCTCTCGTTTCTGGACAGTCAGTGCTGCCTTTGTGCAGTGTTTCATGTCCAGACTCTGGTATCTGAGTCTGTCATTTCTGGACAACCAGGTCTGCCTGTGTCCAATCTTATTTGTCCAGACTGTGGTAACAGAATGTCGTATCTGGACAGTCAGGGCTGCCTGTGTCCAGTTTCTATTAGCAGTGTTACACCACTGAGCATGTAGTCCCTGGACAGCCAGGTTTGCCTGTGTCCAGTTTTCTTGTCCAGAGTGTGGTAACTGAGAATGTCGCATCTGGACAGTCAGGGATTCCCGTGTCCAGTTTCTGTTCGCAGCACTACACCACTGAGGATGTAGTCTCTGGACAGCCAGGTTTGCCTGTGTCCAAGTTCCTTGTCCACACTGTGGTAACTGAGCCTCTCGTTTCTGGACAGTCAGGGCTGCCTGTGTCCAGTATCTATGTCCAGACTCTGGTAACTCATTCTCTCGTTTCTGGACAGTCAGTGCTGCCTTTTTGCAGTGTTTCATGTCCAGACTCTGGTGTCTGAGCCTGTCATTTCTGGACAACCAGGTCTGCCTGTGTCCAGTTTCTATTAGCAGTGTTACACCACTGAGCATGCCGTCTCTGGACAGACAGGATTGGCTGTGTCCAGTTTACTTGTCCAGACTGTGGTAACTGAGCTTGACGTTTCTGGACAGTCAGGGCTGCCTGTGTCCAGTTTCTATATCCAGACTCTGGTAACTGATTTTCTTGTTTCTGGACAGTCAGGGCTGCCTGCGTCCAGTATTTTTTATCCAGACTGTGGTATCTGAGCCTGTCATTTCTGGACAGTCAGGGCTGCCTGTGTCCAGTTTCTATGTCCACACTGTGGTAACTGAGCCTCTCATTTCTGGACAGTCAGGGTTGCCTGTGTCCAGTTTCTATGTCCACACTGTGGTAACTGAGCCTCTCGTTTCTGGACAGTCAGTGCTACCATTGTCCAGTGTTTTTTGTCCAGACTGTGGTATCCTAGCCTGTCATTTCTGGACAGCCAGGTCTGCCTGTGTCCAGTCTTATTTATCCAGACTCTGATATCTGATTCTTTCATTTCTGGACAGTCAGGGCTGCCTGTGTCCAGTTTTCTTGTCCAGAGTGTGGTAACTGTGAATGTCGCATCTGGACAGTCAGGGATGCCTGTGTCCAGTTTCTGTTCGCAGCACTATACCACTGAGGATGTAGTCTCTGGACAGCCAGGTTTGCCTGTGTCCAATTTCCTTGTCCACACTGTGGTAACTGAGCCTCTCATTTCTGGACAGTCAGGGCTGCCTGTGTCCAGTATCAATGTCCAGGCTCTGGTAACTGATTCTCTCGTTTCTGGACAGTCAGTGCTGCCTTTGTGCAGTGTTTCATGTCCAGACTCTGGTATCTGAGTCTGTCATTTCTGGACAACCAGGTCTGCCTGTGTCCAATCTTATTTGTCCAAACTGTGGTATCTGAGCTTGTCGTTTCTGGACAGTCAGGGCTGCCTGTGTCCAGTGTTTTTTGTCCAGACTGTGGTAACTGAGAATGTCGTATCTGGACATTCAGGGCTGCCTGTGTCCAGTTTCTATTAGCAGTGTTACACCACTGAGCATGTAGTCTCTGGACAGCCAGGTTTGCCTGTGTCCAGTTTTCTTGTCCAGAGTGTGGTAACTGAGAATGTCGCATCTGGACAGTCAGGGATTCCCGTGTCCAGTTTCTGTTCGCAGCACTACACCACTGAGGATGTAGTCTCTGGACAGACAGGTTTGCCTGTGTCCAAGTTCCTTGTCCACACTGTGGTAACTGAGCCTCTCAGTCTTATTTGTCCAGACTCTGGTATCTGATTCTTTCAATTCCGGACAGTCAGGGCTGCCTGTGTCCAGTATTTTTTTTTCCAGACTGTGGTATCTGAGCTTGTCATTTCTGGACAGTCAGGGTTACACCACTGAGCATGTAGTCTCTGGACAGCCAGGTTTGCCTGTGTCCAGTTTTCTTGTCCACACTGTGGTAACTGAGCCTCTCGTTTCTGGACAGTCAGGGCTGCCTGTGTCCAGTATCTATGTCCAGACTCTGGTAACTCATTCTCTCGTTTCTGGACAGTCAGTGCTGCCTTTTTGCAGTGTTTCATGTCCAGACTCTGGTGTCTGAGCCTGTCATTTCTGGACAACCAGGTCTGCCTCTGTCCAGTTTCTATTAGCAGTGTTACACCACTGAGCATGCCGTCTCTGGACAGACAGGATTGCCTGTGTCCAGTTTACTTGTCCAGACTGTGGTAACTGAGCTTTTAGTTTCTGGACAATCAGGGCTGCCTGTGTCCAGTCTTATTTGTCCAGACTGTGGTATCTGAGCTTGACGTTTCTGGACAGTCAGGGCTGCCTGTGTCCAGTTTCTATATCCAGACTCTGGCAACTGATTTTCTCGTTTCTGGACAGTCAGGGCTGCCTGCATCCAGTATTTTTTATCCAGACTGTGGTATCTGAGCCTGTCATTTCTGGACAGTCAGGGCTGCCTGTGTCCAGTTTCTATGTCCACACTGTGGTAACTGAGCCTCTCATTTCTGGACAGTCAGGGTTGCCTGTGTCCAGTTTCTATGTCCACACTGTGGTAACTGAGCCTCTCGTTTCTGGACAGTCAGTGTTACCATTGTCCAGTGTTTTTTGTCCAGACTGTGGTATCCTAGCCTGTCATTTCTGGACAGCCAGGTCTGCCTGTGTCCAGTCTTATTTGTCCAGACTCTGGTATCTGATTCTTTCAATTCTGGACAGTCAGGGCTACCTGTGTCCAGTATATTTTTTTCCAGACTGTGGTATCTGAGCTTGTCATTTCTGGACAGTCAGGGCTGCCTGTGTCCAGTTTTCTTGTCCAGAGTGTGGTAACTGTGAATGTCGCATCTGGACAGTCAGGGATGCCTGTGTCCAGTTTCTATGTCCACACTGTGGTAACTGAGCCTCTCATTTCTGGACAGTCAGGGCTGCCTGTGTCCAGTTTCTATGTCCACACTGTGGTAACTGAGCCTCTCGTTTCTGGACAGTCAGTGCTACCATTGTCCAGTGTTTTTTGTCCAGACTGTGGTATCCTAGCCTGTCATTTCTGGACAGCCAGGTCTGCCTGTGTCCAGTCTTATTTGTCCAGACTCTGGTATCTGAGCTTGTCACTTCTGGACAGTCAGGGCTGCCTGTGTCCAGTTTTCTTGTCCAGAGTGTGGTAACTGTGAATATCGCATCTGGACAGTCAGGGATGCCTGTGTCCAGTTTCTGTTCGCCGCACTACACCACTGAGGATGTAGTCTCTGGACAGCCAGGTTTGCCTGTGTCCAATTTCCTTGTCCACACTGTGGTAACTGAGCCTCTCATTTCTGGACAGTCAGGGCTGCCTGTGTCCAGTATCAATGTCCAGACTCTGGTAACTGATTCTCTCGTTTCTGGACAGTCAGTGCTGCCTTTGTGCAGTGTTTCATGTCCAGACTCTGGTATCTGAGTCTGTCATTTCTGGACAACCAGGTCTGCCTGTGTCCAATCTTATTTGTCCAAACTGTGGTATCTGAGCTTGTCGTTTCTGGACAGTCAGGGCTGCCTGTGTCCAGTGTTTTTTGTCCAGACTGTGGTAACTGAGAATGTCGTATCTGGACAGTCAGGGCTGCCTGTGTCCAGTTTCTATTACCAGTGTTACACCACTGAGCATGTAGTCTCTTGACAACCAGGTTTGCCTGTGTCCAGTTTTCTTGTCCACACTGTGGTAACTGAACCACTCGTTTCTGGACAGTCAGGGCTGCCTGTGTCCAGTTTCTATGTCCAGACTCTGGTAACTGATTCTCTCGTTTGTTGTCCAGACTGTGGTAACTGTGAATATCGCATCTGGACAGTCAGGGATGCCTGTGTCCAGTTTCTGTTCGCAGCACTACACCACTGAGCATGTAGTCTCTGGACAGCCAGGTTTGCTTGTGTCCAGTGTCTTTGTCCACACTGTGGTAACTGAGCCTCTCCTTTCTGGACAGTCAGGGCTGCCTGTGTCCAGTATCTATGCCGTCTCTGGACAGACAGGATTGCCTGTGTCCAGTTTACTTGTCAAGACTGTGGTAACTGAGCTCTTAGTTTCTGGACAATCAGGGCTGCCTGTGTCCAGTCTTATTTGTCCAGACTGTGGTATCTGAGCTTGACGTTTCTGGACAGTCAGGGCTGCCTGTGTCCAGTTTCTATATCCATACTCTGGTAACTGATTCTCTCAATTCTGGACAGTCAGGGCTGCCTGTGTCCAGGATTTTTTGTCCAGACTGTGGTATCTGAGCTTGTAATTTCTGGACAGTCAGGGTTGCCTGTGTCCAGTTTCTATTCGCAGTGTTAAACCACTGAGCATGTAGTTTCTGGACAGCCAGGTTTGCTGTGTCCAGTTTTCTTGTCCACACTGTGGTAACTGAGCTTGTCATTTCTGGACAGTCAGGGCTGCCTGTGTCCAGTTTCTATTCGCAGTGTTACACCACTGAGCATGTAGTTTCTGGACAGCCATGTTTGCCTGTGTCCAGTTTTCTTGTCCGCACTGTGGTAACTGAGCCTCTCGTTTCTGGACAGTCAGGGCTGCCTGTGTCCAGTTTTCTTCTCCACACTGTGGTAACTGAGAATGTCATATCTGGACAGTCAGGGATGCCTGTGTCCAGTTTCTGTTCGCAGCGCTACACCACTGAACATGTAGTCTTTGGACAGCCAGGTTTGCCTGTGTCCAGTATCTTTGTCCACACTGTGGTAACGGAGGCTCTCCTTTCTGGACAGTCAGGGCTGCCTGTGTCCAGTTTCTATGTCCAGACTCTGGAAACTGATTCTCTCGTTTCTGGACAGTCAGGGCTGCCTGTGTCCAGTTTTCTTGTCCACACTGTGGTAACTGAGAATGTCATATCTGGACAGTCAGGGATGCCTGTGTCCAGTTTCTGTTCGCAGCGCTACACCACTGAACATGTAGTCTTTGGACAGCCAGGTTTGCCTGTGTCCAGTATCTTTGTCCACACTGTGGTAACGGAGGCTCTCCTTTCTGGACAGTCAGGGCTGCCTGTGTCCACTTTCTATGTCCAGACTCTGGAAACTGATTCTCTCGTTTCTGGACAGTCAGGGCTGCCTGCGTCCAATATGTTTTGTCCAGACTGTGGTATCTCAGCCTGTCTTTTCTGGATAGTCAGGGCTGCCTGTGTCCAGTTTCTATGTCCACACTGTGGTAAATGAGCCTCTAATTTCTGGACAGTTAGTGCTGCCTGTGTCCAGTGTTTTTTGCCTAGACTGTGGTATCTGAGCCTGTAATTCTTGGAAAGTCAGGGCTGCCTGTGTCCACTTTCTATATCCACACTGTGGTAACTGAGCCACTCTTTCTGGACAGTCAGGGCTGCCTGTGTCCAGTTTCTATTAGCAGTGATACACCACTGAGCATGCCTTCTCTGGACAGACAGGATTGACTGTGTCCTGTTTTGTTGTCCACACTGTGGTAACTGAGCCTCTCGTTTCTGGACAGTCAGGGCTGCCTGTGTCCAGTTTTCTTGTCCACACTGTGGTAACTGAGCCTATCGTTTCTGGACAGTCAGGGCTACCTGTGTCCAGTGTTTTTTGTCCAGACATAACTGAGAATGTCCACACTGTGGTAACTGAGAATTTCATATCTGGACAGTTAGGGATGCCTGTGTCCAGTTTCTGTTCGGAGCGCTACACCACTGAACATGTAGTCTCTGGACAGCCAGGTTTGCCTGTGTCCAGTATCTTTGTCCACACTGTGATAACTGAGCCTCTCCTTTCTGGACAGTCAGGGCTGCCTGTGTCCAGTTTCTATTAGCAGTGTTACACCACTGAGCATGTCGTCTCTGGACAGACAGGTTTGCCTGTGTCCAGTTTCTATGTCCAGACTCTGGAAACTGATTATCCCATTTCTGGACAGTCAGGGCTGCCTGTGTCCAGTTTCTTTGTCCAGATTATGTGTCACACAATGGCCTGAGTAAAGCCAAAGTAGGACCGTTTTATCTCAGACTGGCTCCGCCGCAAAAGCACCCAAGCAAAACAAGTGCAGTCTATTCACATGGCCACCAGTCCCTCACACCAGATAACAAAACTCCCAAAAAAGAAACAAAAGTAATTATTCAAATAAAGGTAAATCCTCCTTACCTACCTGTTCTCTCTCTCTCCGTTGATATACCACTACCTAACCACCAACAACCAACAAACCGTGAATAACATCCATTTTGAGAGCGCTCTCCATTCACACCACAATACTCACTCATGCCTGTTTTAAGTATATGAATGTATATGAAATTAGGTAATAGCAGTTACTAGTCAAGCTCTGAGTGTGCACCCTCAGGAACTTATCTAGGAACTGCTCAATGGAAGGTGTATGAATGTTGTATTTTCTGTGCTACCTGTACCCAGTGACAGGCTCCTCTGTCACACTATGCTAATTGAGTCTCTCATTTCTAGACAATCAGGGATGCCTGTGTCCAGTTTCTATGCCCAGTGTTAAAGCACTGAGCATGTTGTCTCTGGGCAGCCAGGACTACCTTTGTCCAGTTCTTTGTCCAGACTGTGGTTAAACAGAGCCTCTCATTTCTGGACAGTCAGGGCTGCCTGTGTCCAGTTTCTATGTCCAGACTCTGTAAACTGATTCTCTCGTTTCTGGACGGTCAGGGTTGCCTGTGTCCAGTTTTCTTGTCCAGACTGTGTAACTGAGCGTCTAGTTTCTGGACAATCAGTTCTGCCTGTGTCCAGTCTTATTTGTCCAGACTATGGTATCTGAGCTTGTCGTTTCTGGACAATCAGGTCTGCCTGTGTCCAGTATATTATTTTCCAGACTGTGGTATCTGAGCTTGTCATTTCTGGAAAGTCAGGGCTGCCTGTGTCCAGTTTCTATTAGCAGTGTTACACCACTGAGCATGTAGTCTCTGGACAGCCAGGTTTGCCTGTGTCCAGTTTTCTTGTCCAGAGTGTGGTAACTGAGAATGTCGCATCTGGACAGTCAGGGATTCCTGTGTCCAGTTTCTATTCGCAGCACTACACCACTGAGGATGTAGTCTCTGGACAGCCAGGTTTGCCTGTGTCCAAGTTCCTTGTCCACACTGTGGTAACTGAGCCTCTCAGTCTTATTTGTCCAGACTCTGGTATCTGATTCTTTCAATTCCGGACAGTCAGGGCTGCCTGTGTCCAGAATTTTGTTTTCCAGACTGTGGTGTCTGAGCTTGTCATTTCTGGACAGTCAGGGTTACACCACTGAGCATGTAGTCTCTGGACAGCCAGGTTTGCCTGTGTCCAGTTTTCTTGTCCACACTGTGGTAACTGAGCCTCTCGTTTCTGGACAGTCAGGGCTGCCTGTGTCCAGTATCTATGTCCAGACTCTGGTAACTCATTCTCTCGTTTCTGGACAGTCAGTGCTGCCTTTTTGCAGTGTTTCATGTCCAGACTCTGGTGTCTGAGCCTGTCATTTCTGGACAACCAGGTCTGCCTGTGTCCAGTTTCTATTAGCAGTGTTACACCACTGAGCATGCCGTCTCTGGACAGACAGGATTGCCTGTGTCCAGTTTACTTGTCCAGACTGTGGTAACTGAGCTTTTAGTTTCTGGACAATCAGGGCTGCCTCTGTCCAGTCTTATTTGTCTAGACTGTGGTATCTGAGTTTGACGTTTCTGGACAGTCAGGGCTGCCTGTGTCCAGTTTCTATGTCCACACTGTGGTAACTGAGCATCTCATTTCTGGACAGTCAGGGTTGCCTGTGTCCAGTTTCTATGTCCACACTGTGGTAACTGAGCCTCTCGTTTCTGGACAGTCAGTGCTACCATTGTCCAGTGTTTTTTGTCCAGACTGTGGTATCCTAGCCTGTCATTTCTGGACAGCCAGGTCTGCCTGTGTCCAGTCTTATTTGTCCAGATTCTGGTATCTGATTCTTTCAATTCTGGACAGTCAGGGCTGCCTGTGTCCAGTATATTTTTTTCCAGACTGTGGTATCTGAGCTTGTCATTTCTGGACAGTCAGGGCTGCCTGTGTCCAGTTTTCTTGTCCAGAGTGTGGTAACTGTGAATGTCGCATCTGGACAGTCAGGGATGCCTGTGTCCAGTTTCTGTTCGCAGCACTACACCACTGAGGATGTAGTCTCTGGACAGCCAGGTTTGCCTGTGTCCAATTTCCTTTTCCACACTGTGGTAACTGAGCCTCTCATTTCTGGATAGTCAGGGCTGCCTGTGTCCAGTATCAATGTCCAGACTCTGGTAACTGATTCTCTCGTTTCTGGACAGTCAGTGCTGCCTTTGTGCAGTGTTTCATGTCCAGACTCTGGTATCTGAGTCTGTCATTTCTGGACAACCAGGTCTGCCTGTGTCCAATCTTATTTGTCCAAACTGTGGTTTCTGAGCTTGTCGTTTCTGGACAGTCAGGGCTGCCTGAGTCCAGTGTTTTTTGTCCAGACTGTGGTAACTGAGAATGTCGTATCTGGACAGTCAGGGCTGCCTGTGTCCAGTTTCTATTAGCAGTGTTACACCACTGAGCATGTAGTCTCTGGACAGCCAGGTTTGCCTGTGTCCAGTTTTCTTGTCCAGAGTGTGGTAACTGAGAAAGTCGCATCTGGACAGTCAGGGATTCCTGTGTCCAGTTTCTGTTCGCAGCACTACACCACTGAGGATGTAGTCTCTGGACAGCCAGGTTTGCCTGTGTCCAAGTTCCTTGTCCACACTGTGGTAACTGAGCCTCTCAGTCTTATTTGTCCAGACTCTGGTATCTGATTCTTTCAATTCCGGACAGTCAGGGCTGCCTGTGTCCAGTATTTTTTTTTCCAGACTGTGGTATCTGAGCTTGTCATTTCTGGACAGTCAGGGTTACACCACTGAGCATGTAGTCTCTGGACAGCCAGGTTTGCCTGTGTCCAGTTTTCTTGTCCAGACTGTGGTAACTGAGCCTCTCGTTTCTGGACAGTCAGGGCTGCCTGTGTCCAGTATCTATGTCCAGACTCTGGTAACTCATTCTCTCGTTTCTGGACAGTCAGTGCTGCCTTTTTGCAGTGTTTCATGTCCAGACTCTGGTGTCTGAGCCTGTCATTTCTGGACAACCAGGTCTGCCTGTGTCCAGTTTCTATTAGCAGTGTTACACCACTGAGCATGCCGTCTCTGGACAGACAGGATTGCCTGTGTCCAGTTTACTTGTCCAGACTGTGGTAACTGAGCTTTAAGTTTCGGGACAATCAGGGCTGCCTGTGTCCAGTCTTATTTGTCCAGACTGTGGTATCTGAGCTTGACGTTTCTGGACAGTCAAGGCTGCCTGTGTCCAGTTTCTATATCCAGACTCTGGTAACTGATTCTCTCGTTTCTGGACAGTCAGGGCTGCCTGCGTCCAGTATTTTTTATCCAGACTGTGGTATCTGAGCCTGTCATTTCTGGACAGTCAGGGCTGCCTGTGTCCAGTTTCTATGTCCACACTGTGGTAACTGAGCCTCTCATTTCTGGACAGTCAGGGTTGCCTGTGTCCAGTTTCTTTGTCCACACTGTGGTAACTGAGCCTCTCGTTTCTGGACAGTCAGTGCTAACATTGTCCAGTGTTTTTTGTCCAGACTGTGGTATCCTAGCCTGTCATTTCTGGACAGCCAGGTCTGCCTGTGACCAGTCTTATTTGTCCAGACTCTGGTATCTGATTCTTTCAATTCTGGACAGTCAGGGCTGCCTGTGTCCAGTATATTTTTTTCCAGACTGTGGTATCTGAGCTTGTCATTTCTGGACAGTCAGGGCTGCCTGTGTCCAGTTTCTATTAACAGTGTTACACCACTGAGCATGTAGTCTCTTGACAACCAGGTTTGCCTGTGTCCAGTTTTCTTGTCCACACTGTGGTAACTGAACCACTCGTTTCTGGACAGTCAGGGCTGCCTGTGTCCAGTTTCTATGTCCAGACTCTGGTAACTGATTCTCTCGTTTGTTGTCCAGACTGTGGTATCTGTGCCTGTGATTTCTGGACAGTCAGGGCTGCCTGTGTCCAGTGTTTTTTGTCCAGAATGTGGTATCTGCGCCTGTGATTTCTGGACAGTCAGGGCTTCCTGTGTCCAGTTTCTATGTCCACACTGTGGTAACTGAGCATCTCGTTTCTGGACAGTGAGGGCTCCCTGTGTCCAGTTTCTATGTCCACACTTTGGTAAGTGAGGCTCTCGTTTCTGGACAGTCAGGGCTGCCTGTGTCCAGATTCTATGTTCAGACTCTGGTAACTGATAATCTCAATTCTGGACAGTCAGGGCTGCCTGTGTCCAGTTTCTATATCCTACTGTGGTAACTGAGCCTCGCGTTTCTGGACAGTCAGGGCTGCCTGTGTCCAGTTCTAATTTCCAGACTCTGGAAACTGATTCTCTCGTTACTGGACAGACAGGTTTGCCTGGGCCCAGCTTTCTTGTCCAGAATGTGGTACCTGAACTTGTCGTGTCTGAACACTCAGGGCTGCCTGTGTCCAGTTTCTATGTCCAGACGCTGATAAATTATTTTCTCGATTCTGGAAAGCCAGGGCTGCCTGTGTCCAGTATTTTTTGTCAACTGTGGTATCTGAGCTTGTCATTTCTGGACAGTCAGGGCTGCCTGTGTCCAGTTTCTATTAGCACTGATACACCACTGAGCATGTAGTCTCCGGACAACCAGGTTTGCCTGTGTCCAGTTTTCTTGTCCACACTATGGTAACTGAGCCTCTCGTTTCTGGACAGTCAGGGCTGCCTGTGTCCAGATTCTATGTCCAGACTCTGGAAACTGAATCTCTTGTTTCTGGACAGTCAGGACTGCCTGTGTCCAGTATTTCTTGCCAAGACTGCGGTATCTGCGCCTGTCATTTCTGGACAGTCAGGGTTGCCTGTGTCCAGTTTCTATGTCCACACTTTGGTAAGTGAGGCTCTCGTTTCTGGACTGTCAGGGCTGCCTGTGTCCAGTATTTTTTTATCTAGACTGTTGCATCTGTGCCTGTGATTTCTGGACAGTCAGGGCTGCCTGTGTCCAGTTTCTATGTCCACACTGTGGTAACTGAGGCTCTTGTTTCTGAACAGTCAGGGCTGCCTGTGTCCAGTATTTTTTGTCTAGACTGTGGTATCTGTGCCTGTGATTTCTGGACAGTCAGGGCTGCCTGTGTCCAGTATTTTTTGACCAGACTGTGGTATCTGAGCTTGTCATTTCTGGACAGTCAGGGCTGCCTGTGTCCAGTTTCTATGTCCACACTGTGGTAACTGAGGCTCTCGTTTCTGGACAGTCAGGGCTGCCTGTGTCCAGTATTTTTTGTCTAGACTGTGGTATCTGTGCCTGTGATTTCTGGATAGTCAGGGCTGCCTGTGTCCAGTTTCTATGTCCACACTGTGGTAAGTGAGGCTCTCGTTTCTGGACAGTCAGGGCTGCCTGTGTCCAGTTTCTATTAGGAGTGTTACACCACAGAGCATGTAGTCTCTGGACAACCAGGTTTGTCTGTGTCCAGTTTTCTTGTCCACACTGCGGTAACTGAGCCTCTCGTTTCTGGACAGTCAGGGCTGCCTGTGTCCAGATTCTATGTCCAGACTCTGGAAACTGAATCTCTCGTTTCTGGACAGTCAGGACTGCCTGTGTCCAGTATTTCTTCCCCTGACTGCAGTATCTGCGCCTGTCATTTCTGGACAGTCAGGGTTGCCTGTGTCCAGTTTTGATATCCACACTTTGGTAAGTGAGGCTCTCGTTTCTGGACAGTCAGGGCTGCCTGTGTCCAGTATTTTTTTATCTAGACTGTTGTATCTGTGCCTGTGATTTCTGGACAGTCATGGCTGCCTGTGTCCAGTTTCTATGTCCACACTGTGGTAACTGAGGCACTCGTTTCTGGACAGTCAGGGCTGCCTGTGTCCAGTTTCTATTAGCAGTGTTACACCACTGAGCATGTAGTCTCTGGCAACCAGGTTTGCCTGTGTCCAGTTTCTTGTCCACACTGTGGTAAATGAGCCTCTCGTTTCTGGACAGTTAGGGCTGCCTGTGTCCAGTTTCTATGTCCCCACTGTGGTAACTGAGCCACTCGTTTCTGGACAGTCAGGGCTACCTGTGTCCAGTTTCTATGTCCTCACTCTGGAAACTGAATCTCTCGTTTCTGGACAGTCAAGACTGCCTGTGTCCAGTTACTATGTCTAGACTCTGGAAACTGATTCTCTCGTTTCTAGACAGTCAGGGCTGCCTGTGTCTAGTATTTTTTGTCCAGACTGTGGTATCTGAGTTTGTCATTTCTGGACAGTCAGGGCTGCCTGTGTCCAGTTTCTATAAGTAGTGTTACACCACTGAGCATGTAGTCTCTGGACAACCAGGTTTGCCTGTGTCCAGTTTCTTGTCCACACTGTGGTAACTGAGCCTCTCGTTTCTGGACAGTCAGGGCTGCCTGTGTCCAGATTCTATGTCCAGACTCTGGAAACTGAATCTCTCGTTTCTGGACAGTCAGGACTGCCTGTGTCCAGTATTTCTTGCCCCGACTGCGGTATCTGCGCCTGTCATTTCTGGACAGTCAGGGTTGCCTGTGTCCAGTTTCTATGTCCACACTTTGGTAAGTGAGGCTCTTGTTTCTGGACAGTCAGGGCTGCCTGCGTCCAGTTTCTATGTCCAGACTCTGGAAACTGAATCTCTCGTTTCTGGACAGTCAGGACTGCCTGTGTCCAGTATTTCTTGCCCTGACTGCTGTATCTGCGCCTGTCATTTCTGGACAGTCAGGGATGCCTGTGTCCAGTTTCTATGTCCACACTTTGGTAAGTGAGGCTCTCGTTTCTGGACAGTCAGGGCTGCCTGTGTCCAGTATTTTTTTATCTAGACTGTTGTATCTGTGCCTGTGATTTCTGGACAGTCAGGGCTGCCTGTGTCCAGTTTCTATGTCCACACTGTGGTAACTGAGGCACTCGTTTCTGGACAGTCAGGGCTGCCTGTGTCCAGTTTCTATTAGCAGTGTTACACCACTGAGCATGTAGTCTCTGGACAACCAGGTTTGCCTGTGTCCAGTTTCTTGTCCACACTGTGTTAACTGAGCCTCTCGTTTCTGGACAGTTAGGGCTGCCTGTGTCCAGTTTCTATGTCCCCACTGTGGTAACTGAGCCACTCGTTTCTGGACAGTCAGGGCTGCCTCTGTCCAGTTTCTATGTCCAGACTCTGGAAACTGAATCTCTCGTTTCTGGACAGTCAAGACTGCCTGTGTCCAGTATTTCTTGTTCAGACTGCGGTATCTGCGCCTGTCATTTCTGGACAGTCAGGGTTGCCTGTGTCCAGATTCTATGTCCACACTTTGGTAAGTGAGGCTCTCGTTTCTGGACAGTCAGGGCTGCCTGTGTCCAGTTTCTATTAGCAGTGTTACACCACTGAGCATGTAGTCTCTGGACAACCAGGTGTGCCTGTGTCCAGTTTCTTGTCCACACTGTGGTAACTGAGCCTCTCGTTTCTGGACAGTTAGGGCTGCCTGTGTCCAGTTTCTATGTCCACACTGTGGTAACTGAGGCTCTCGTTTCTGAACAGTCAGGCTGCCTGTGTCCAGTTTCTATGTCCACACTGTGGTAACTGAGGCTCTCGTTTCTGGACAGTCAGGGCTGCCTGTGTCCAGATTCTATGTCCAGACTCTGGAAACTGAATCTCTCGTTTCTGGACAGTCAGGACTGCCTGTGTCCAGTATTTCTTGCCCAGACTGCGGTATCTGCGCCTGTCATTTCTGGACAGTCAGGGTTGCCTGTGTCCAGTTTCTATGTCCACACTTTGGTAAGTGAGGCTCTTGTTTCTGGACAGTCAGGGCTGCCTGTGTCCAGTTTCTATTAGCAGTGTTTCACCACTGGGCATGTAGTCTCTTGACAACCAGGTTTGCCTGTGTCCAGTTGCTATGTCCCCACTGTGGTAACTGAGCCACTCGTTTCTGGACAGTCAGGGCTACCTGTGTCCAGTTTCTATGTCCTGACTCTGGAAACTGAATCTCTCGTTTCTGGACAGTCAAGACTGCCTGTGTCCAGTTACTATGTCTAGACTCTGGAAACTGATTCTCTCGTTTCTAGACAGTCAGGGCTGCCTGTGTGTAGTATTTTTAGTCCAGACTGTTGTATCTGAGTTTGTCATTTCTGGACAGTCAGGGCTGCCTGTGTCCAGTTTCTATTAGCAGTGTTACACCACTGAGCATGTAGTCTCTGGACAACCAGGTTTGCCTGTGTCCAGTTTCTTGTCCACACTGTGGTAACTGAGCCTCTCGTTTCTGGACAGTCAGGGCTGCCTGTGTCCAGATTCTATGTCCAGACTCTGGAAACTGAATCTCTCGTTTCTGGACAGTCAGGACTGCCTGTGTCCAGTCTTATTTGTCCAGACTGTGGTATCTGAGTTTGTCATTTCTGGACAGTCAGGGCTGCCTGTGTCCAGTTTCTATTAGCAGTGTTACACCACTGAGCATGTAGTCTCTGGACAACCAGGTTTGCCTGTGTCCAGTTTCTTGTCCACACTGTGGTAACTGAGCCTCTCGTTTCTGGACAGTTAGGGCTGCCTGTGTCCAGTTGCTATGTCCCCACTGTGGTAACTGAGCCACTCGTTTCTGGACAGTCAGGGCTGCCTGTGTCCAGATTCTATGTCCAGACTCTGGAAACTGAATCTCTCGTTTCTGGACAGTCAAGACTGCCTGTGTCCAGTTACTATGTCTAGACTCTGGAAACTGATTCTCTCGTTTCTAGACAGTCAGGGCTGCCTGTGTGTAGTATTTTTAGTCCAGACTGTTGTATCTGAGTTT
The DNA here is from genome assembly GCF_059453375.1 of Lepisosteus platostomus. Lineage (NCBI taxonomy): Eukaryota > Metazoa > Chordata > Actinopteri > Semionotiformes > Lepisosteidae > Lepisosteus > Lepisosteus platostomus. The sequence goes on along the minus strand of NC_142635.1, from coordinate 7,098,144 downwards.
GTCATTTCTGGACAGTCAGGGCTGCCTGTGTCCAGTTTCTATTAGCAGTGTTACACCACTGAGCATGTAGTCTCTGGACAACCAGGTTTGCCTGTGTCCAGTTTCTTGTCCACACTGTGGTAACTGAGCCTCTCGTTTCTGGACAGTTAGGGCTGCCTGTGTCCAGTTTCTATGTCCCCACTGTGGTAACTGAGCCACTCGTTTCTGGACAGTCAGGGCTACCTGTGTCCAGTTTCTATGTCCTCACTCTGGAAACTGAATCTCTCGTTTCTGGACAGTCAAGACTGCCTGTGTCTAGTATTTTTTGTCCAGACTGTGGTATCTGAGTTTGTCATTTCTGGACAGTCAGGGCTGCCTGTGTCCAGTTTCTATAAGTAGTGTTACACCACTGAGCATGTAGTCTCTGGACAACCAGGTTTGCCTGTGTCCAGTTTCTTGTCCACACTGTGGTAACTGAGCCTCTCTTTTCTGGACAGTCAGGGCTGCCTGTGTCCAGATTCTATGTCCAGACTCTGGAAACTGAATCTCTCGTTTCTGGACAGTCAGGACTGCCTGTGTCCAGTATTTCTTGCCCCGACTGCGGTATCTGCGCCTGTCATTTCTGGACAGTCAGGGTTGCCTGTGTCCAGTTTCTATGTCCACACTTTGGTAAGTGAGGCTCTTGTTTCTGGACAGTCAGGGCTGCCTGTGTCCAGTTTCTATGTCCAGACTCTGGAAACTGAATCTCTCGTTTCTGGACAGTCAGGACTGCCTGTGTCCAGTATTTCTTGCCCTGACTGCTGTATCTGCGCCTGTCATTTCTGGACAGTCAGGGTTGCCTGTGTCCAGTTTCTATGTCCACACATTGGTAAGTGAGGCTCTCGTTTCTGGACAGTCAGGGCTGCCTGTGTCCAGTATTTTTTTATCTAGACTGTTGTATCTGTGCCTGTGATTTCTGGACAGTCAGGGCTGCCTGTGTCCAGTTTCTATGTCCACACTGTGGTAACTGAGGCACTCGTTTCTGGACAGTCAGGGCTGCCTGTGTCCAGTTTCTATTAGCAGTGTTACACCACTGAGCATGTAGTCTCTGGACAACCAGGTTTGCCTGTGTCCAGTTTCTTGTCCACACTGTGTTAACTGAGCCTCTCGTTTCTGGACAGTTAGGGCTGCCTGTGTCCAGTTTCTATGTCCCCACTGTGGTAACTGAGCCACTCGTTTCTGGACAGTCAGGGCTGCCTCTGTCCAGTTTCTATGTCCAGACTCTGGAAACTGAATCTCTCGTTTCTGGACAGTCAAGACTGCCTGTGTCCAGTATTTCTTGTTCAGACTGCGGTATCTGCGCCTGTCATTTCTGGACAGTCAGGGTTGCCTGTGTCCAGATTCTATGTCCACACTTTGGTAAGTGAGGCTCTCGTTTCTGGACAGTCAGGGCTGCCTGTGTCCAGTTTCTATTAGCAGTGTTACACCATTGAGCATGTAGTCTCTGGACAACCAGGTGTGCCTGTGTCCAGTTTCTTGTCCACACTGTGGTAACTGAGCCTCTCGTTTCTGGACAGTTAGGGCTGCCTGTGTCCAGTTTCTATGTCCACACTGTGGTAACTGAGGCTCTCGTTTCTGAACAGTCAGGGCTGCCTGTGTCCAGTTTCTATGTCCACACTGTGGTAACTGAGGCTCTCGTTTCTGGACAGTCAGGGCTGCCTGTGTCCAGATTCTATGTCCAGACTCTGGAAACTGAATCTCTCGTTTCTGGACAGTCAGGACTGCCTGTGTCCAGTATTTCTTGCCCAGACTGCGGTATCTGCGCCTGTCATTTCTGGACAGTCAGGGTTGCCTGTGTCCAGTTTCTATGTCCAGACTTTGGTAAGTGAGGCTCTTGTTTCTGGACAGTCAGGGCTGCCTGTGTCCAGTTTCTATTAGCAGTGTTTCACCACTGGGCATGTAGTCTCTTGACAACCAGGTTTGCCTGTGTCCAGTTTTCTTGTCCACACTGTGGTAACTGAGCCTCTCGTTTCTGGACAGTCAGGGCTGCCTGTGTCCAGATTCTATGTCCAGACTCTGGAAACTGAATCTCTCGTTTCTGGACAGTCAGGACTGCCTGTGTCCAGTCTTATTTGTCCAGACTGTGGTATCTGAGTTTGTCATTTCTGGACAGTCAGGGCTGCCTGTGTCCAGTTTCTATTAGCAGTGTTACACCACTGAGCATGTAGTCTCTGGACAACCAGGTTTGCCTGTGTCCAGTTTCTTGTCCACACTGTGGTAACTGAGCCTCTCGTTTCTGGACAGTTAGGGCTGCCTGTGTCCAGTTTCTATGTCCCCACTGTGGTAACTGAGCCACTCGTTTCTGGACAGTCAGGGCTGCCTCTGTCCAGTTTCTATGTCCAGACTCTGGAAACTGAATCTCTCGTTTCTGGACAGTCAAGACTGCCTGTGTCCAGTATTTCTTGTTCAGACTGCGGTATCTGCGCCTGTCATTTCTGGACAGTCAGGGTTGCCTGTGTCCAGATTCTATGTCCACACTTTGGTAAGTGAGGCTCTCGTTTCTGGACAGTCAGGGCTGCCTGTGTCCAGTTTCTATTAGCAGTGTTACACCACTGAGCATGTAGTCTCTGGACAACCAGGTGTGCCTGTGTCCAGTTTCTTGTCCACACTGTGGTAACTGAGCCTCTCGTTTCTGGACAGTTAGGGCTGCATGTGTCCAGTTTCTATGTCCACACTGTGGTAACTGAGGCTCTCGTTTCTGAACAGTCAGGGCTGCCTGTGTCCAGTTTCTATGTCCACACTGTGGTAACTGAGGCTCTCGTTTCTGGACAGTCAGGGCTGCCTGTGTCCAGATTCTATGTCCAGACTCTGGAAACTGAATCTCTCGTTTCTGGACAGTCAGGACTGCCTGTGTCCAGTATTTCTTGCCCAGACTGCGGTATCTGCGCCTGTCATTTCTGGACAGTCAGGGTTGCCTGTGTCCAGTTTCTATGTCCACACTTTGGTAAGTGAGGCTCTTGTTTCTGGACAGTCAGGGCTGCCTGTGCCCAGTTTCTATTAGCAGTGTTTCACCACTGGGCATGTAGTCTCTTGACAACCAGGTTTGCCTGTGTCCAGTTTTCTTGTCCACACTGTGGTAACTGAGCCTCTCGTTTCTGGACAGTCAGGGCTGCCTGTGTCCAGATTCTATGTCCAGACTCTGGAAACTGAATCTCTCGTTTCTGGACAGTCAGGACTGCCTGTGTCCAGTCTTATTTGTCCAGACTGTGGTATCTGAGTTTGTCATTTCTGGACAGTCAGGGCTGCCTGTGTCCAGTTTCTATTAGCAGTGTTACACCACTGAGCATGTAGTCTCTGGACAACCAGGTTTGCCTGTGTCCAGTTTCTTGTCCACACTGTGGTAACTGAGCCTCTCGTTTCTGGACAGTTAGGGCTGCCTGTGTCCAGTTGCTATGTCCCCACTGTGGTAACTGAGCCACTCGTTTCTGGACAGTCAGGGCTACCTGTGTCCAGTTTCTATGTCCTGACTCTGGAAACTGAATCTCTCGTTTCTGGACAGTCAAGACTGCCTGTGTCCAGTTACTATGTCTAGACTCTGGAAACTGATTCTCTCGTTTCTAGACAGTCAGGGCTGCCTGTGTGTAGTATTTTTAGTCCAGACTGTTGTATCTGAGTTTGTCATTTCTGGACAGTCAGGGCTGCCTGTGTCCAGTTTCTATTAGCAGTGTTACACCACTGAGCATGTAGTCTCTGGACAACCAGGTTTGCCTGTGTCCAGTTTCTTGTCCACACTGTGGTAACTGAGCCTCTCGTTTCTGGACAGTCAGGGCTGCCTGTGTCCAGATTCTATGTCCAGACTCTGGAAACTGAATCTCTTGTTTCTGGACAGTCAGGACTGCCTGTGTCCAGTCTTATTTGTCCAGACTGTGGTATCTGAGTTTGTCATTTCTGGACAGTCAGGGCTGCCTGTGTCCAGTTTCTATTAGCAGTGTTACACCACTGAGCATGTAGTCTCTGGACAACCAGGTTTGCCTGTGTCCAGTTTCTTGTCCACACTGTGGTAACTGAGCCTCTCTATTTCTGGACAGTTAGGGCTGCCTGTGTCCAGTTGCTATGTCCCCACTGTGGTAACTGAGCCACTCGTTTCTGGACAGTCAGGGCTACCTGTGTCCAGTTTCTATGTCCTGACTCTGGAAACTGAATCTCTCGTTTCTGGACAGTCAAGACTGCCTGTGTCCAGTTACTATGTCTTGACTCTGGAAACTGATTCTCTCGTTTCTAGACAGTCAGGGCTGCCTGTGTGTAGTATTTTTAGTCCAGACTGTTGTATCTGAGTTTGTCATTTCTGGACAGTCAGGGCTGCCTGTGTCCAGTTTCTATTAGCAGTGTTATACCACTGAGCATGTAGTCTCTGGACAACCAGGTTTGCCTGTGTCCAGTTTCTTGTCCACACTGTGGTAACTGAGCCTCTCGTTTCTGGACAGTCAGGGCTGCCTGTGTCCAGATTCTATGTCCAGACTCTGGAAACTGAATCTCTCGTTTCTGGACAGTCAGGACTGCCTGTGTCCAGTATTTCTTGCCCAGACTGCGGTATCTGCGCCTGTCATTTCTGGACAGTCAGGGTTGCCTGTGTCCAGTTTCTATGTCCACACTTTGGTAAGTGAGGCTCTTGTTTCTGGACAGTCAGGGCTGCCTGTGTCCAGTTTCTATTAGCAGTGTTTTACCACTGAGCATGTAGTCTCTTGACAACCAGGTTTGCCTGTGTCCAGTTTTCTTGTCCACACTGTGGTAACTGAGCCTCTCGTTTCTGGACAGTCAGGGCTGCCTGTGTCCAGATTCTATGTCCAGACTCTGGAAACTGAATCTCTCGTTTCTGGACAGTCAGGACTGCCTGTGTCCAGTATTTCTTGCCCTGACTGCGGTATCTGCGCCTGTCATTTCTGGACAGTTAGGGTTGCCTGTGTCCAGTTTCTATGTCCACACTTTGGTAAGTGAGGCTCTCGTTTCTGGACAGTCAGGGCTGCCTGTGTCCAGTATTTTTTTATCTAGACTGTTGTATCTGTGCCTGTGATTTCTGGACAGTCAGGGCTGCCTGTGTCCAGTTTCTATGTCCACACTGTGGTAACTGAGGCACTCGTTTCTGGACAGTCAGGGCTGCCTGTGTCCAGTTTCTATTAGCAGTGTTACACCACTGAGCATGTAGTCTCTGGACAACCAGGTTTGCCTGTGTCCAGTTTCTTGTCCACACTGTGTTAACTGAGCCTCTCGTTTCTGGACAGTTAGGGCTGCCTGTGTCCAGTTTCTATGTCCCCACTGTGGTAACTGAGCCACTCGTTTCTGGACAGTCAGGGCTGCCTCTGTCCAGTTTCTATGTCCAGACTCTGGAAACTGAATCTCTCGTTTCTGGACAGTCAAGACTGCCTGTGTCCAGTATTTCTTGTTCAGACTGCGGTATCTGCGCCTGTCATTTCTGGACAGTCAGGGTTGCCTGTGTCCAGATTCTATGTCCACACTTTGGTAAGTGAGGCTCTCGTTTCTGGACAGTCAGGGCTGCCTGTGTCCAGTTTCTATTAGCAGTGTTACACCACTGAGCATGTAGTCTCTTGACAACCAGGTTTGCCTGTGTCCAGTTTTCTTGTCCACACTGTGGTAACTGAGCCTCTCGTTTCTGGACAGTCAGGGCTGCCTGTGTCCAGATCCCATGTCCAGACTCTGGAAACTGAATCTCTCGTTTCTGGACAGTCAGGACTGCTTGTACCCAGCATTTTTTGCCCTGACTGCGGTATCTGCGCCTGTTATTTCTGGACAGTAAGGGTTGCCTGTGTCCAGTTTCTATGCCCACACTTTGGTAAGTGAGGCTCTCGTTTCTGGACAGTCAGGGCTGCCTGTGTCCAGTATTTTTTATCTGGACTGTTGTATCTCTGCCTGTGATTTCTTGACAGTCAGGGCTGCCTGGGTCCAGTTTCTATGTCCACACTGTGGTAACTGAGGCACTCGTTTCTGGACAGTCAGGGCTGCCTGTGTCCAGTATTTTTTGTCTAGACTGTGGTATCTGTGCCTGTGATTTCTGGATAGTCAGGGCTGCCTGTGTCCAGTTTCTATGTCCACACTGTGGTAACTGAGGCACTCGTTTCTGGACAGTCAGGTCTGCCTGTGTCCAGTTTCTATGTCTAGACTCTGGAAACTGATTCTCTCGTTTCTAGACAGTCAGGGCTGCCTGTGCCTAGTATTTTTTGTCCAGACTGTGGTATCTGAGTTTGTCATTTCTGGACAGTCAGGGCTTCCTGTGTCCAGTTTCTATTAGCAGTGTTACACCACTGAGGATGTAGTCTCTGGACAACCAGGTTTGCCTGTGTCCAGTTTCTTGTCCACACTGTGGTAACTGAGCCTCTCGTTTCTGGACAGTTAGGGCTGCCTGTGTCCAGTTTCTATGTCCCCATTGTGGTAACTGAGCCACTCGTTTCTGGACAGTCAGGGCTGCCTGTGTCCAGTTTCTATGTCCAGACTCTGGAAACTGAATCTCTCGTTTCTGGACAGTCAAGACTGCCTGTGTCCAGTATTTCTTGCCCAGACTGCGGTATCTGCGCCTGTCATTTCTGGACAGTCAGGGTTGCCTGTGTCCAGATTCTATGTCCACACTTTGGTAAGTGAGGCTCTCGTTTCTGGACAGTCAGGGCTGCCTGTGTCCAGTATTTTTTGTCTAGACTGTGGTATCTGTGCCTGTGATTTCTGGACAGTCAGGGTTGCCTGTGTCCAGATTCTATGTCCACACTTTGGTAAGTGAGGCTCTCGTTTCTGGATAGTCAGGGCTGCCTGTGTCCAGTTTCTATGTCCACACTGTGGTAACTGAGGCACTCGTTTCTGGACAGTCAGGTCTGCCTGTGTCCAGTTTCTATGTCTAGACTCTGGAAACTGATTCTCTCGTTTCTAGACAGTCAGGGCTGCCTGTGTCTAGTATTTTTTGTCCAGACTGTGGTATCTGAGCCTGTCATTTCTGGACAGTCAGGGCTGCCTGTGTCCAGTTTCTATGTCCACACTGTGGTAACTGAGCCTCTCGTTTCTGGAGAGTCAGGGCTGCCTGTGTGCAGATTCTATGTCCAGACTCAGAAAACTGAATCTCTCGTTTCTGGACAGTCAGGACTGCCTGTGTCCAGTATTTCCTGCCCAGACTGCGGTATCTGCGCCTGTCATTTCTGGACAGTCAGGGTTGCCTGTGTCCAGATTCTATGTCCACACTTTGGTAAGTGAGGCTCTCGTTTCTGGGTAGTCAGGGCTGCCTGTGTCTAGTATTTTTTGTCTAGACTGTTGTATCTGTGCCTGTGATTTCTGGACAGTCAGGGCTGCCTGTGTCCAGTATTTTTTGTCCAGACTGTGGTATCTGCGCCTGTGATTTCTGGACAGTCAGGGCTGCCTGTGTCCAGTTTCTATGTCCACACTGTGGTAACTGAGCCTCTCGTTTCTGGACAGTCAGGGCTGCCTGTGTCCAGTTTCTATGTCCACACTGTGGTAACTGAGCCTCTCGTTTCTGGAGAGTCAGGGCTGCCTGTGTGCAGATTCTATGTCCAGACTCAGAAAACTGAATCTCTCGTTTCTGGACAGTCAGGGTTGCCTGTGTCCAGATTTTATGTCCACACTTTGGTAAGTGAGGCTCTCGTTTCTGGGTAGTCAGGGCTGCCTGTGTCTAGTATTTTTTGTCTAGACTGTTGTATCTGTGCCTGTGATTTCTGGACAGTCAGGGCTGCCTGTGTCCAGTTTCTATGTCCAAACTCTGGAAACTGCTTCTCTCGTTTCTAGACAGTCAGGGCTGCCTGTGTCCAGTATTTTTTGTCCAGACTGTGGTATCTGCGCCTGTGATTTCTGGACAGTCAGGGCTGCCTGTGTCCAGTTTCTATGTCCACACTGTGGTAACTGAGCCTCTCGTTTCTGGACAGTCAGGGCTGCCTGTGTCCAGTTTCTATGTCCACACTTTGGTAAGTGAGGCTCTCGTTTCTGGACAGTCAGGGCTGCCTGTGTGCAGTATTTCCTGCCCAGACTGCGGTATCTGCGCCTGTCATTTCTGGACAGTCAGGGTTGCCTGTGTCCAGTATTTTTTGTCTAGACTGTGGTATCTGTGCCTGTGATTTCTGGACAGTCAGGGCTGCCTGTGTCCAATTTCTATTAGCAGTGTTACACCACTGAGCATGCAGTCTCAGGACAACCAGGTTTGCCTGTGTCCAGTTTTCTTGCCCACACTGTGGTAACTGAGCCTCTTGTTTCTGGACAGTCAGGGCTGCCTGTGTCCAGATTCTATGTCCAGACTGCGGTATCTGCGCCTGTCATTTCTGGACAGTCAGGGTTGCCTGTGTCCAGTTTCTATGTCCAGACTCAGAAAACTGAATCTCTCGTTTCTGGACAGTCAGGACTGCCTGTGTCCAGTATTTCCTGCCCAGACTGCGGTATCTGCGCCTGTCATTTCTGGACAGTCAGGGTTGCCTGTGTCCAGATTTTATGTCCACACTTTGGTAAGTGAGGCTCTCGTTTCTGGGTAGTCAGGGCTGCCTGTGTCTAGTATTTTTTGTCTTGACTGTTGTATCTGTGCCTGTGATTTCTGGACAGTCAGGGCTGCCTGTGTCCAGTTTCTATGTCCAAACTCTGGAAACTGCTTCTCTCGTTTCTAGACAGTCAGGGCTGCCTGTGTCCAGTATTTTTTGTCCAGACTGTGGTATCTGCGCCTGTGATTTCTGGACAGTCAGGGCTGCCTGTGTCCAGTTTCTATGTCCACACTGTGGTAACTGAGCCTCTCGTTTCTGGACAGTCAGGGCTGCCTGTGTCCAGTTTCTATGTCCACACTTTGGTAAGTGAGGCTCTCGTTTCTGGACAGTCAGGGCTGCCTGTGTCCAGTATTTCCTGCCCAGACTGCGGTATCTGCGCCTGTCATTTCTGGACAGTCAGGGTTGCCTGTGTCCAGTATTTTTTGTCTAGACTGTGGTATCTGTGCCTGTGATTTCTGGACAGTCAGGGCTGCCTGTGTCCAATTTCTATTAGCAGTGTTACACCACTGAGCATGCAGTCTCAGGACAACCAGGTTTGCCTGTGTCCAGTTTTCTTGCCCACACTGTGGTAACTGAGCCTCTTGTTTCTGGACAGTCAGGGCTGCCTGTGTCCAGATTCTATGTCCAGACTGCGGTATCTGCGCCTGTCATTTCTGGACAGTCAGGGTTGCCTGTGTCCAGTTTCTATGTCTAGACTCTGGAAACTGATTCTCTCGTTTCTAGACAGTCAGGGCTGCCTGTGTCTAGTATTTTTTGTCCACACTGTGGTAACTGAGGCACTCGTTTCTGGACAGTCAGGTCTGCCTGTGTCCAGTTTCTATGTCTAGACTCTGGAAACTGAGGCTCTCATTTCTGGACAGTCAGGGTTGCCTGTGTCCAGTATTTTTTGTCTAGACTGTGGTATCTGTGCCTGTGATTTCTTGACAGTCAGGGCTGCCTGTGTCCAGTTTCTATGTCCACACTGTGGTAACTGAGGCACTCGTTTTTGGACAGTCAGGGCTGCCTGTGTCCAGTTTCTAAGTCCAGACTCTGGAAACTGATTCTCTCTTTTCTGGACAGTCAGGGCTGCCTGTGTCCAGTTTCTATGTCCAGACTCTGTAAACTGATTCTCTTGTTTCTGGACAGTTAGGGCTGCCTGTGTCTAGTATTTGTTGTCCAGACTGTGGTATCTGAGCCTGTCATTTCTGGACAGCAAGGTCTGCCTGAGTATAGTTCCTTTTTCCAGATTATGTGCCACAGAATGTCCTAAGCAAGGCCAAAGTAGGTACATTTTATCTCAGACTGGCTCTGCCGCAAAAGCACCCAAGCAAAACAAGTGCAGTCTATTTATAGTGCTCCCAGTCCCCCACACCAGAAAACAAAACCCCCCAAAAAGAAACAAAACGAAGTATTCAAATAAAGGTAAATCCTCCCAAAAAGAAACAAAACTAATTATTTAAATAAAGGTAAATCCTCCTTATCTCCCTTTTCTCTCTCTCTCTGTTGATATGCCACTACCTAACCGCCAACAACCAACAAACCGTGAATAACAGCCATTTTGAGAGCGCTCTCCATTCACACCACAATACTCACTCATACCTGTTTTAAGTATATGAATGTGTATGAAATTAGGTAATAGCAGTTACTAGTCAAACCCTGAGTGTGCACCCTCAGGAACTTGTCTAGCAACCGCTCAATGGAAGGTGTATGAATGTTGTATTTTCTGTGCTACATGTACCCCATGACAGCCTCCTCTGTCACACTATGCTAATTGATTCTCTTGGTTCTAGACAATCAAGGATGCCTGTGTCCAGTTTCTATGTCCAGTATTAAACCACTGAGCGTGTCGCCTCTGGACAGACAGGTTTACCTGTGTCCCGTTTTCTTGTCCAGACTGTGGTAACTGAGCCTCTAGTTTCTGGACAATCAGGGCTGCCTGTGTCCAGTTTCTATGTCCACACTTTAGTAAGTGATTCTCTCATTTCTGGACAGTCAGGGCTGCCTGTGTCCAGTTTATGTGCGCAGAGTTACACCACTGAGCATGTCGTCTCTGGACAGCCAGAGATTAGCCAGGTTTGCCAATGCCCAGTTTCTATGTCCAGTGTTATACTATGTCCGTTTTATATTTCCATGTCAACACAGTTTTTTCTGACAGTGTACTGTCTGGGAAGCCAAGTCTGACTGTGTCCAGTTTCTATGTTCAGCATGTTCAGCTTTTCTGCATGTCTACATTCGTGGGGGCATTGTGGTTCCCATCCGGTCACAGCTGAAAGCTTCTTTTGGTTCTAAAGTCAGAGTTTTAGCGGAGAATGCAGAGAACGGGTCCAGTAGGTCGTTGTGCCGTTTCGGGTACCGTGTTCAGGGCATGAGCATGGCACAAGAGTCAGCGATGTTCAGCTTTGTGTCTAAGGCGAGTACCAAGGTGTGAGCTAAACTCAAAAGCATAAAATAAAAAAACATCATACCTTGTATCTCAGTTTTGTCTCCTTTCCATGGATTTTCAGGTGCTTCTCTCTTGCTCTGTGCTGTCGCACCCTATTTAAGCTTCTGTAAATCTACAGATATTGACCTCATCTGATCTGTTACACTTCACCACTGAGTCTATTCATATGCATGTTGTAATTATTACTTTCCTACCTGTGGCAACAAAGATCCCAGTTTTAACAGTTTTAATTTACAGTAATATTAACAGTTGTTATTCCCCTGAAATAATTATACAACAACAATCAATGACCTTGTTAACTAAAATCAAAAATATTTTTTTTGTCCTATTTGTGGCATCCTTATAATCAGCATCGGTGTACCTTATCGATTTGTATTGAATTTGGTGTGGACACTGGGTCCTGTTTCTACATCTATACATAAATATCAATAACAAACCTGCCCTCTGGCTCGTGGTGAGACCAGGGGTTTGCGATCACATGGTGATTTACGATCACATGGTGAGTTACAGTACTTTCACAAAGTTTGTTCTGAGGGTTTTGTGACATCTCACCAGCAGCATTCTTAGGACAGTGAACTGTCTCTGAGATCACCAGCAAAGTCCTAAAGGCTTTGCACTGTCTCTGAGATCATCACCACTGTCCTAAGGGCTTTGTGCTGTGTCTGAGATCACCAGCACCGTCCTGAGGGCTGTGCGTTGACTCTGAGATCACTTGCTCTGTCCTGAGGGATCTGTGCTGTGCTGAGGGCTCCATGCTGTGATCAAGATCTGCTCCTCCAGTAGGTGGCTGTGAAGGAGGGACGTGCCTCTCCTCCAATCAGCACTGCTGCTCCGGTACACGGCTGTGCTGCCTGTGATGAGTGGCTTGAAGGTGGGCGAGTTGGAGGAGTTGTGGAAAAACACACTGTTGGCCACTTTTTTGTCCCACAAACCAGTAAGTAACAAAACAAGATCAGCCTATTCTTTATTCAGACCATCAGGTTGTGGTGTTTTTAATACCAGATCATGCAGAATCACACACTGCAACGATTTCCCCTCGATGTTATATCCCTCTGTGAGATTGAGGTGCTTTACCCGGATTTTGAAGAAGAAGTTAAGGTGTTGACTTGATATCACAGAGTAATAATAAAACTGTGATATACAGTAAGCTTTTTACTCACGCGTCAGCTGCACGGATCTGCTTTGCTGTGAGTTGAAGGCGAGAGGACGTGGGTGGTGTGGAGATCGTGGTGGACGAGTAGCCATGATCCTCCAATCTATTCTGCTCTCCGACAGGTGGACCCCATGCTGACCCCCGCGGAGCGTCACCTGAGCAGGATGCAGAACCACGGTTACGAAAATCCCACCTGCAGGCACCTGGAGCAGATGCACATCTAGCCCGGGCCGACAGGGGGCGCGGCGGAGGCGAGAGAAAATACTACTGACCGATAACGGAGCTGCAAAGGTTTATTCCGCGCTGAGAAGAAAAGCTAAAAGACACAACTTGTCACACCTGAAGAAGGCAAAGCAGCCGAAACGTTGCGTCTCTTTTCTTTTCAGAAAAGATTCATTGACCTGCTCCTCTGCGGTCAGAACTTAAGCTTCACCAGCGAACCCGCTCGCTTCAGAAACAGCCCTCTTCATCCATCGGGAACACATTTCAAAGACTTAAATAACTCTACTACTTACTACTATTGTCCTCTAGACCCGAATTTCGTTTCTTTTTACGTGCAAAAATCATCTGGATAGAACAATGTAAGATATTTCAAATTACTCTGGAACACAAACGTCAATTATTTCAAACGTTGAGTTATGACTGACTATGATTTAGTGTCCTGTTCTCGTGTGGCGGGAGGGCACTCGGTCACAGGGCAAAGCAAACTGATCGGGAGCGAAATGTCGTGGGTAAGAAAAACAAAATTGCCGCTTTAACGTTTCATCTCAAACCTGTTTTCAAAATGACACAATATCAAAAAGATGTCGATCTTTTTTTAATAGATTAATTGTATATGAAGATTCTTTGTACCGATCTTAACGTGTAGTGAAACAAAAATTTAGGGAAAAAATGACTATAACCCGATGATGAATGTTTTCCGTTCACTGTCACAAACGCGAACGTGAGGAAAGGTGGTTTTCCTCGGAAATTTCTTTACCTGTTCCGTTGCTTTCCAGGGAAAACCCGGCTCAGGACGAGGAGGGCTTCCCGGGAGCTGAGCGGGTCTTTTTCGGGCGGTTTTGGCGGCGGCGAGGCAGCCCTCAGGGCTCGACGCCCGGCGCCGGGCGGGAAGCGCTCCTCGAGCTCCTCACCCTGCCGCCGCGCTCTTCGACTGCCCGCGCGCCTTCCGCGCCTCCTCGAGCTGCCGCGCTCGCTCCCTGTCTCGCGCTCGCTCTGGAAGGTTCGGGAAGGTTCATTGTTTGATAAATAAGGGAATTGTTTCATTTATGAAAGGATTTTGCTCGCCTATGATCTACACTTCCCATTTCCTTAAAATAATTTGTTTCATAAGACAGGCCATCCCAGTAGGTTTAATGTCACGAATAAAACATCATTTACAATATGGGAAAGAGTGAAGACTGTCAGCAGCTGTCTTACAGAGGGAACACACCTAAACGATAAAGGATGGGACCACAAAGTCCTCAGAGCGGCACTGAAGAAGAACAATCTGTTTTTCTAAAGGAATACATGTGGGATACAGCCTGGTTAATCTCATACGTATTTTTTACCCTCAAGAACTTGAGAAATACAATTCAAAAGTTTACATACAGTAACTTTTACATAAAATGTATCCAATTCACTTTCTCATTGCAAAATATAGAAACCTAAACAAGACACTGTATAATACTCTATATTTATTTGTTGTTGTTTTTTTTTCTGTTCCTGTGCTGTGATCTTTTGGAATGGGTTTTCTGATTCTATTCAAATCAATACTGGGCAGGTCAATTTGCTAATAGGTAACAGGTAATGTCAACCAAATATCCAGAAGGGTCTCCTGAGTTTCCTTCTGAGGTGGGCTGGCAGTAGCGGGCTGGACAAAACCGGCTGCAGGTGAGGTTCCAGCTCATGGAGCACAGACGACAGCCCTGCCCCTCCGACACAAGGACAGCAGCCTGGGTGGTGGAGGGGATGACTATACCGGTTCTTTTCAGCATTTCCGATGGAGAGAATTAATTTGCAGTCTGTTTGACAATTGGGGATGCCAGAGACACGAGTTCATCATTCTTGGATGGCATTAAACCTGAACGTTAGTAAGCGTAAATGTATTATTTTTATTCATATATAATATTATCTGGAGTGGCGCAGTGGCTGAAATTGCCGCTCTGGGGTCCTGGATTTGACTCCTTGGACTGCGGAGCTTGAGAGGGAGCAGGTGTAGTCGCTCGGTGAGACTGAGACTGAGAGGACTCAATGAGGTACTTCAGCGACAAACTGGGAGTGGAAGTCAGTGGTAAAGTCACTCATAAACTGAGGCTTGTCACAGCTGCCATTACGAAGCAGGACAGTAGAGTAGACCTGCTCTCTTAGTGAGGTTTTGGAGATGAAGGCGAATATACACCACTGTACTGTATGGGGAACAGATGGGCTCAGATTCACCTCCCGTTGAAATGAATGTTTCCTGTACTGTGCAGCACCTGCATCCAGCGATGAGGGTCAAATGCCAAACTCTGCTTTAAGGCATATGCAGTACATACCCGTAATGTATTGATCTAACCCGCTACCTCAAGCCAAGAAGATGCACAAACATAAAAAAAACCTCTTAGATGAAGGGCAGCACATGCAATGCGTGACACACACTCACACGTTTGTTGCTGTTGTCAATCTGTACACGAAATAGCTGTATGTTATTTCACTCGTCTGAAGGAGGTTAATCTATATAATTTATCAACCTGAATAAAAGCTCAAACCCGCGGCTGCTGTTTAGGTTTTTTTTTTGTGACTTAATTGCAACTGAGTATCGCATTAGTAGTTGCGTACCCTTATCTAGTATATAAATCATTAAATGCATGGTGAGATTAAAAACGAACATTTAATTGTCGGGGATATTCAGTTACAGATAAACACGACACAGACAGCGTAATTACATATTAACGCAATTACCAGATTAATGGAAATGTGATGCTGATGCAGAGCCCCTGCAGCTCGCGCTGACCGCAAAGTTCAGCTCGTCTCCAACTCTGTTCTTTCGCTGCAACTGAGCTCAAAGCCAGAGCTGACCTCCAGCTCGCACCGTTTTAATTAGTCCGCACCTGCGTGCTGCCCGCGAGAGGTCGTCTGAGGGGACCCCGCGGGTCGGGTCGTTAATTACCTAAAGGTGTGCGAGGGGTTGAGCGGTGAAGGGGAAGACAGGAGAGGAGAGACACCAGTGTCCAGTCCTGGCTCCGGCCGATAGGTCAGTGTCTCTTATTTTGGAGGTTAATGCATTAATGCACCTCTCTGAACTAAGCGTATCTTTTAACTAAAAAAAAATAAAGATGAGAGGTATTTCGCTTTATGGTCAATAGGCGATGCCCGGTACAAGTGCTTAAACTGCCGTTTCAAACCCTTTCGGTTTCGTTCCGCTGACTGGCTCTGGTGGAGCTACAGAGCCGCTGTGATTAACGCCGATGAGTCTCACCTGGGGCGGTTACGTTGTACCGCCACACACACACTCACGCTCTCGAGCTTTTGCACCCAAAGAAAACCGCTTTATTGCAAAACAAGATGCATCTCATCAGCTGTTTCTTTTTTTTAACTTTTATTAAGTACAGTTATTGGCTTCCAACGCTGTAGCTCTCGGTACAGGCGGTCCTCCAGCGGGAGTCCAGGAGTGGCGAGTGTCCGCAGTGCCGGCAGGGGGCGGCGGGTTGGGCCTCTTAGCTGCTGGCACACGAGGGGGGGAGGCAGAAAAGCCAGCACGCTTTTCAAGTCCTTCTCACACCTGGGGAGCTGCCTAATTGAACCTTAAAAGGTTACACACGCTTCGAGACCGCCTTCTAAAGTGTTCAGCTCCCAAACGAGTTTTACGCGTTTGGCCACCCAGGTCTTGCGGCCAGGAGCTACGGGAGCGCTCGTCCTCATGCCCTAAATTAGCCTCCTGCAGCTTAGCTGTCCGTACAAACACAAACTGCACCTTCCCCTCTCGAACCTGTCGCCGCCGGCGTCCTTCCCGGCACTTGCAGCCCGTGGCGCATCTGCGTTCAGGGGGGGCACATCCTTCTCGACCTGTGAACCCGCCATTTAAAGGCAAAGACGCCCACCCAGTTGCTGGAAAATATTCCAGGCAGCTAATTGAAGATTAATTGGTAAAATTAATTTTAAAATGATCGAGGTTCTATCAGACCTGGCTTGGTGTGGCTTCTAATTACCTAGAAACGGCTAAAACGCGGACTTGGGTGATGAAGTTGGCCGTGTGCGCTTCGTACACTTTGTAAACACAGCCTTTCAAAGGCACAGGTAACCCATGTGGAGGAAACTACCACTCCGTACTCTGTCATTTAATCAGGGACATTAATTTACAACTAATTGAGCCGTTGGTGAAGTAATTTATTGAAACTTTTTTTTTCAAATACGTTTCAGATCACAAATAGTACAAGGTTAGAAATGAGCATTAACCCTATGCCAGAAACAGGGGTAACATAAGTCCTGTTTTTCTGGTTTGGATCAAGCAGTACGAATTATGCTGCTAGTGTCTGATAGGGAGCCTCACCTGTGATTACTGTACATGACTATTTGACTAGTGGTTGACTGTCAGTACCTCTCAAGGGTCTGAGGACTTGAATCAACTACCATTGATGTAAGTTCTACACAGGAACACAACGTTTCGTCTGTGAAGCCTTTTTCAGGTGTAACCCAGCATTTTGATGACTTTTTAAATTGCTTCTACACTGTGTAGGAGATCACAATGACAAACATCTTCAACATTTCTTTTACTACGTTTACACCTTACGAATGTTTTGGGGACAGACAAAGGGTGAAAATCCACAACATTTGGGTAAGTGAAACTGACAATGATTTTTTTTTAAATTGTAACAATTACAAATATACTTCCTTTAGCAGAGGGAGAGAGAAGGTTAAATTGGTTTTCCTGCCTCCCTCCCAGTACATTAAAATACACCCTCAGAAAAATTAGAATTCAAACTTCATCCGTGGTAACGTTAATGAAAAGAGAGTTCAAACAAGTGTGAAATTGTATATCAAGAACACAGAACAATTATGTGAGATACTCAGTTCAATTACTTCTTAGTGTTTGCTGTGTAGTTATTTACTGTCTAAAGGGATTTATGCCTTAGTTCATCAAATCATTAAATTCAAGGCCAAATGACATGAAACAATGAAAATGGGACAAAAAACTAAATGGATCAGCTCACCCAGGGACTAAAGTATCATTTAGTGCTGTAGTCCTGCCAACAGTGGGCTTAGACTGAGCAGTATCATTGGTCAGCTGGGACCTGTATTTCCCAGGACTGATGATGCAGTCTCCAGCCGGCCAGGTGACAGCGAAGTCTGGTGCCTCAGACTCACCTCTACAGCACAACTCCAGCCGATGTCAATGAGTCAGTCCGAGCCATGCTGGGAGCAGAAGTCGGACCTCAGACTCCTGTACCTAAACGTGAGCTGGGCGGACTCACGGCACAGGATGGCTGTCTGGAGCAGGCATCAGAAAACTGCTTTAAAACATTGAAAAGCAAATGCAAACCGCAGCGGAAGATCAGAGTGATATATTAAGACAAAATCCCCCAGGTGGTGTAAAATACTGCTTTGGTGGCACAGGGACCTATCAGTTTGATAAGGATTCTCCTTCACTACTGCTGTCACCTGTGGGCTGTCGATGCTATCCTCTTCAGGTGGCGCCACATCGATTTTCCTGCTGTTTACTAAGGCAGGAACGATTAAAAGATTAGTGTGAAGTACTGGACTGTGTGGAGGCTCAGGAGCTCAGCGCTACAGGGGTGGGCTTCAGTTTAAGTTCAGTTGAAATACGAGCGGTACAAGAACTCGCAAGGCCAAATCCACACTTGCATACAACCTTCCACAAGAGAGAGCAGGGACGTTCCTGCACGCTAATGGCATTAAAATCCTTCAGAGACATGACTGTAAAACCTGACTTTTAATTGCTTTATTCCTCATTAAGTGCGGCACCCTCAGGCTATAACAACTTCTTTTACAGTTACCTTGAGAACTGGAGCCTAGAGAGTGGTGTGGAGAGGGGCAGCAGTACTCCTGAAGTCTGGGCGACGAGGAGGAGAAATGGGAGCCATGAGGGAAAGAATTAGCACTGGTTTACAATCCCCTGCAGAAATGGCTGTCCTGCATCCAGTGCAATAACTAAAGTTGCTATTGCAGCATGTAAATTATTACAGCTTGGTGACTTATATAGTATTTGAAATCCCTTTATAAAGCAGTGCTATTGGGGAAATTACCATCAGATCTTGTGAGAAGTGTTACATAGACATTTACTTGTGTCAGCTTTCTGTTTGCTGTGCTATTTAGCAGAATATTCTAATCCCACTCAAAATAGTGCCTGTACACAAAATCTGATGGTTGGGGACAGCATACAGTATATAGCCTAAATATATAATTATGCATTAACCTATGCAACTCAAATGTTCACCTCCACATTTTTGTACTGGGTGTTTGAAGTCACGGACAAGAGTAAAAAAGATAACACTGCAAAACTAGGAAACAACATCAGAGTGACTGTTTTGCTGGCTGGGGCTGCCACCCCTCTGAGACAGGGTTTGTGGGACCAGCAAGCCTCTCTCGGCTCTCTGTGCAATATCTGCAGCAGTGTGTCGGGGCTGGCTCTGCGGTCTTTACTGTGTTTGTTGGGCAGTGCGAGGTCTCAATGAAGATGCACACAGAACCCACAAGTGTAATAGAGAGAAGGAAAAGCATTCTGACAGCCACAAACATAAATCCCAAATACATTTACATTTCAATCCCACAACAGGCAGAGATGCAATGCAAGGGAAAAGTGCTGATGTTTCAGGAGTTTAGTTATTAGATTTGACTTAGTAATAAATATTACTGCAGTGGTGTTGAGTAACACAGCTCATTGCACTGTGCATTTTTTTTTCATTTTGATTTCTCGAAAGCAGTATGCCGGGAATTAAATCAATCAGAAGTTTGCCTGGCAAACTGCTTCACAGGCAGACAGCCTAAAACTCTGCCTGTGATTCTCAAAAGGTTTGATTTTGTTAAGAATCGCAATCATTTGTAACGAGTAAGTCAAACAAGTCCGAATGAGGAGGTCATTCAACCAACAAAGCTCTCTCTGTAATGAATAGTTATTTTGAAAAAGACTAATTGGATACAATTTAAATAGCATAACAAATCACATGACTCCCTACAATCAGATAACACTCAGGTATCCCACCACACGCACCCACAATTCAAGTCTTCTATAATTCTTTATTTCATCAGAATTATACTCAACGTATTCTTCTAAAATTGCTATGAATGCAGATACATGTAGTAGCGTTATCACTTCCCGGCAGATCTCAGAAGCCAGACAAGGCCGGCCCTGGTCAGGACTGGGATGGAGGACCTCTTACAATACATTATAAGTGTTGAATTCATAGGACAGAAGTGTTTAAGAGAATTGTTTTATTATTTAATATACTTACTGAGAAATACAATTCATGACATGTTACATTTTTTTTCAGTTAGATCAGAACTGGGTAGGGAAAATAGGTTTCGGTCCAAAAGACAGTTGTGCTGTCACAAAACTGGGATCGCAATTGGTGGCCTAAACAATTCCTTTGAGCTTTGTGTAAGTGTAAACCTTACCTTTCAGCTTTTAGGAAAAACTGAGATTTATTTAAGCTGTTTTGTATTTTTGATAAATGAGGACACATTTGGAATACTTCTTCTCTGTCCACATAGTCTCCATTAAATGTCCCCAAACAGGTGAATGTGATTCCTGTTTTGCTTTCTGTACCTCTATTGCCTCTAGCTTGATTGGTGTCTTTGTACTTTTATAATTGGTTCCTGTAAATTAGGAGCAAATTCTGCTCAGGAACAAAAACGAAGCATAGAAAAATATTCTTCCGAGTTGATTAACTGTAGTGCCCAGGTTCAATTAAAAATCCTGTACTACAGCCTTTCATCAGCTTTTTGTTAAGTGGAATTTCTGAAATACAAAAGCAATTATCACATCTTCACCATCCACAAAGGAAGATTTGGGGAATTGCTAGGCAGCAACATTTTGGGAGTTTGGGATGGCTGCTTTTCTGTTGCTTGCAGTGGGCTTTTCTATGATGCTGTGTTTGCTCATGTGATAAAGTTCTACAGACGCGTGTAATCAATCAAGAAAGCCTGATATGCACGTCTCATCTCTCTCTTTTCGTCCAGAGTAGAGTATTAATCACATGGTATAATCATCTGTCTAGCCAAATGTAAAGGGCAAAATCATGTCTCATTTGGGATCAGCAGCCGATTGTCTCCAGAGAAGCAGGGCCCGAGAAGGAAAAGAGACTCACTCCCACCCACTGTGCCACACTCAGATCACAGAAACAAACGTGTACACGAGCCCCACAGTGGGACACAGTGAAACAGAAACACACATGCTGGTGTCTGCTGGGGAGCGGTCTCCAGACGCTGGGAGACAGGGCTGATATTCGCACCTCGGGGGGAGGGTGTCCTGTTGTGGGAAGGCTGGGCAGTGCCTCTGCGTTTACCTTTGTGGGCAGTGGAGCTTGTTTGAAAATAGTAGCCTGGACTTCCCTAATCCCATTTACAGCTCTGACAAATTACCCCCGTATCTCCCCAACCACAGGAAAACATTCTCTTTTGCCTGATTAAGGACTAATTTGATTTTAAAGCCCAAAAGACATGCTTTTGTTCAGATGATAAAAAATAGAGTGCTTTCATTTTTTTTGAGTGCGTGTTGTTCCCCAGTCGCGTTCTTAACTGTCCTTTCCAGGCTGAAATATCCCACCCGTCAGCGCGCTGGAAGAGCACGGCTCAGGAAGGGGATTGCTGTGGTGTCACTTTGCTTTTGTCTTCAAATGAGAATGACCTTCTGTGCTCGAGAGAGGGCTGCCAGATTGTTTGTTTTCCCCCCAAAAAAAAATTCTACACATTGTCGAAGCGCACAGCTTGGCCTGCGCTCATTAGCTGTCGCACCGCTGTTTCGGCAATCTGCTGTGAGCAGCAGGAGGGGACCCTGCCTCTGTGCTGGTCACCTGTGCGTGCCACACAGTGCTGTGGGCGTTGTTGTCATGTGTGACCATCGTCAGGCCATCAGACAGCTCACTGGCTTTAATGGGGCAGCAGGTGTTTGCTCTGCACCCTCTGCTGTGCTGGACCCCCCCACAGTGCCAGGCTCAGACGGCGGTACAGATACTGCACACCACCAAGCAAACTCATTTTGGGCGTTTTTACTCATCCGCTCTTTGCCCCAGCGAATAAAAAATGAACCAGCACAGTTTGCAGGGAGCAAAAAAAAGTGAGCGACTTGGAATAATAAACATTCAAAGATCCATGTCTTGCACTCTCAACTTTCCCAAAAACATGGCTCTGATTCCTACAAGCCTCTTCAGGAAGTCCTGTCATTTCACCGGAGAAGTGGAAGGATTCTTAAAGGGTGTCCTGCATGTCGAATAGGACCCCAATCCTGTAGGTTTTTTTTCATGTTTTCCTAGCGATGAAGAGGAAGAGTTTTCCCTGTTTACTCTGAGGGATGTGGGAGTCTGGAATTAACCACATTGTTGAAGCACATTCCTTGGAAATCTCTATTCAATAAGCTGCTAGTAGCCAAACTAACCAGGTAGTCTTTTTGTTTTTTTTTCTGCCACAAGCGGTATGTCCTAATATTCCCCAGAGTTTGAAACGACCGAAACATGTGCTCTTAAAACAACAGGCTAATACACTTCACCTGCAGTGACCTTGGGTTTTTTCTGAAGCCCTAAGGTTTGTCTTTGCAAGCTGTTTGAAAAGAAGATAAAAACCTTCAAATTAAACTTTTAAACTGAAACCAGCCTATGGAGCCATGAGGTGGTGAAATAAGGTTAAACCCAGTCATTTTGCACATTAATATTGCAGTCAGGGAAGACCAGGCACAGCTTCACCAGAGCAAGGTGTGGGAGGAATATGAAATGGACGCAGAAACAGTAAAGGCAATGAGCTGAAGGAATGCTTGCTAAAGTTCGATGTAAGACAATGAATGGTAGGGTGGAGCAAGCTTTTGTCTCTTGTATTTGATTTAGCAGTATTCCTGTTCTAACAAAACGCGATTTTACTAGCTAAAGCTAGTAAAATCTCTGAGCTCGACGCATCAGAGTTTTTCTGAAAGGAATTGCAACCCTGTAGAGAACTCAGCAGCAATAGATGCTTTTGGAAAACCATAATCCGAACCCTTTTAGTCACTGAAAATCCTGAAAACATATCCTACCTAATCAAGGGCTCAGCTGCATGCTGGTCTCACTTGCTTTTGGTCCCTGACTGACTTCTCCAGTGTCCGTGAAATCAGGAAAGCAAGTCGATTGGGTGTCATGGCCCTGTGGAAATTGCCTTTCAGCATAATCGCGCAGCTCAACGTTGTTAATCTAAGAGGGCCTTCGGAGGTATGAGGCTATATGACACCAAGCAGAAGAATTCAAGCTCGGGACGTGTTATCTGCAGTGTGGTGTGAAAAGACAGACGCTTGATGTCCTGTATTTAGGGCCTTTATTGGGCCCTCAAGGCACGTAATTGAAAACTTTATCACAAAAACGGCAGCAGCTCCTGCCAGCTCCACCCCTGCCAGGCAGAAATTGATTTCTCTCTCTCTCTCTCCTTTTCTGCCTCTGCCAGGCTCCTTCTCCCTCGAATTTTCAAAATTGTGACTTTAATGCCGGTTGACGCCGTGGCAGGAAAACCTCATTAAGTCCTCTTTAGTGTTCGCTGTATCGGTAACAGAGGAGTCCAGCTGTTGTAAAGGCTGGAGGTGGGCTTTAGTGAGCATTCAGTAAGCGTTCAGAGCTGGAGGACAGTTTCCTGGTGTGTTTCCCACCCCCTGACTCTACGGGTGTGAGGGTTGGTACTGAAACCGAGCAAAGCAACAACGCGGTAAGGAATGGGAAGGCCATTCTGAAGTGCCAGAGGAATCAGAACTATGACGCACAAAACAGAATAGTGTCAGTGGATTTTCCTTAAAGCGGTATTTGTGCTCCATTAGTCCATTAATCCCACCTTGTGGAGGCCTTCGGAGCAGCACAGTTAAGCACTGCCTTCATGTAAGATGGGAGAGTTTGACACCCAGCAAATCCAGACAAGTCTCCTGCTGAACACTGGTGGTTCTGGGTCTAAGCAAGTTCTAGAACAGAGAATGCAGTGCAGAGCAGAAAATACAGCAGAGACAATGCTGTACAGCACAGAGAGCAGACCAATAAACATGACTGTACAGCACATCATAAAGAACAATCAAACAGAGATCACAGATGTAGCACAGTACAGAGTTCACAATGTATTGGAATGCTACACTTCTGCATGGAGAAAAATGCTGGAACTCCAAACTTATACCTATCCTTGCTTATGTTCTTTTAAATCCACTAGGTGGCAGCATTTGTCAACATATCCCACACAAAGCGTGCTGGGTAAGGAATTTCCCCTTTTCCCCACTGAAACTGCGTGTCTTCCTAAACATTAACATAGCAGACGAGGGGGAGCGCCCACATGACCTGGAAATTTCCCCCCTTGATCCCAGAGTGCCTGCTATTTATTTGTACAACTGACCTGACACCTGACCAAATACTAACACGTGATAATGTGATTCCCCAGTGGGGCGTATCTCTCGCAGGCCATCGCAGGAGCAGGGCAAAGAGCAGCACATGAGCACAATCACACATCACATGTGTACAGAACTGTGTGGGTACAAGGCACACAACACACGTCAGGCTCACAGCCAGCACATCTTCAGGTTCTTCATGGCTGAAGTGGGTTTCTTTCTTCGTTCTGCTGTGAGAAATGGAACTCTTCGTGCAGGATTCTTGGATATTCATCCCTCATTGTAGAGTGACAGGGATGGGTCAGCGCATCTGACAGTGCTGCTCCAGCAGTGCCAGGCCCTGCTGTTCTGTGTCCAGAAGGGCTGTCAGTGCCCAGGTCTGGTAACTGTTTTCCTGAGATCTGGATATGTTCTGGAAAACCATGACTGTGTGCGGAACAGAGGTGGCCACACACCTTCTAGTGCCAGCAGCTCTGTTTGAAGACACATGGAGGAGAGTGAGCAGTAAGAAGGAGTAAGTGACGGTCCAAGAGAGGTCTGGACAGACTGGGTC